>NW_024100146.1:0-544635 GCF_016545835.1 Crotalus tigris | reverse complement strand
TTTCCTGCCTGAGCAGGGGGTTGGATTAGAACAGAGTTCCCCAACCTTTTGAGGTTGGCAGCTGGAAAAGGGAGGAGCAGGGAAATGTACGCATGTGTATGTGCAAAATGGGCACACACGTCATGGTGGCGCTAGCACCTGCATGCATGTGCAAGCAGGCTGCGTGCACCTATGGCGGCACTGGTGGCCACATATATGTGCGCACTTGCCAGCCATTCCCGAGGCCTGGTGGCCAACAGACCATGGACCGGTACTGGGGCAGATCCCACAGGTTGGGGACCCCTCGACTAGAAGACCTCCAAGATCCTTTCCAACATCGTCATCGTTATCATCATTATTATTATTACAGACTGAAGTCACCCAGAACCATAAGGTAGTTTCAAATCACTGATCTGTGTGATAAAATAACAAATACTTTCTTCTCTTAATACCTTTTTCTCTCATCCAACATTTGGTTAAACACAAAATCTAGCAAACATTATTTATTATTGTATATTTTTATTTAAGTCATGTTGTAATACATAAATGAAGCACTGAATATTGTTGTGAATACATTAGAGATCCAGAGATGAAGTGTCTTATGCGCACAGATATATTCAGATATCACCCTGTGCAAAAATAGTAGGACTTGTGTTTGTGACAACTAAAAATATTACCTGCATAAATACAAAAATTGGAATGCACACAAAGTTCACAGTTTTGAATATGAGCTTATGTTATCAGTTTTACATTTTTAAATATTATACTAGATTTATAAAGGCTTGTCAAATCAGGTGTAGTCCCTCAGATCAGAAATAAAGGCTAATGATTAATATAAAATACAGGATACAGAGAGGACAAATTTGTCATAAAATTATACACAGCTCGCAAGGAGACTTTTAAGATTTGATCATACAGGTACATTGACTCTCTCTAGCTTTTCAAGTCTAATGAAGTCACATATTAAAATAAAAAACATTAACATTTGGCCAGAATTACTGAAGTGAAGGGATGGAGACAAAATAAACATGCATAAAGGAACAAGCAAAGACAGTGCAACTTCTTTAATATATTAAATACAACAGGAAGTAGCGAATATTTTGGTTTATCATTATTTATGGAATCCACATCTAACCCTAGAAAAGACTGCCTTATATAGAATTTCAACTTAGTCTGTTTCACAACCAAGGCATATTGTGTAGTCATATTTATTGGTCTTCCATAAAAGCAATTTGATTTGTTCCATTCAGTTATCACATAGTCATATGCTCCGGTAAGACATAAGAGATATCGTCCCAAGGATGACGATATAGACCTTGTTTCAATCTTTTCTGATCCAGGTAATGTCCTAAAATAAAATGTTTTTTGTTTAATATTTCTCTTTGGATATAGTCTTTAAAAAGACATAAATGGTAGAAACTGAACTTCATTCTATTTATTCTAAATACCCACTAGCCAAATCTCAGAGCACTTATACAGATAGAACAGTGGTTCTCAACCTATGGGTCGGGACCCCATTTGGGGTCGAACGACCATTTCACGGGGGTCGCCAAACAACGCAGTCTGCCATTTTTTCCCCCTTTTCCTTAGCTGTGCTACTCCTTTTTATTCTATTGGCTTTTGAAAGCCAACAGAATAGACTCTCTTGAATAGAGTCTAATTCTATTGGCTTTCAAAAGCCAATAGGAATTGTCCAGGCTGTCTCTGCCCTGCTGAGCCCGCCAAAAGTCCCATTCTGCAAACGGTGCTGCAGCAGTTGAGTAGTCCTCGACTTACGACCGGTTGAGTAGTCCTCGACTTACGACCGGTTGGGGGTCGCGGCATTAAAAAGGTTGAGAACCACTGAGATAGAGGATAAAGTACAAATCAGAAGGCTTATGGCAATGATGGTGAACCTTTTAGAGACTGAGTGCCCAAACTGCAACCCAAAACCCACTTTTGCATCGTCAAGTGCCGGGTGGGTGTATCCCATTGGCTGGGTGTGTCCCATTGGGTGGGCGTGGACCATTGAGTGGGCCTGGCCCATTGGGTGGGCATGGCTGCGGTGGTAACGGCAGATTGGGTGGGACTAAAACGTTCAATCAATCAGTTCCAATTTTGCAAGATCTTTTTTTTCTCCCTCGAGAAGTTGAAATTGACTGATTGAACCTTTTTTTTTTTGCATACAGAGGCAGAGGCATAAAGCAAAAAGGGTTTATAAAACCCAGCTGAAGGCCTAGGACTGGAGCGATGGCGTGCGTGCCCACAGAGAGGGCTCTGAGTGCCGCCTCTGGCACCCGTACCATAGGTTCCCCACCAATGGCTTATGGTCTTTAACAGATATAGTCCGGGTTGTTCTCTGGGCTTTAATGAAGAAACAGGCAACCCTTCTGTTTGTAAAACCCCTAAAATAATTCTGCTGTTCTGAAGTAAATAACAAACAAAATTAACATAGTGAGTCTCCATTAAAGTTAAGACATGGTTCAATTGTCTCCCCCCATCCGTAAAAATAAGTTTAGGGAAGAGGGCTCAAAAATTGTGTTTTTGTAAGTTCTGGTACTATATTCATCACATGCTAAGCTCCCTATAGTCTGAAATTTTTTGGGGAAAGGGATAGCCCACACAAAAACAGCTTTTCTAGATGAACCAGTGAGCAAAATGTCTTCTTTGAAAGATTCACTCAAGTAGTAAGGCATTGGAATCCTCTTCCATGTATATTGCATACACTTTTCTGTCCAGATGTTGCCTAAAACATTGCTTAGTTCTTTAGTGCCCATGATCTGCCTTTCCCAACTAGAAGTCTGATTCAATAGGCAAGCCAGTTGATCTGGTTTTTAACAATAGTAGCCAAGTATGATTTATCACAAGCCAAGCCAGCTTCTTGCCTTCTAGTTTAAGAAGTTAAATATATAAGTGTGTGTATGTATTTATATGTGCATTTATATGTGCATGTGCATGTGCACACCTTCAAGTTAGTTTTTGATACTTGGAAACTGCCTGGACTCATCCCTGCAGTTTTCTTGGCAAAGTTTTTCAGAAGTGATTTTGCCATTACCTCCTTCCCATGCCTGAAGGAGAGTAACTAGCCCAAAATCATCCAGTTGGCTTTAGCACATAACATAAAAGACTTACCAATGAAACCCATGCTTCTGCCAAGCACAAAAATGCCATTGAGGGCACCAATGTCAATATACTCATCAGCTTCTTCCCTGCAGTAGAAAAACAAATGATGCTTGTTTAAATATTACACTTTAATATTATACAATAAGGTGTATGTACAGATAAAATAGATATTCTTTTAAAAGACTGCTAAATAAGTTTCATAAAGTCTGTAAAAGGCGAAAGATTTATACGATCTGAAGAGAAACCAGAGTCTGCAGAATAGACTTTACAAGATACTGGCAGGAGAAATATGACATGTTTTCTTTGATATTGGCTCATGGGCACAAGTTCACAAAATATCTATTCCATATTCTGGATTAAGATTTGTGAATCCAGCCAATTTTGGTTTATTTAACATACTGTTATTAAGTGAAACATATTCAAAGACTGCTCTACTATCATAAAACAGAATTCTCCCTGCTTTTTTAAAAATCAAATTCCCACAATTGGGATCCACTGATATTAAATAATTCAAAAGGTAACCTTGAATATATTACTTTCCTTTAAACCTTAGTAATTACATGGTATCTTTGCTTAATAAGGTTTATTTCCTAATGTTAAGGCAACTTTGGTAGCAGAGTTGGAAAAAATAACTTCCAGAGATTTTGAAAGAATGTATTCTTGTCTTATTAAAAGGCAGTTTTATATATGATTGCCAGTTTCTTTAAAGTTTAGAGTTGCCTCCCATGGAGAGAACATACACAGTTTTTTTAAAAAATGTCTTTTTTAAGAAGATATATTTCAGAAAACTATAATTGTTGTCTGAACTTTCATTATCCCTGCTTCAATTGATCTAGTCTAGCTAATCACTTTGACAAAGCTCTGGCTGGCCTTCAGTTCCATGAGAAGATTCACATAAATAGAAACAAAATAACATCAATGAAAGTAAAATATTACACACACACACAGAGACCAAAATTACAATTAAAGAATACTTAATGGTGTTATGTTGCCAGCAGATCACTTTGTATATGTATGTTTGTGTACACACACACACACACACACACACACACACACACACACACACACGCATAGACACAGACAATGTGTTCTGCTGGCAACATACCACCATTAAGTATTGTTTAATTGTAATTTTGATGTCTATATATGATGACAGAAAACGCATCCTATCCCCCTGTTGTTGAATTTTATATGTGCCATAGGACAAAAGAGGTTTATCCTGCTAAACCTGAATTTCTAGCTATTTCGTTACTTTGCTTCTCAGTTTTGAAGAACAGCTGTAAGCATTATTGTATCAAGGCTGGGTACAAAGAGAAGGGAGCAGCACAAACAAATTAGAAAAGACCCTAAAGGTTTGTTTTTGTTTATTGCTATCATTATCTTATTGGTAAGCTTGCCTATGTATAGTGCCTGTTCATCTTAGATTTCTATACAGTGTGCAACAGTTTCAAGTGCTTAGTCTTATTATATGCCTGCTTTCTACAACCTACTATTCCTCACATTTGGTCAGCCTCAAACTCCTAGAATTTACAATAGCAAGAGGAAGATCTATATTGAGTGGGGATCCTTAAAAAGCTTGAACAGCAACATGAATATAGGGAGTGTGCATACTCTGATAGACCCAAATTCTTAACCAAAGAGGGAACAACCATAGGTAAGAATTAATCCATCATTATCACATAACATATCATATCCCATTAACATCATCACCACACCAGTATTGTAATGGCCTCTGATTTTTCTGCTGCTGAAAGATATTCCAGCAAACTTTGTCCCAGTGTGCTATTCCTATTTTAAGTTTTTGTTCTCTTGTTCTTGTTTTTGCAAACAGCAACAAAAACTCATGATGATCCTGACAACATGGAAATCAATGCACAGGGAGGAGGGAAAGATAATCCTTGCTCCAGTCCCTTAATTCCCCACAGTTGCTATTTGGGGTGAGATTTTTAGAAAAGAAAAATAGAGAAGGAAAATTACTTTTGAAGGAGCAGTTGTACTTTTAGCTAATTTTGTATCTTATATTTTTGAATTAAACAATAATTATTTGGATATATAAGAACAAATCATTGTCCTAGAATATTGGTGAGACTTTCATTAATCACATTATGAATCATGGTCTAGATCAGTGGTTCTCAACCTGTGGGTCGGGACCCCATTTGGGGTCGAACGACCATTTCACGGGGGTCGCCAAACAAGGCTGTCCGCCATTTTTCCCCCTTTTCTTTGGCCACACCCCTGGCACCCAGTGATGTATAAGTGGTTGGGGGGTCACCACAACATGGGGAACTGTATTATGGGGTCGCGGCATTAGAAAGGTTGAGAACCACTGGTCTAGATGCAGTCATTGTTAGCATCTCTCTAAGGTTAATTATGATGCATGAATGCAGACTCTGTTTATCCCTTTCTTAGAACAATTACAGCACAAATATAACCCTAAGAAAATTAAATAGAATGAATGAAACTGGCCATAATGCCTATTCTATCAATGATCTCAAATTTTTCTTTCATTTCTCCTTTATATCCATTATAACCAGAATGTCTGAGACCATTATTATTTTTGGGCAAAGGAGATTTATTATAAACAAGCTTCTAAACCATAACAACGATTAATGAGAAATTGATTGCTCACCGTGTAAAAGAACCACAGTTCCTAAGTACGTCAACAAAGGCTACACCAATAAATCCGTCAACATTCAGGATAAGGTTAGGTTTCTAGAGTGGAGCAGGTTGAGGAAAAAATGAGATTTTAACAATAAGAGAAACTTTTATTCCAGATGAAAGTATCACCAGCATTTAACAAGTAGTATCTCTTAATGGGTACACTTATACTCCTCAAAAACAACAAAAGTTAATAAACCATCTATCTGATTATTTTTAAGATCCCTTATGGCTGCATTGGTAGCAGAGTTTTGATAGTAATTCCTAATTCCATTAATTAAATTACAATTTGTAAAGTTCTCTACGTGTAAGCTCACATAATTAGTTGACTAAGTTATGCAGTAATATTTTCTATCATAGTACCTTTATCTCTGATTATTTTGCTTCTGTTTAAAGTATATATTGTTATCAAGTTCTCTGGCTTGAAAATATAGGCAGCATTTGATGTTTTCTTTGGGTTCAGATTTCTATAAATAACACTGTATAAGCTAATGCAATGTTTTCTGATTCCCAAGACAAGCAAAAGAATAGCTTCCAGATAATTAAAAGACATTTTTTTAAAAAAATATAGGAAATACATGTTTTTTTATCCTTCTGTCATATGCAATTTTAAAAAAAATTCTCTTAATCATAATAACTAAATATGAAGGGACAGGGAGTCTAGCAAACTCCTGCCACTCAAATTTAGTAACTAATATTTATAACAATAGCTCTTGTAGTTTTTAGAGACAAAATTATGATAAATAGGGAAACCAAGTACTTTCATGTTAAAACTCACAAAAAGATGATACCTTGGAAGTAGTAATTTTTTCCACTTCCAGTGCATAATCTAGAAGAGGCGTTGCAGGGAAATGCTGCTTCACATAACCTTTAAGGATCTGAACTCTCATATCTGGATTGTTGATCTACAAAGTTAAAAGAAATAAAAAAAAAGACAAATTTAAAACTAGCAAGCACTCAGAATCAAAAATATTTTCATATCATGGCCAAATTCTTTGAAATTCTGAACTGAATTCAGGATTTAGTTTATGTTACTACCAGTAGAAATCTACCACATCTCTGAGCAGACAAGCAACTTACTGATTTAACTCGGTGGCCAATGCCCATGATTAGTTTCCCTTCCTTTTTCATCTTGTTCACAAATTCCATGGGAATGATGCCACTGTCAAATGCTTTGCTGAACATTTTTGCTGCTGCATCCAAAGCGCCACCAAAACGATCACCCTGGAGGACAGTGATAAGAAGAGAAAAAGCCAAATGGAAAAGATTTTTCTTTGGAGTGAGATCAGACACAGAAGATCCTATGATCAAGCTTAAAAGTATGAACAGGAGAAATGTAGACAGTACTAGATAACAGAGCTTCTTTAAACAGCTCCCAACAGTTTCAAAGAGGTTGTTTCACTGATTTCAAACTCCTTTGCATGCTATGGATACAAATATTGCATGAAATGAGTATGTCAGTGAGATCTAGGTTAGAAAGCATCTAACCTCCTCAATAACAGCGGACATTTGGAGTAGAAGAGTGAGTTTCTTCATAAGAAACATTTCCCATGCAGTGTTTCCCTTATAGCAGGGGTGTCAAACTCGCAATGTCACATGACGTGTCGCGACGTTATCGCAACTTTTTCCCCATTGCCAGCAATGGGGTGGGCACGGTTTTGGCATGACGCATCTGGCTGCGGGCTGGCAGTTTGACACCCCTGCCTTATAGCTTTAGCTTACAGCCCAGGTGGCGTAGTGGTTAGAATGTAGCAGTGCAGCTACTTCTGCTGATTACTGGCTGCCAGCAGTACAGCAGTTTCAATCTCACTGGCTCAAGATTGACTCAGCCTTCCATCCTTCCGAGGTTGAGATCAGTAAAATAAGGACCCAGATTGTTGGGAGCAATATGCTGACTCTGTAAAACGGCTTAGAGAGGGCTGTGAAGCGGTACAGGAATCTAAGTGCTATTTCTATTGCTTATGGAATTCAATCACAAGTTTGCCATTCTTAGCAATAGTTAAGAACAGGGTCCGTGTGAAGAAATATAATTTCTCGAGCAAAACCAAACTTAGCCTGGCAATTTCCAAAAAAATGACAAAGACCAGTTTAATAAATGGGCTTCAAATATATGCACTTATTTGCTTTTTGATATGATTGTCTTTTTTATGTGTCTCTATAAGAGGAAATGTTATAATAAATCACTTTTAATATTCTACGCCCATACCTATCGGGCAACCAATAAACTTGGAAATTCCAACTGCAGTTTCTATTTTATCATCTCTGGTAGGACTATGTTCTTAACTAACTAGTTATTTCTATCTGCTGAATTCACTTATTCTCCTAAGCAAGCTGAAAGGGTCCTCATTTTATATGTAATAACCAGCAGAAACCCAATATTTCAAAAAAAATGTTTCTATAGCTTTCTCTTAAAATATATAATTCTTTGTTATCAGCTTTGTCAACACAGCTCCAGAAGCATCGGATAAATGCTAGCACTGAAGTGATCTCCAGTCAAGGAGCCTCTTCATCAGTCATCCTTCAAAACTGGCACGTTATGAACTATAAGTGAAGACATAAGAGCCCTGGCTACGTACTTCAAATGGTATAATCCTCTAATTTCATCCACCTCTGGGCAATGCTTACAATTGTGAGTAGGCCTGATGTGAGACTGGAGACAAGGTCCTTTCCAGCTCTTGCACAGACAATAGTATTATGGGCTCCTGACACTGCTGGACCATGATCAGCTGTCACCATCAGACACATCTCTATAAACTGGCAGGCATATTTAGGCAACCTGAAGAGACAAAGATTTTATAATGTTCCCTTTCAAACAATTGTTAGTTAGTTAGTGTCAAGAAGTTATTACAAAGACAATTGGTGAACTGTGGCATCATTTTTTAAAAAACAGCATCTACTAGAAATTCAAAGCTTAAGGCAGCCTTCTCCAATTTAATGTCTTCCAGTTGGATTGTTACTGCAAGACCTAGACTTCCCAACCAGCATCTACAGAAAGCCAACTGGGAGCAGGTAACTTAAGAAAGCATTGGTAGTTTCCATATTAGAAGCTGTTCTTCAAGAAATAGCATACTGTGCATCTTAAAAACTATTCAGGAACAGCATAGGCTATTTACTAAAGGAAAGGTTTTTAAAAATGGGTCAGGAATATCTTACTTGAGCCATTGATTCCATTGACAGAGTAGCTCTCACAACTACTCCCAATCTTTTCTGCTTCTGTTAAATCACATTTTGTCTTTTCTAAACTTGCCTAAATTACAGCATATTCGAAGCAAGAGGCTCAGGACACTACCAAGAATACCTACCAGTTGATACAGTGCATACATTTTGATGAAACATTTTCATAAATCAATATTGGAAAAACAGGGAAAGAGGAAAAATGATCCGTTTTATCCTAAACATACTTATTATAATGTAATTGCGCTACAATATATTAATATAGTTAATGTGAAATGTATGTTGTTTTTCTTCTTTTTGAGTAACATTTTCAAATATTAAAATATGTTGTGTAAAAAGGCTTACATATTATCTGTCATGATCTAAACCAGAATTTTTTGGAAGTTTTCCAATTTCAAAGAATTCTTGCCTTCCTCATCCACTATATGCAGGAAAATGTTCCTGCGTTCTGCAGATATTGCTGAAAAGCATCTTTAAGTGGACATTTACATAGTGCAATACATCATTAGAGCTTCCAACATATGGAGCATCCCCAAAACTTTGCAGAATTTGAGACCAGACCTTAGCGTATACCTTTTCTTGTACTTGTATACAATACAGAGAAGGGATAGCAGAGGGCACCAGTCAGAAATCCATCATTATCAATATTGTCATAAGCATAATCATATATCGCAGTAACCTCTGGAAGATAAACAGGTTGCCTATATCTCTAAGCTATATCAGTACTTCTCTTCCATCCATTTTACCCTTTATATGTTTCATACATATTTATATGACTATCCTGTTTTTATTTAGTTGTTTCCATTTTTGTCACCTTGTCCTGACATCCATGGTCAAAAGGGCAACTTTCAGGAATGTTTAAGGAATTTGCTAATATAAGTATCATTTATTTGTCCCATATTTATGTCTAGAAAAGCCTAGACAGCATCTCTCAGACCTGCTTCAGGAATTTAGCTGTCAATCCTCAACAGTTTAGGTGAATATTTCAATGGGAAGTTTATTCCAATTATTTAAAATCTTTGTTTCACAATCAGAATCAGCCCCACCCTGAAAACACCCAAACCTCTCAAAAAAGAAAAGTGAGATAATATTGTGAAGTTTCCCTCAAACCACCAGAAAAACAATTTACCTTCTCTGGAACCACAAAAGACCCAAGACACCACCAATTCCTATCTCTTCCTTGAAGACCTCGGTAATTGGCATGCCTGCATAGATCAGTTCCTGACCTCGCTCATCACAGATGCTGGTCATGAAAGAAGCTGGTTTCCGAATTAAACCAAGCTCCTAAAAATAGGGGGGAAAATTAGAAAAAAATCCCAAACATGGCAGCCCTGTCTTAATTTTCAGAGAGCTGGCAGACTCGTATCAGTTCAGATTCATATCAGGCTTACACAGGTAAATATTCTTCCATAAAAATAATTTATTCTAGTGAAATCTAGTCCCAAATATTTTAGTACTTCAGGTTAAGAAACATATGATGTCCACCTCTCTGATCATCACAGTTCCTAGGATCCAAAGTCAAATGATACTGAGACAGCTACCTCTTTTTGCCTAGAGATAGGGCCAGCCCTGTTTCCAGGGAACATGTAGGATATATTAGACCAGTCCTTTGGATTAATCTTCTAGATAAAAGAAATGCTTTTCCATGGAACAGTGTTGGCTTACTGATGCCCCTACCTATGGTACTTAATGGTAAAATTCGAAGTCAACTTTACTTTGACAATGAAAACATAAGCTTTAATTATATTATTAATTAAATGTTTTCTCTCTCGCTCACACACACTCCATGCTCCACTTGAATGATTCATTTGCAAGAAAATAGTGGACAGAACTAAGCTGATCATCCAATTATAATCAAATATATTAATAAACACTTTTACAAGCTATCATCCACATCAGGCTCTCCAACCTGTAAGCCATGGCCCACTTCTGGGCTGTGGCCTATTTACAAGCAGGCCAAATGAGTGATGGGCTGGTGCGTGCGTGCACACAGCCAACTCATGTGAGCAGCGGGCACCAATGCCAGCACTCACAGCTCCACTTGCGCAAGAGGTGGGCGCTGACTGAAGATGTGTGCATGCACACACCTGCCGTCAAAACAATCCCCAACCTAGAAAGGTTGGGGAACGCTGAGCTACATAGCATGTTTTAAGAATTTCAAGCTCATTCAGCCATTCACCTCTCATGGGTACCTCTTCTAGACTATTAAGAGTAAACCTACCCTTGCCCATGAGTAATCCATTGGCACAGTTGGAGGAGGAACTTCCTGTGCTGGCTCAATTACTCCCTTAGAAACCAGATCCTCATACACTGACCTATTGAAAGGAAAGAAAACAATTTTAATTTGTTACAGATTGACCCAGTGATTAGATACTGGGCTTGTATTATATCTATTTTGAAGATCATCTCCTTATACTCACAGATAGTGATCACTAGAACTCCATAAAACCAATACTCAATTAAGGCTCAATCTACTATTCTCCTATGTATTTATATTTTCCAACAATTACAGCCCAATAGTCCCTAGTTCCACAAATCTCCAAATAAAAAGAGACTTTGCAACTGCTTGGCAGAATTTAATTTCTAACTCAATTAAAATCTATCTTTAGAATAGTATATACAATCCATTTTCATTTTTTAAGCTCTATATTCAAGAAATATGGATATCATATTATGGCATACTTGTATAAGATTTCATCTGGCTTTTTCTTTTTTAGGAGAAGGAATTTCTGTATTTTTAAATCTTTTAAGTCCTTGTGTATGTACTTTTTACTTACATTTACAAGTAAAAAAACAATACATTCCAGTTTTTTTTTTTGTAGCTCAGAAACTTTAAAATGTGTAAACTTGCATGCTAGCTAGGAAATTCTGCTAGTTGAAGTCCACATATCTTAAAATTGCTGAAAATACCATTTTATGTGGTTTCAATTTCCTTTTCTTTATGTACACTTGATAAAATGTTCAATAAAATATCTTTGACTTTATACACCAAATAAGTTCCACTAGAACAAAATCAGTTGCATGCTACCGCTTATCCTTCAGTGTAACTTAATTAAAGAAATCAGGTTGTGGAAATAGCTATAGGAAGGATACAGCAAAGGATTTATGAAACAATCTAAAAGTTATATTAAGTCAAGGGACTTTGACAATTTTATGCTGCTAGCAAAGTCTTGCAAATTTTGATTGACGAAGGCAGAAAGTGTGTTAGTGCTTCAAATGAAAATAGGGGATGCATTGTAAAACCTAGTACTCCATTAGTGTAATTCATCTTTTTACTAAGCAATGTTTTTTTTAAACCAGGATTTATTTTGAATGGTTTCACCCAAAATCTTATTCCAAGCATAAAGTTGTATAACTTCATGCAATATGTATTGTTACTACATGAGAGATTTCTATTTACCTTGCTTTACCCATTGATAAAGTATATTCCAGACTTTGCAATAGACAAAGCAATTCTTACGGTAATTATAACATGTAGCCTGATTCACGTATCTGTTTGCTGATGTTTGCTCAGACACAATAATAGTAAAGAATGCCATTTATAATTCTGAGAGCAATCCATCCTGTAATCCAACAAAGGATGAGTGACTCTATTCTGAAGACCCTGAGTAAACCTATAATACTATTTCTCAGACTGTTCAGGAAGCCCAAAAGATATTGATTATTGACATAATGTCACTTACTGGATTACATCACCCAGCTCATCAAAGCTTTGGGGTACAAAGACACCCACTTCTTTTAATGCTTTATTCTTGGCTACAGCAGTTTCAGATGCCTGATTGGCACATGCTCCAGCATGGCCAAATTGTACCTGTTATCAAAAAAGACATATAAAACATAAAATACTAAACAGAATAATGATAAAAAGAATGTATAATAAAACAAAAGTAAATCTAGCTATAAATAGTAAAAACAATGTAGCCTACAATCAGAATAAGACTTAAAGCATATAGAATAATAACTAAAAACACTAAAATTACATCTAAATGCATGATGGAATAATCTTTATTTGGTAGCAAAAAAACCCATAATGAGCGTCTATGTGGCACAAAATGAGCATCTATGGGGAAGGAATTCCACATATGGGATAATCCTCTCCCCTTTGAAAAAAAGTTCTTGTGGACATTTGTCTTATCTCATTTGGCAGAAACACCTGGTCTCAGATGAAAATCTTATTGATCAGGTGGACCTATAATTACAGTATGCAAAATTATTAACTCATACATGTTTTATACCTTTTAAAAGAATTAAAGCAATGCGCATTGAATATGGACGATGATAGTGTAGAAGATACAAAGACTGGTTGATTATCAAAGGGGCAGAGAGATGGTTCTTAGATTTTTCACAGGTTGTGGAATAACATCAAGTCTCATTTTATTAAAAAATAACAAGTGATCATTAGCAACAAAACTAGTGAAGACTTGGATGGCCTTCATCTTTAATTAAGATAGACTGATTCTGCCAATGATTCAATGATTTCCTCTTTACTATATATATTACCTCCGAAGAGAACATAGTAGCACATGTTCCAATGCACCAGCACACAACAGGTTTAGTGATCCGGCCTTCTTTAACACCCTTACAGATTTTGTACTCTTCTTTTCCTCCAATCTAAAAAAATTGAAACAAAATTGAAGCCAAATATATTAATGCAGTACATATATGCTGTTCTTTAAAACAAGGCACAATATGGACTTCACCAAACCAGCCTTAAGTTTAATTTAATTCTATTAAACAAGAGCATTAGATGAAGAGAAGTGTTAACATAGGTCTCCTGCTTACATGGAGTGAAATATGAATCTGAGTAAAACAGTAGTAATAATAATAAATCAAGATCAAGATATTTTAAGACTTTATGCTGATATTAAATTAAGCCAGGTGGCAGGTAAAATAAGAATATGTTTATATCAAAATTAAGGTAATCCTGTGATGGAGAGCTGCTAGACATAAAAAAATCAAAGCTCTGTTTCAGCTGTAGCTATAGAATCATTCAACAATGTTGTGCTATTAGGTAATATTGGCAAGCTTATTCTAGATGACTTATTTATGTTTCCACAGCATATATAAGGATATAAAATAAGTTGCCCTCCTGATGCTGCTGACTACCCTTCCCAAGAAGCCTAGCCAACGTGGCTAGTAATAAGAGAGAGAGGCTTTCCGATCCTTGGCTTTATGACACTGGCTGCAGAAGACAACAATGCTGTGTATTTTTGTTCTCATCTACTCTTGCTTTTTCAAAAAATGTTCTATGAAGTCAATGAAAAGATCCAATTTCATAAATGTATACGTGTGTATGTATAATTGTATAATTTTTATTAAAACAAGATAAAAGAATAATATAAAAAGAAAAAAGAATAAGAAATTAAAGAAAAAACAAAAAGTGCAAGATAAGAAAAAAATTTTAAAAAAAAAGAAAAGAAAAAATACAAAGTAGTAATTTCTGATATTCTTCACAGCAGTTATAAATACAAATATATTTAAGCTCTTTTCATAAAGTTACAATATATTACTATCTATAATTTATTTGTCTAATCATCCAAAAAAAAAATCACGTTCATTTTTACACAAAGAGTTCATTACAGGAAAAGATCCAATTTCCAAATTACGCTCAAGTTAGAAATTAAAAGATACTTACTTCCCCTAACACTACAATCATCTTCACCCCTGGAGTATCCTGGTAACGCAGTACATGATCCATGAAGGTAGAACCAGGATATCTGGGCAGAAGGGAACATTTTTTTTAAAGTATTTTAAAAGACAAAAATAGGCAAAATAAACATTTGTAACTACTTCTCTTACCTATCTCCACCAATGGCTACACCTTCAAAGACTCCATCTGTGGTCCTGGAGATAATGTTGTTGAGCTCATTGGACATCCCTCCTGAGCGGGAGACGTAAGCTACGCTACCAGGGCGGTACAGCTTGGATGCCAGAATGTTATCCAGCATTCCTCCTGTGTTTCCAATCTTAAAGCAGCCGGGTTTAATCCCACCAACCTATGAACAGAAATAAAGAGCTGAAATATCAAGATCTCTTAATTCAAACAATTAATTTCTAAGTCAGGTCCAGCTCAGGACAACTCACGTAGACCGTCTCTCATTTACCCCCCCCCCCATTATCTAGTTTTCCCAGCTCGTTTCCTGCCTAAACTGGGGCTAGAATTGATCGCCTCCTAATTTCTACCTAGTGCTTTATCCATTACACCAAATTGGCTCTCATCTTTACCTATAGTCCATTACATTTTACATGAAGCAAAATGAAAAAAAACAGGCATTCTTTGCCCATAATTTTTAAAGTTGTCATAATCAAACACCCCCTCCCCCAGTACTAAGATTTGGACATTTCATCATAGAATGGAACACTTTACATTTATCAAAATTTAGACAATATTTTAAAAATGTTTCCCTGCCTTGATGAATCTAAGAAATAATGAAGTAATAATGAGGCAGATCTTTACTCTGGGATTGTCAATGCACGCAGAATCTTTGGGCCACAGAGATGATAACACCTTATATTAAATATGACCTGTAGCACAATATGAAGTTTTGTGCTAAAACCTTGGCAAAAATACATAAAACCAAATGCCTAGGGTCTAGTTTTCAGTTCAGCCATGCCAAGAGAAGGACGAGATTGGAAATTTCCATGGATTCTGAAGGTTAAATACTTCGAAGTGCTGATTAATTAGTGATTCACTATCCCCAGTAAGATGCATTTATACAAATTAATCAAGGTTTTCTGACAATTTTCCTCTTTAGAGCTCTACAAGTTCTAAACTGTAACCTGCTGGCACAGTTGGAATACATTTAGTGTGCAGCAAGATGTTCTCAGTCTGTAAAAAAGCCAAAAGAAAATAAAACTAATCTCACCGTTGCTGGTCCAATAATTGTGACTCCTTTCCCATCTGCTATTTTGATCAACCTGCGAGTCAGGGCCTCAGGAATCCCTTCTGCAATGATGGCCACTGTACGGATCTGAGGCCCAAGAAGAAAGTAGCATCAATATTGATTTCTGAGAGTTTTTTTTTCTATTGCTCATGAGAAATGGAGATTCAGAAAATGATTCTAGTAATATATTTTTCTCCACTTGATTTTAAGATTGGGACACAATGACAAGGAATGAAAATTCATGATTCAGCCAAAATGATTTTTTAAATCATGCACACTGTGGAAACTGGGGATGGAAGAGGATAAGTTTATAGGTTCTTCTTAAACACCATGTATGTATTCCAGATGTATTCCAATAAAGATGATTAGGGGACTGGAGGCTAAAACATATGAGGAACGGTTGCTGGAATTGGGTATGTCTAGTCTAATGAAGAGAAGGATGAGGGGTGACATGATAGCAGTGTTCCAATATCTCAGGGGCTCCCACAAAGAGGGAGTCAGACTATTCTCCAAAGCATGTGAAGGCAGGACAAGAAGTAATGGATGGAAACTAACCAAGGAGAGAAGCAACCTAGAATTAAGGAGAAATTTTTTGACTGTTAGAACAATTAATGAGTGGAACAACCAGCCTCCAGAAGCGGTGAATTCTCCAACACTGGAAGTTTTTAAGAAGAAACTGGACAGCCATTTGTCTGAAATGGTATAGTGTTTTCTGCCTGAACAAGGGGTTGGACTAGATGACCTCCAAGGTCCCTTCCAACTACTACTACTACTATTACTACTACTACTACTACTACTTCTTCTTATTATTATTATTATTATCATATATGAATTTTGAGTAAGTGATTTGATAATTAACAACTCTTTTAGCTTCCTTCCTTCCTTTCTTCCCTCCTGCATCTCAATGAAGTGGATAATATTTGTAGCTCAGGGTTGAAATGAGCTTGCTTGTTTTTTTGCAGCATTGATGATGCTACCTAGTTAGAGTAATGAAACGTCTGCACGAAAATAAGCAAGTTCAGAGAACACCAAGGACCTCTGATATGTATGTATGGTATGTATATATCAGATCTCCATTCCCATCTTCTTTGGTTAAGCTTAATGATAACTCAAAGTTATGTCTAAACACAGTTTGATTTCAGGCTTTCTAATCTGCAGCCTAACTATGGCTAAATAGTCTTATGATTATTATACCTTGATTAACCTTCACTAATAAACAATGGCACGCAATATATGACAAAAACATGGCTCTACAACTCTTTTTTTTCTTCAAATAAATATTTCCTTCAAAAAAAGTTTGAACAATTTTAGTGCTCCAGTTGCAAAATCAGCACCAGTTTTTAAAAAAGTATAATTGATAAAAAAAATAGTTGTCTCCAATAGATTCAGTAAACTCATCAAACTAAAATGGCCCCAGATTTGTTGATATCCAAATATTTCCCCATTATCTGATATTGATGTCACACTTCTTACAGTCACTGAGAGCTGTAAAATAAGTATAGGCTGTAAAATTTGGGTATAATTAGCACACAAACCTATGAGAGGCTCCAAATACCCTGATTTCATATTGTTTTCTGTGATGTCTCAGTCAGACCACTTCTGTATATTTCATGCTAAAAACATGCTTCTGTTTTTTTCAATAGAAGTCCTGATTTTCTCAAATTAAACAGGATTTCACTACCACATTCTCTGTTCCTTTAACATAGAAGCATACGTACAGCTCCATGGAAACACTGGCAAATAACTCACATGGCTACTTGAAAAAAACTTCAAATTTTTACTAATTTTAGACTGTCATAAATTGTACTAAAACTTGATGTTTTTGCTTTGTTATTAAAATACAGAAGAGAGTTCCTAGAGTGTAGACTTTGAAACTTTTATTTGCCACTATTTAATAGTTTTAGCACTTAAATAACCAATTTGTTGTAATACTATTTCTAGTACATTTTTAAAAAGCAACCAGTACTTAACACACAGTATTTTAGTAATTCTTTCAGTATTATGTAAGATAGACTAAACGTTATATCTAAACGTATTTGAAATTGCGAATCCAAAGTGTTTTATTACCCTATTGTCTCCTGAACAGCATGAAGAGAGCAAAGGGCTTCAGGTAAATATGTTATAGAGACATACATATATCCTATCCAACCAATGAAGAACTTAGGGCCCAGAGGGTTGTCCACTCATAGTTTAATTTAAGGATGGGCAGCACAACACACTGCCTCATCATCTTAGCAAAAATCATCTCTGATAATAAAGAGGTGTTTATAACTAAATAACTCATGAGGATTACTTTCATAGAAATCCTTGCACGTACCTGAGGATAATTCATAGTCTCTATGGTGCTATCATATGCTGAACGGAGAGAGGCAAAGTTGATCAGCACATCCACTTCTGGGTGTTTCTTCATGGCGTCTACCATATTCTTGAATACAGGAATGAGTATCTCTTTGTGACCCCAGTAAAATTTTTGTCTGTGGTCACCTCTGTCCAAAATAATAAGTATATGCCAATATTAATGTCTTGGCTAGAGACATACACAGTGCCTCATTTATTAGTACAGCCATGGGGCTGTACTGCAGTACATTAACCTAAATCAACTGCCTCACTTTTGGTGGAGCAACAGATAGATGGAAATTTATCCTCAACCCTGCTTTAAGCCTACTTATTGAAAACAGTTTATCTCCCAGAACTGTTATCTAAATTAGGCAATAATTATTTTTTTCAGTATTTATTCTGAATATTGACTGGATGACAGTATATCATCATAGTATACTAATAATTAATAATAATCATCAAGAATTATAGCTTACATCAAGAATTATAGCAACCAGAGAGGTGCCAGAAATTTAACGTAATTGTTTTGCAAATCTTTTTCGTTTACAGATAGTATTGATAATTGATGCTGCTGGTGACTTTAATTCACTCTTGGATCCAGTAATGGATCAGAGTACTTAAAAAATGTTTTGAAAATTTGAGAGACTCTATATAAACATATAGGAATTTAAATAGTTGGCATATGAAAATTTATATTAAATTTATGATTAATCTAGTGAAAAAGAGTTGTTGGTTCAATCACAATTGTAACTGTAATGGTAATAATAGTAGCTTTGGGGGAGAAAATTCTAATTAAAGTACTGCACTTAAGAAAGCTGTTACAGAAGCTAAATGAACCACGCATTCTTAACAACATTTTTTTAATTACATAATGATATTTGAATAATATACAAGAAATTCCAAATAAAGAACTAGATTATCCTTCATTATAACATTTTAAGGTTTTAATGAGGGCAGACGAGTTGTAATTATAAATCTGTTAGTCCCATTAAAAAGTTGTTTTTTATATTTACTGGATTCTCCAATGAGTATATGTAAAAAATTGAATACTATCCTTCCTAGGTTGGAGGTAGACTACATTTGAAGATATTTTTGTATACGTTTTGTTGCGCCCCTTGTTAGTTCCTGTCTGGTTAGACTTTTTTTACTATGGTGGTCTGAGTTCTTGGAAGGAAAATGCAGTTTATAGATGTTAATGTGTGCTTAAATTATAGCTCCCAAATCTGGAACTTCTCTATTTTGAGGAGCTTTGTATGTATAATGCTTGGACTGTTTCTAAAAGGGTAATTATGTTTAGACATGTGAACACCAGATTTGAAGGGGAGTTTAGTTACATTTGTCAACTCTTAGCTTTTGAATGGTTTCTTATTGATGAAAAGATACTACATTTCTGTGTGGTCAAGAGTCAATTTTTATTTAAAAATTGAGGTGCAGTTATAATTACTACTCTTGTATCATAAATGATATTTTGATTCCCCCCTTTTTCTTCTATTTTTATTTTCATGTCACAGTCTTGTGTATATTTTATGACAGTTTGCATAATCTAATTGAGCAGAAAGAAGCAAGGTAGCCTGAGAGGAGCATGTGATGAACCTACGTGAATGGATAAACCATGGCAGCCACTGAAGGCTCATCCCTTGAGCAGACGTAATCAAAATCCAGCATGCCTTGCACAGCCCGAGTCTGCATTCCCCACACAATTGCCTTTGTGTGACAACTGAACAAAGTTGTAGCTTTGCCTGCAAACAGAAAAAGAATAGATGATTATAAGGTGGCAATATATGGCCAAAAATAAGACTGGTCAGTCACTTCTCTCTGCATTAAAGGGAATGAGCCAGCATACCAGCCATTCATATGAAGCAAAGCACTTGAAATGAAGCAGCCACATAGCTTTTTGTTTCATATCATCTACAAACCTATAGGTAAATTTATCATTCTTGGCACTATAACAGGGCTTAAATAATAAGAGATGTTGGGATGAGCGAATAGGAGAGGCAGCTTTTCATGCAAACAAGAGCATATCTATATACTATTAAAACTTTCCTTGTGTTTAGTTGTTTACCTCAAGTTAGCCCAAAGGATTGTAGTACACATCATAATTGTTCACTCTGTTAACTTAAATAATTGTGTAAAAAATCCAGGACCTATTGCTCCTGTGGAATTGAAATTTCCATGATGTTCAGCCAGTTTTATTTGCAAAGTTGTGACCATTGCAGCCTCCCTCTAATCATATGGCCATGATTTCTGATATTTTCTGTCAGCTACCCACAAATAAAGCCCTGCATTAGATGAAGAGTACCACCAGTGGTATTTTGGCACCTGGCAGATGGTATGCGACCCTCCTAGACAAGTGTAGCAGGGGAGGGGAATGAGTTGAAGTGACAAAAGCCTGAGGGAGAGGGAAAAAAGTGAGGGGGCGAAGGGAAAAAGAAAAGGCATGACTTCCGACTTCCTCTGTTGCAGTAAAAGGAAGCATTAACACGAACCTCAACTTTTTACTTTTCCACAATATTATAAACTGGTTATTTCTATAACAACAAATGAATCTAATCAGTAACACCCAAAATCCTCCCCCATTTTTTTTAGTCATCAAGTTTTTGACACCTTGCTAAGCACTGGTAGTACTCAAATATTGTCATGCCCTAAATCTGTGAAAAGGTTGCAAAGTCCTGATTTAACGTATACCATAAAATAGCAATAGCACTTAGACTTATATATCGCTTCATAGTGCTTTACAGCACTCTCTAAGGCTGAGTGGTTTACAGAGTCAGCATATTGTCCTCAACAATCTGGGTCCTCATTTTACCAACCTCTGAATGCTGAGTCAACCTTGAGCCCTTCAGGATCGAATTCCAGACAATGGGCAGAATTAGCCTGCAATACTGCATTCTAACCACCGTGCCACCAAAAATAATGAATTACTTTCCAAAGGTTGATATTTTCCAAACTCTAAAGTATTCCACCAGTTTATCATCAGAAAACTACCGTATTTTCCGGCGTATAAGACGACTTTCTAAAGCAGTGGTTCTCAACCTTTTTAATGCCGCGACCCCCAACCGGTCATAAGTCGAGGACTACTCAACCGGTCGTAAGTCAAGGACTACTCAACTGGTGCAGCACCATTTGCAGAATGGGACTTTTGGCTGGCTCAGCAGGGCAGAGACAGCCTGGACAATTCCTATTGGCTTTTGAAAGCCAATAGAATTAGACTCTATTCAAGAGAGTCTATTCTATTGGCTTTCAAAAGCCAATAGAATAAAAGTGATAGCACAGCTAAGGAAAAGGGGAAAAAAATGGCGGACTGCGTTGTTTGGTGACCCCGTGAAATGGTCATTCGACCCCAAATGGGGTCTCAACCCACAGGTTGAGAACCACTGTTCTAAAGCATGGAAATCGGCGCCAAAGTCAGGGGTCGTCTTATACGCCGAATCATCTTATACGCCTGAAATGGGGCGTTGACTTACCTGAACGCCTTTTCTCAGCACGGAGATGGATAATCCACGCAGTGGGTTGAGACTGTATTCCTGGCCAATCAGATCAGTCAGCCAAAGTTGCCACGCCCATCCTGGACTATGATTCTCCAGTCTTGACACGAGCGCAGCCATTGACTGACAGTAAGACGTTTTGGCTCCACTAAATATACCCTATTATCCTAGTCTATAAGGGTGGGTGTGGATTATCCATCTCCGTGCTGAGAAAAGGCGTTCAGGTAAGTCAACGCCCCTTCTACAGCACTGGAGATGGATAATCCACGCAGTGGGACATACCAAAGCCTATTGTCCCTTGGGTTGGGGAATAGACTGGTCCCGTGTGTAACTTTGGTCTAGAACCTGCTGGAGAACCCTCCTACCGAAGGAGGCCTCTGCAGAGGAGTACTTGTTGATTTTGTAATGGCGAATGAATGGAGAGGGAGAGGCCCAAGTGGCTGCCCTGCATACCTCTTCAATAGAAGCCTGCCTGGCCCATGCTGCTGAGGTGGCAGCACTCCTTGTGGAGTGGGCCGTGATATGCTTGGGGACTTGCAAGGACTCCACCTGGTATGCCCCAGTGATGCATGCCCTAATCCACCTACCGATGGTAGAGGACGAGACCTTCCGGCCCCTAGTAGCGGGGTGGAAGGATATGAAAAGCGCTTCCGAGCGTCGGAATTCCGCTGTGCGTGAAATGTAATGTCTTAGTGCCCTTCGTACGTCCAAGGTGTGCCATTGTTGCTCCAGGGGATGAGCTGGGTTTGGACAGAAGTCTGGTAGGACTATTTCCTGTGATCTGTGAAAAAAGGAGTTGACCTTTGGAATGAAGGGTCTATTCTTAGGACTACCTTGTCCCTGTGAAAATGACACAGGTCCTTCCTCGTTGAGAGAGAAGCTAACTCGGATATCCGTCGAGCTGACGTGATAGCTACTAAGAATGCTACCTTATGGGTCAGGTAGCGAATGTCACATGTTTTGAGTGGTTCGAAGGGCGCTCTGGCAAGAGCTTGTAGTACTCGTGGTAGTTCCCACGATGGATACCTGTGCACGGTTGGCGGTCTGATGTTCGCAGCCCCCTTGAGGAAGGATCGTATGAAGGGATGCTTGCCCAAGGATTCACCGGGGCTGGCAGAAAGTATAGTTGAGAGGGCGGCGATTTGCCTGTGCAGCGTGTTTGGCGAGAGGTCCCTCTCTAGGCCATCTAGTAAAAATTCTAGGATCTTGGAAACTGTGATCCCTTCGAGTAACAATTCCTGTTTAGAGCACCATGATTGGAAGCTTCTCCACGTGGCCTCGTAGATACGGTTCGTGGAGGGGCGCCTTGATGCCTGTATGACCCTAATTACACCCTGTGAGCAAGCCCCCTTGGCTAAAATTGACCGGTCAAGAGCCAGACGGCTAGTTGTAGCCATTGTGGCTCTGGGTGGGAGATCTCCCCCTGCTTGAGGGAGATCCTCTCCGGAGGAATCCGCCATGGATTCGTGCGGGAGAGACTCCTCCAGTCTGCGAACCAAGGTCTCCTTGGCCAATAAGGGGCCACAAGGATTATCTCGGCCCTTTCCCGCAGAATCTTGCGTACTACCGCCGGAAGGAGAGGTAAGGGTGGAAACGCGTACAGGAGCCCCCTTGGCCATGGGCTCCGTAACGCGTCCGTCTGCTCTGCTCCCTTGGATGGGAATCGGGAGAAGAAGAGAGTTAGGTGGGCATTGGAAGGAGAGGCAAAAAGGTCCACCTGGGGAAGCCCGAAGCGGTGACAGACCTCCCTGAAGATCCTCGGGTGTAGTTGCCACTCCGAGTGATCTATTGTTGATCTGCTCAACAGATCTGCTTGGATGTTTGCCTCCCCTGATATGTGGTCGGCCTTTATGGAGGCCAGATTTTGTTCCGCCCAGGCCCCCAGTAGGAGGGCCTCGGCCAAGAGCGAGCGAGAGTGTGTGTCCCCGACGGTTTATGTGGGCCTTGGCTGTCACGTTGTCCGTCAGGACCAGTACATGTCTGCCTTTTATGCTGCTGTGAAAATGCCTTAACGCTAGGTGAATAGCCCGCAGCTCGAGCCAGTTTATGTTGTGTCAGAGATCCCTGTGTCCACTTGGTCCCCAAGTGGCCTCCCCAGCCGAATAAGCTCGCATCTGTTGTGATTACTACTCTGTCTGGTTCCCTGAAGGGGGACCCCCTGAGGAGAGCTGGAGATAGCCACCACCTGAGGGAGTGTCGTACTCTCAGAGGTATGCCTACCCTCTTCTGGGATGCACTGATTTGCTGTCTCTGAAACGGGAGCATGAACCACTGCAGTTCTCTTGAGTGCAGCCTTGCCCAAGGAACTATTGCTATGGTCGATATCATCTTCCCTAGCAGCTGGGAGAGGCAGACCAGCGTCACTGACTGACCGCGGCTTACCTGTTTTACGGCTTTCTTTATGCTGCTGAGGCGTTCCTGTGATAGGTACACCTTGCACTCCTTTGTGTCTATGACCGCTCCCAGATGGAGTATTCTCGTAGTTGGTGTTAGATGGCTCTTTGGAAAGTTCACCGAGAAGCCGTGGTCCTGCAGCAGTTTTATCACTAACTTTAGGTCCGCCTGAGACTGCTGGGCGGACGATGACTGGATTAGAATATCGTCCAGGTAGCACTGGACTCTAACTGGTACGTTTCTTAGGTGTGCTGCCAGAACCGCCAGAATCTTGGTGAACACCCTGGGCGCTGATGACAGGCCGAATGGAAGTGCCCTGTATTGAAAATGGTGCCCCCTGTAGGCAAACCGTAAAAAACGGCGGTGAGCCAAAGAGATAGGGATGTGCAAGTATGCCTCCGTGAGGTCGATCGATGCCAGAAAATCCCCTTTCCTTACGCTTCCAAGGATGGAGCGTAGTGTCTGCATTTTGAATTTGCGGTATTTTATGTAGAAATTTAGCCTTTTTAAATCCAGAACGGCTCTCCAACCCCCCGAGGATTTTGGGACCACGAAGAGGATAGAATAAAACCCCTGGTCTCTCTGGTTCATAGGCACCGGCTCTATGGCCCGTATGTTTAGAAGGTGCTGAATGGCCTCGTTCATGAGCCTTCTCTTTGTTGGGTTTGTGGGACAGGGGCACAGGCAGAAGCGGTTCGGGGGCTTTGAGAGAAATTCTAGAGATAGACCATGACGTATGGTGTTCCTGACCCATATGTCCGTGGTGGTCTCTTCCCACTGGGGAGCAAACCCTGCTAGTCTGCCCCCTATGGGAAGGTCTGGATGGGAGTCATCTGGTACGGCGGAAGGGGCGGTTGTTCCCCCGAAAGGGCCGTCTTCCCTGTGTTTGCCTATTTCTTGTGTTCTGTCTGTCCCCCTGTCTTTCTCTATCCTGTCTAGCTTGGAAGGGTTGGGAATTTTGGAAGTAGTTGACCCTGGCTTCCGTACGAAAGGATTGTTTCCTTCCCCAGGAGCCGGGTCTCTTGTCCTGCCTTTTAAGCATGTGTTTAAGGACCTTGCGCTAGTCCTTGTTCTCTGTCAGGTATGGCGTTAGTGCCTCACCAAACAGCTTTGCCCCTTGGTACGGAGCCGAAGCCAATTTCCACTTGGATTTGGTATCCGACTGCCAGTTCTTTAGCCAGAGGATGCGCCTGCTCGTGTTGTTTGCCGCCATTGCCTTGGCTGAAAACTTGGTCGCTAAAAGTGTCGCGTCCGACGCATATTCCGTGGCTGCTACCATTTTGCTGAGTTCCTGGTGAGTGCGTATATCCTCCATGGGAACCCGGCCCTGTAACTCACGGAGCCAACAAAGTGTGGCTCTGGTGAAAAAGGACGCGGAGGTAGTCGCCCTGGTAGCCCAAGCTATTGCCTGGTGCGTTCTCCTGTAGTTGGACTCACTCTTTCGGGCCTCGGCTTTAAGAGCCTCAGCAAAATCTCCTGATATGGCCGTGTCCGATATCAGGGGACCTATGGGTTCGTCCACCACCGGCACCTCCAATGTTCCCTCTAGCTCCCTTGCTACGTTAAATAGCTTCCTCTCCGCATTGCTAGGCAGCGGTAGGGAGGTTGGCGCTGCCCACTGTTTCCTTATTGTGTTTAGGAACATGGTCGGGCATGGTATGCGGTGTTGAGTGGTTACCTTTTCGGCGAACGTCGGCTCAGCCTCCGTGTCAACTGTGACAGGCTCCGCTGGTGTCCCATGCCCCCGATGGGCTGTGGCCTCAGCCTTGCGCAGAATGGTAACAAAAAGAGAAGGGTTAAACAGGCCGCTGAAGGACGGCCCTTGAGGTGAGGTGTCCTCCTCTTCCTCAGACATTTGAATCCCTTGTGACGTACCTGGCTGGTCCAGGTAATCTTCCTCGGAGACTGACGAGTCTGAGAAGGAGGAGAGGTCCTGATGGTCCTCCGTTTCCTCCCGATGCCTCGTTCTAAGTCCTAGAGGCTTGGCTTTGGAAGTGTGAGCCCTGGCCTCAAATGCACGGTCCACTGCCTGTGCTATTAGGGTAGCTAGCAGATCCCCCGTCAATGCAGGAGGAGTAACCATTGCCTGCGACCCTGCAGGTGCTGTGGTTAGCATGGTCCTCGGGGTTTCCTGTAACCTCCGTGGGGAGGGGGATCGGGAGAGCAATGAGAATTCGCCTATCCCACCCTCTGTTTGGGACTGTGATGAGTTCCCTAATGACCAAATGGCCCGTGGGGATGAAGGGAGACCCAGCGGTAGATCAGGACCTATCCCCCCATTCTGCCTATTTTCAATTCTGGCCCTTTTCTGGGCTCTGTTGAACTCTTTTTCTAGGGCTTGGTGTCTTCTGATTGCCTGCTTGTCAGCCTTCTTTGATGACTTCCTTGCAGCCTTTCTAGGGGCTGCAGAGGATTCCGAATCCTCTGAAGCGGGTGCTCCAGAGGATGAAGGCAGGGCTCCACTGGAGGGAATGATTGCTTCCTCCATTCTCCATTAACGCCGGGCCGCGATAGGGGGGACCCAGGTAGTAGGAGAGCTCCAACTTTTGAGTAAGGACAGGCGCACTACTGGGGGCGTCTGGAACTCAGGAGCAGACTCTGCAAAATTGTCAGAGTTAGTCACTGTGCACGGATAAGAACAGGCACGCTAATGGGAATGCCTGGACCCCGGCTTGACTATGGTGGGTAAGGACAGGCACGCGACTGGGGATGCCTGGAACCCACCACTAAATCCAGAAGCGTACGGGCCACTAATGGGGGACCCGAAGTCCAGAAGGAGCCAAAGGCAACTAAACACAGTTAGTTATGAAAGGTTCTTATTTACTTTAGATTGAAGACACCAAGTCCTGGAACCAGCAGCTATGTGTCTGATTTGAATGTCTCTGAATGAATAATAGATGCTTTAGTACCCTAGTACTGCTTGCCTATTAATTCACTCCAGCGGCTGAACCTAGGCTTCTCAGGGAGCCTTAGATCCCGTTTGGACAAAAGTATGGCCGCCGCTGCCAGGAGACTACTGCGCATGTGTTAAAAGGAGCAGGAGATTATTGCGCCTGTGCTAAAAAGGCTGCCTGTGCCACGTGCGGTTGTAACAAAGAGCCGCGCGTGCTCCCAGCTGTGCAGACAATGGCGCCTCGTTTAAAAATCCTGAGCAGCCTGGTGAGTGAAAGAGACTGCTCCTTCGCATGCCAGCTGTTTCCCTTAATCAATCTCCCTCCCAGCATGCGTCCCCTTTGTCCTCCGCTCCCCTCGCTAATTGCTTGCCTTTCTGTCTTTCTTTCTTTCTTTCTTTTTAACGCGAGGGGTTGCACGAGCCTCCCCATTTGTTTAAGGCGGCTGCCGGCTGCTCCGGCTGTGGGAAGGTGGTTGGGGTTTGGGTTAGGGAGGGGAGTTAGGGATTTCCCCCTTTTAAGTGAGGGTGGTTTCCCCTGTAGGGAATCTGACTTCCTGAGTCTTACAATTTAGCCAGGAAATTTTTGAGTAATCAATTAAATTGAATTAAATTATCTCTAATTAACTTTTAAACTAAGCAATTTCAGCTACTAGAAGAAAATCCCCCCAATGGAAAGGAACCATACCTGCCCAGGAGCCAAAGTTGTACGTCTTTCTGTGTGGCCAGATCAGTCAAGACTGGGGAATCATGGTCCAGGACAGGCGTGGCAACTTTGGCTGACTGATCTGATTGGCCAGGAATACAGTCTCAACCCACTGTGTGGATTATCCATCTCCAGTGCTGGAGAATACAGTAGTTTCCGGCGTATAAGATGACTTTCTAGGCATGGAAATTGGCACTGAAGTCGGGGGGTCATCTTATACGCCAAGTCATCCTATACACCGGAAAATACGGTAAGCTTCAAAAAGTCCATATCAGACAGTTTCTATAAATCAAAGCACCTTTCTAGGAAGTGATAAATCAACAGAGCTGATGTTTTTAGTGTGTAATGTGTAAGTAAACTATCAAATACCTGAGACAGTGGCATAAGGAAATTGTTCACTATTAAAGAATGCTCCCCTACCAAACCACAACCAAATGCACTCACACTAGTGTCATCTGCTTAGTAGCATTATAAAAAGGGCTTGAACAACATTCATGTACACAGAATAGCACAAAACCTTTAGAACTACACAATCCACTACAAACACTCAAATAGGGTGGAACTGAAATGGGTATTTGATTATTTATCATAGATAAAAATCTTAAACTACTAGGAGAAGCTCTTTCTATCCCAATAATCTCCAGAAAATTAGTTTTTAATTTCCATCAATCCAGACAATGCCTATATGATTGCCTGAATTTTACAAGAAAATCTGAAAAAGAAGGTATGGATTACATGTTACATGCTTGATACAATCCTCATCAGGATTGCCTGTTGAGTAGGAATAATCCTCTTTTACTGCCTAGGGTTTCTATGCACAAAGTGCCAACAGATTGATACACTTGGAATTAATCAAGTATCTAAACTGTAGGAGAAGGAATGGCAGAATCTGGGGGTGGAATTAAAAAAAGGATCAGCCTATAATTCCTATGTAGCTACATGCAAGCTAAGTCCAATCTCACTTGAATTATCTATTTTCAACCATTAATTAAGAAGATTCCTGTGCATAGGCATGATTAGCAATAAATCAGTTTTACTAGACTTTCACATGATCTTTCGTGTCTGACACGAACCATTCCATTGCTTCATAAAGCTGGTCTAGGGTTTGCTATTGTGAATCTCAAGGGAGGAGGAGAAATCTATATTCATACTGTGTGTGTATTTTCCATTGAGAAACCTATGGTATTCTTCTGGTGTATCTTTGGGATGGACTAGTTTGGCATATCTGGTTTAGTTATCTTCCAGATACTAGGACTTCAACTCTAAATACTCTCCAGCCAGTAATTCCATTGCCAAGAATTGGTCCACACAACTAGATAGTTCCTTGTTTAGTGTGTAGACCACTTAAGACATGCTGGACTATTACCAACTTTGTTGTTATAATTTATAGGCCGTTCAGCTCCCAACTTTGGCTGCCTTATAATTAAAAGGTAAAAGAAAAAAGGCAACAAAAGAGAAAAGTTTGGGACTCAGGCTATTCTCCTGCTCATGGGAGAATGGGAGTGAATAGGGATGTAGTTTAATGTCTGTATGTCTGTCAGCCCATCTGTCTGTATTTGAGAGTACTGAGAGTCAAAAGGCAGAGTGGAAGTAATAATTCTATGTTTTTTCATTTTTCTTTTTTTTCTATTTTATTTCATTTCCTTTACATTTATTGTATTGGAATTCTTAAATAAAATTATTTTAAAAGGGCAGGTTTAAAATACCAATTGAGAATATTTGTAGCTCAGAGTTGAAATGAGGGTTCCTTGGTACTCTCTGAGTTTGCTTGTTTTCTTGCAGACATTTCATTACCCTAACTAGGTAACATCATCAGTGCTAGTAAGGAGTGCTGTTTGCTGTCTGTTTATATTCTGGGGTCTTGCCTGTCTGGGTAGGTGGGGGCGGTCTTAGGGATTCTTTGGTTGGGGTGTTTACTAATGGATATTTCTTGATTGGAGTATTGATGTCAGAATCCAATTATATTTCATCTTTAAATTATCAAATATAGAAACTCCCAATTCTGCCTTCTCTGGATTCTGCCATAAGAGGGAGAGAAGGGGGAGAGCAAAGGGGCTTTATGGCCCTCACTTCCTTCTTTACACTTCAAAGAGCTGAATGTGTGTTTATTGTAACCTCTCAGCGTTAACATATCAAAGAAGGGTAATTGCCTTTCATGTAGTATCTGAAGTCTCCATCCAGACGGAAGAAAGAAGAAAGGAGGTTGAATTGTGATACTTGAAACTATCACTGGAAGGGGGGTTGATTGGGTGGGACTACTGGGGAACCCCTTAAAACCTTGAATGGGAGAGCTTGGACCCCAAGTCCTGTCTAGCATGCCTGCAACCATTTTCTCTTAATAAAGGATTCCTGTTGGAGGAATTATTCCAAGAGTTCTGTCTTCTTAAGATGCAAAGTGGGGTGGGTCCTTACATTAGACAGGACTTGCAAAATTAATCCACCTGGAAGGAAGACCCTTGCCGGGGGATTTTGCAAAAATTTACCATGTCAGACAATGGAGCAAAAGAGGGGGAAAACTCCCTGGAAAGAGAGCCGCTGACCCAGTTGGAAACTTGCCAGATGTTGGGATCCGAGAGGCCAGATTCCTCAGGAGAAGAAGTGGTGGAGACACAGGACCACAAGCCTCGCTGGTCGATGGGCGTTGGACAGAAAAGTGAGTGGGGAAAGGAATCAAGAAAGGTGACCCTGAGAAGGGGGACCAAGCAACCAGAATGGAAGCAGGAGATGGAGAAATCCCTGCACGCAAGTGAAAAGGGAGGAAGCTGGGCACCGTACTCAGACTGGATCCTCGAGAAAGCTATTGACCTGATGAAGAGAACTCTCAGCTCCCTAAGAGAGGAGAATACTGAACCCTACGGCCGCCCCAGTTCCTGGAGCCGCAAAGGGAGAGACACCGAGGGGGACATGGAACCTGCAACCCCAGGGACATCTAATGATCCAGGAGCTCCCACCCCCTACCGGACCACAGATGGCAATCTGGACGGAAGGCACTACCACCCACAACAGAGGCACCGATCCATTCCAAGACGTCCACCGTTGGCAGTGAAATTCAAAGGGGAGCCAACACGCTTGGGGTTTTTTCTAACCCAAGTCCTCAGCTACAGGGAGGAATATGGGCAGGAGATTCCCAGCGACAAAGCCCGCATCCGGATCGTGCAATAGGCCCTGGATGGACCAGCTGCGGATTGGGTAGTGAACTTGCATGACTCCAATGCCCCAGAAGTCAGTAACTTCAACAGTTTCATGTCCTCTTTGAGAAGACGATTTGAAGACCCCCTGGCTGATCGCAAAGCCCGTGAAAGAATAACAACGATGAGGCAAGGCAAACGCCCAGTGGCCGAGTATACACAAGAATTCCGGGCCATTGCCCGCAAACTGAATTGGCCAGAAGACATCCTCCTTGGCCATTTCAAAGACGGACTAAATATGATCTTAGATGCTTGCCGCCCCGAGGGGACCCACATCGACTTGAGGAATGGTACGTATGGCAGAGGAAGCAGAGATCGAACATATGAAAAGAGACCGCGAGGAAAACCAATGGAGAGCCCCCGCCTGAGCTGACACACCAACCGGTGAAATCATCGGATACAGCCAAGAAGCAAATGGGATGTTTCAAGTGCAGAAGAGAAGGGCATCGAGCTGTAGAATGCCGCTCAAAGGCCCCCCAGCACAACCCAGACAGATCCCCAATCAACAACCCCGGAAAGTATTCAGCTAAGCCAAAAGAAACGGCCATGAGAATGATGGAAATTGCAGAAACCCCCACCTCTGCTCACCAAGGGGAAAGGACTCCAGCCTACACCACAGGGCCGGTGGATGCATCAGATGACAGCTCGGAGGGCGAACCCCTGGTAAGTGGATGCATCACACCCATCTTCAAAACAGTGACTATATCAATCCCCCCAAATGCCCGAAGCTGTGAAGGTGAAGCCTTCAAGAGACTCTGGCTGTCAACCCGCTGCTCATTAGCCCAACACTAGTGGGGAATTGGGTATCCCATCCAGGAGACTGGAAACAACCAATCTCATTTGGCCAGCTAGATGGATCCATAGCAGGGGGGGTGCCAGCTACCCTAGCCACTTTGCCAATACATCTCTCCCCGGGCAACCATGAAGAGGACTTAACGTTTGTGGTGACCCCAGGTATGGAATGCCCAATGATTCTAGGGATGGAATGGTTGAAAAAATGGAACCCCTGGGTAAATTGGAGGACGACAGAAATCAAATTCCCGAAGGGGGACCCTATGGACTTAAAACCCCAAGGGAGGCTACCAGAATCAAGAATAGAAAAAGCATCATAGGAGAGGAAAAAAGATTAACAGAAATACCAGAGGAATATAGGGACCTTGCTGAAGTCTTCAGTGAGGAGAGGGCGAATGAGCTTCACCCCCACCGACCCACAGACTGTACCATTGAATTCAAGCCTGGGGCAAAACTCCCGAAGCCCAGATTATACTCCATGATCCCAAAGGAGAAGGAGGAAATGGAAAGATTTATAAAAAAAAAACCTGGAGAGAGGTTTCATTGAGCCAGCCAAGCCTAAAGTGGATGCCCCGGTCCCTTTTAGAGGACGAAGGATGGCTCTTACGTTTATGCGTGGATTTATAGGCCATGAATACATCAGTGAAAAGCACCTATACGTTCTGCCCCTCATGAAAGACATGCGTCACACCTATCGAAAGGGAAAATTCTTTTCTTCTCGCTTCTTTTAACAAAAAAAAAACACTTTAGACTTAAGGGAAGCTTACTATCGAGTGAGAATCAAGGAAGGGGACGAATGGAAGACTGCATTTAACTGCCCCATGGGGTGCTATCAATTCAAAGTATTGCCATTTGGATTACAAGGGGGCCCTGCAGTCTTTATGCAACTAATCAATGACGTTCTAAGGGAGCACCTGTTTAAGGGGGTCCTTGTTTACTTGGACGACATTCTTATCTTTACCGAAACAAAAGAAGAACACGTCAAACTTGTCAGAGCGGTTTTAAAGAAGCTGCGAGCCGCTAACCTATATGCCAAACTCTCAAAATGCGAATTCCACCAGGAAAGGATAGACTACCTTAGGCTATCGATATCCCCACAGGGCATTGAAAATGGACAAAGAGAAGGTCAGAGCAGTATTAGAATGGGCACCCCCGCACAAGAAAGCAACTACAAAGTTTCCTGGGCTTTGCAAATTTTACGCCAATTCATCCCCTCCTCATTGCACAGATAGACCCTGCCCCTCAATAACTACTAAAAACGAAGGGAACATCTCTCAGTAAAATAGGCCAGCCACACTACATGACAATTTTTTTTTCTTTGGTACAGTGCCAAGCAGCTGTTTGAGAGACTAAGTGGACTTCTTCTGCCGACACCAGTACCAATGGCACCAGACATGGAAAAACCCTTCATATACAGCAGAGCAAGTGATGTGCCGTGGGGGCTGTGCTATTACAAGAAATGAGACAGGTATTGCAACCCTGTGCATATACATCCAAGAAACTCACGGAAACAGAACAGCGCTGGCCCGTATGGGAGAAGGAGGCTTATAGGATATGTTGGGCATTACTCACGTGGTGACAGTTCCTGGAAGGCAACAAAATCCCCTTCCAGGTGTGGACTGATCACAAAAATTTGGAAGCCCTGAAAACATCCAGGAAACTCAATCCCAAACAAGCCGCTGGTCCCAGCATTTTCACCAGTTCCAATTTAAGCTCAAACATTTACCAGGAAGAAAGAACTTCCTGGCAGATGCAATATCTCGCATGCCTCAATATAACAGCGCACGAACCACAGACTCTAGACCAATAATGGCAGAGTCACAACTGGCAGCACCAGTAACCACAAGAACCCAAGCCAAATTAAAACCACAATTGGACAGCCAAACTGGAATTGAATTCAGAAAAAGTTTGGAAACAGATGATTGGTTCCAGAAAAACAAAAATGTGTGCACAATGAAAGACGGGTTGCCTTGGATAGGGAAAAAGTTATATATACCAACAACTCAAAGAGTAACTTTCATGCACCTTTGCCATGACACAAAATCAGCAGGGCATTTTGGATTTGTAAAAACTTTACATTTAATTAAACGGCAATTTTGGTGGCCATCCATGAAAAAGGACATTGAAAGTTATATAGCCAGTTGTCCAACATGTGCCACGGCAAAGAGGTTGCAAGGGAAAGTGCCAGGACTATTGCAAACAGTGGCAAGTCCCTCAGCCCCTGGAGAGAAATAGCCATGGATTTTATAGTGGAATTGCCAGAAAGCAATGGGAATACTGTGGTCTGGACGGTCACGGACTTGTTTTCCAAACAGGTGCACTTTATCCCTTGCCAAAAGATTCACACTGCAAAAGCATTAGCAAAACTTTTCATCCAACACATTTACAGATTGCATGGGGCACCCCAACGCATCATCTCTGACAGGGGGGTGCAATTTACGTCTGCATTTTGGAAGGAAATTTTATCCCTCTTAGGAACCACTCAGGGACTGACATCTAGCCACCACCCTCAAGGAAATGGGGGGGCTGAAAAAATGAACTCAGTACTTAAGCAATATTTAAGATGTTTTCTTAGTTTCCAGCAGACCGAGTGGGCGGACTTACTCACCTTTGCAGAAGTTGCCTACAATAATGCAGTCCACTCCAGCACAGGTTACACTCCTTTTCAAATAGCCACCGGTCAAAGTTTCAACCCCATGCCAGAATTAACCCCAAACGAACCAACGATCCCCTCGCTGAAAGAATGGATGGAAAAATTACAAAACACCTGGCCAATAGTCAGAAAAGCACTAGATGAAGCTAGGCAGGCTTACAAAACACAAGCCGATAAAAAAAGGGTTGAGCCTACACCATTCATTATAGGAGAGATGGTGTACTTATCTACAAAATACCTAAAGTCCCTACAGCCCTGTAAAAAACTTGGACCAAAATACATAGGACCTTTTCCAATTAAAAGAATCATAAATCCAGTAACAGTAGAATTAGAATTACCCAAAAATCTCAGGCAAATACACCCAATTTTTCATTGCAGCTTGCTGAAAAGAGAGCATCAGTCACCTCTACGGCCAAAAATCCCCCCCCACCACCTCCAATCATGGTGGAGGGTGAACAACACTTCGAAATAAAGGAAGTCCTTGACTCTAGGAGATATCATGGAGCAACTCAGTACCTAGTTGCCTGGAAACACCTCCCTCCCTCACAAAATGAGTGGGTCCATAAACGTCATGTCAGAGCCCCGAAGCTATTGAAGAAGTTTCACACAGAGTATCCTAACAAGCCTGACTAAATTTTATACTTGTGTTTTCTTTCAGGTGGATCTCTCTTATTGTTAAGAGGGGCCGGATGTCAGAATCCAATTATATTTCATCTTTAAATTATCAAATATAGAAACTCCCAATTCTGCCTTCTCTGGATTCTGCCATAAGAGGGAGAGAAGGGGGAGAACAAAGGGGCTTTATGGCCCTCACTTCCTTCTTTACACTTCAAAGAGCTGAATGCTGAATGTGTGTTTATTGTAACCTCGAAGCGTTAACATACCAAAGGAGGGAAGTTGCCTTTCATGTAGTTATCTGAAGTCTCCATCCAGACGGAAGAAAGAAGAAAGGGAGTGGAATTGTGATACTTGAAACTATCACTGGAAGGGGGGTTGATTGGGTGGGACTACTGGGGAACCCCTTAAAACCTTGAATGGGAGAGCTTGGACCCCAAGTCCTGTCTAGCATGCCTGCAGCCATTTTCTCTTAATAAAGGATTCCTGTTGGAAGAATTATTCCAAGAGTTCTGTCTTCTTAAGATGCAAAGTGGGGTGGGTCCTTACAGTTAGTCTATCTTTCTACAAACATTTAAGATTGGCATTTCCAAATTACCTCAATATGTTCTTTTTTCTGATATCACTTCTCTTCCATTCAGACCAAAGCTATGCTTTATTCCAACAGGACTATTTTACATCCCTTCCAGGTTCTTGTGAAGTACCTCTGGTTTTATGAATGAAAACGTCATGATTATTTATTGAGCATATAAGTTTGATGAAATTGTTCAGTGAACAAACACAATGATCAATTTGTATGCAGATTCAAATGCCATCTTAATTTAGGAGACAAAATGTATTCATTGGGTTATTCTGACCTTCATAGAACACATAGCTTGAGTGAGTGACTTTCATATGTCTCATAGAACGTACTGTGGTGAAATGATTAGAAAGACAAATTGTAATGAGATTTATTTTTTGCAATTATTTAGAATGATAGAAAGAGATGACATTTATCACCTTTTATTCACTTTCAAACACAAATTCAGTGCTCAGCTGGTGAATCTTATGAAGAAATTGTAAGAATTTATTTTTACAAGCTTAAAATACTTTATTTAGCCAAATGAGGTTATGAGGCATTTCACATTTAATCATGAAAAGGTCAACATTCCATGGAAAGCAAGAATGTATCTCTTTCTGCAGGACCTTAAAACAACTACATCTTGTTCCAAACAAGTGCTATGTTCCTTCTCTCATGCACCCTGCTTTGCTTTAATATGATGCCTGTTATGTCCTGGGCCTGCTGAATGACTCAGCAGGTTCAGAAGGCTACAGACCATGTGGTTGCCCGGGACTAGACAGGCTGTCTCGAGCCTTGTGAGCATGTGCAAGGCAGGAGACTAGCCTTGCATTGATAGGCTGATGCTGTCCCTGCAAGGGAAATATAAAAGAGCCAGCGCCATTTTGTTTGCTGTTCAGTTCTGTTTGTGATCTCAATAAAGAAGTTGTGTTTGTTACTCCTGCCTCGCTTCGATGTCTCTGATTCTAAAACAGAACATTGGCAATGAAAGTGGGATTGGCTGCAAGAACAACAACAGGAGAAGCTAGGCTGACTTACCAGAGGAAGCCTGAAGTGCTGGGAAGTTTGGCATCCGGAGGAAGTGATTGCCTGACAATACGAGAACACTGGAGGTGAGCTCGGCTTCATGGGACCCCTTCTCATATCTTGCAGTGAGAGGCATCAAAGAGGCTCCAGGCTGTAATGATGTCAAAGCTAGACCGTCTATCGGAATTTGATACTTCTTACCCTGAGCACTGGAGCTCCTACGTGGCTCGAGTAGAGAATTACTTTCGATATTGCAGAGAATCTTGTAGCCCCAGCATCACTGGAATCAATTGTGTATGCTGACTTAAAAAGGATGCTGCGAGAGCACTTCAAACCCAGGCTCTCAGTAATTGCATGGAGGCACGTCTTTGAGCAGAGAGATCAGAGGCCTGGTGAGTCTGCTGCAGACTTTGTTGCTGCCTTAAGACAAGCAGCTAGGCCGTGTGCATTTAAGAATCTAGAAGAGAGGCTCTGGGATCGCTTGGTTTATGGCCTACGAAGTCGTGAGCTGCAACAAAAACTTTTTGCAAAAGAAGATGTCTCATTTCAAGATACTTTGAGAGAGATTGCAGCTGAAGAAGCAGCGGGAGGAGCTGTGAAGGCCGTGCGGCTTGCCAAGAACCCCCCAATGCCTAGCACCATCCATCACGAGGTCGCTTGGGAGATTCCAGAAGAGGATCTAGAGTTGGAGGTAGACAGGTTTCAGCAGCAAGCAGAAAGAAGGCCTCAGGAAGGTAGACAACAGACAACCTCATTCCCTTGGTGTTTTGTGTGTGGAGGACACCACAAGCGCTCTGACTGCCGGTTTCGTTCCGCTATCTGCCAGGCATGTGGAAGGCAAGGCCACAATGCCTCCGGATCAGAATCCAATTATATTTCATCTCTAGTTATCAACTATAGAAAACCCCATTTCTGCCTTCTCGGGATTCTGTCATACGATGAAGGGAAGGGGGTGAACAAAGGGGCTTTATGGCCCTCACTTCCTTCAGTACACTTCAAAGGAACTGAATGTGGATAGCACCAAAAGGCCTAATCATAACAAAGGGGGCTATTACCTTTCATGTAGTTTTCTCTGAAGTCTCCATCCAGCCGGCATTAAGGAAAAGGGGGTGGGAGTGTAATGCCTCAGACTGTTGCTGGAAGTAGGGGGGGATTGGGTGGGGCTACTGGGAAACCCCTTAAAACCTTGAATGGGAGAGTTTGGACCCCAAGTCCTGTCTAGAACGCTTGCAACCATTTTCTCTTAATAAAGGATGCCTGTTGGAAGAATTATTCCAAGAGTTCTGTCTTCTTAAGATGCAAAGTGGGGTGGGTCCTTACATTAGACAGGACTTGCAAAATTAATCCATCTGGAAAGGAGACCCTTGCCAGGGGATTTTGTAAAAAATTACCATGTCAGACAATGGAGCAAGAAAGGGGGAAAACTCCCTGGAAAGAGAACCGCTGACCCAACTGGAACCTTGCCAGATGTTGGGATCCGAGAGGTCAGATTCCTCAGGAGAAGAAGTGGTGGAGACATGGGACTACAAGCCTCGCTGGTCAATTGGCATTGGAAAGAAAAGCAAGTAGGGAAAGGAATCAAGAAAGGTGACCCTGAGACGGGGGGGGGGGGCAAGCAACCAGAATGGAAGCAGGAGATGGAGAAATCCCTGCACGCAAGTGAAGAGGGAGAAAGCTGGGCATCGTACGCAGACTGGATCCTAGAGAAAGCTATTGACCTGATGAAGAGAACTCTCAGAGGAGAATCCTGAGCCCTACGGCCGCTCTAGCTTCTGGAGCCGCAAAGGGAGAGACACCGAGGGGGAAGTGGAACCTGCAGCCCCGGGATATCTGCTGATCCTGTAGTCCCCACCCCCTACCGAACCACAGATGGCGATCTGGATGGAAGACACTACCACCAACAACGGAGGCACCAATCCATTCCAAGATGTCCGCCATTGGAGATGAAATTCAAAGGGGTTTTTCTTAACCCAAGTCCTCAGCTACATGGAGGAATATGGGCGGGACATCCCCAGTGACAAAGCCCACATCCGGATCGTGCAATATGCCCTGGATGGACTGGCTGCAGATTAGGTGGTGAACTTGCATGACTCCAATGCCCAAGAACTCAATGACTTCAACCGTTTCATGTCCTCTCTGAGAAGATGATTTGAAGACCTCCTGGCTGATCGCAAAGCCCGTGAAAGGATAAAAACGATGAGGCAAGGCAAACGCCCAGTGGCTGAATATACACAAGAATTCCGGGCCATTACCAGCAAACTGAACTGGCCAGAAGACATCCTCCTTAGCCATTTCAAAGATGGACTAAATTATGATCTATATGATGCTTGCCTGCCCCGAGGGGACGCACACCAACTTGAGGAATGGTACATCTTGGCAGAGGAAGCAGAAATCGACATATTGAAGAGACACCGCAGAGGAAAACAATGGAGCCGCTCCCCGCCTGAGTTGACACACGAACCGGTGAAACCATTGGCTACAGCCAAGAAGCAAATGGGGTGTTTCAAGTGCAGAAGAGAAGGGCATCGAGCTGTAGAATGCTGCTCCAAAGCCCCCCAGCACAACCCAGACAGATCCCCAATCAGCAAATCCGGAAAGTCTTCAGCTAAGCCAAAAGAAATTGCCATGAGAATGATGGAAATTGCAGAACCCCCCCCCACCTCTGCTCATCAGGGGGAAAGAACTCCAGCCTACACCGCAGGGCGTTTGGATGCCTCAGATGACAGCTTGGAGGGCGAACCCCTGGTAAGTGGATGCATTGCACCCATCTTCAAGACAGTGATTATATTAATTCCCCCCCATGCCCGAAGCCGTGAAGGTGAAAGCCTTAATAGACTCTGGCTGCACCCGCTGCCTCATTAACCCAACACTAGTGGGGAATCTGGGCATTCCATCGAGGAGACTGGAACAACCAATTTCATTTGGCCAGTTAGATGGATCCATAGCAGGGGGGGGGGTGCCAGCTACCCTAGCCACTCTGCCAATACACCTCTCCCTGGGCAAACATGAGGAGGACATAACATTTGTGGTGACCCCAGGCATGGAATGCCCAATGATCCTAGGGATGGAAATGGTTAAAAAAATGGAACCCCTGGGTAAATTGGAGGATGACAGAAATCAAATTCCCGAAGGGGGACCCTATGGACTTAAAACCCCAAGGGGGGCTACCAGAATCAAGAATAGAAAAAGCATCCAGGGGAGAGGAAAAGGGACTAATAGAAATACCAGAGGAATACAGAGACCTTGCTGAAGTTTTCAGTGAGGAGAGGGCAAATGCGCTCCCCCCCCACTGACCCACAGACTGTACCATTGAATTGAAGCCTGGGGCAAAACTCCCGAAGCCCAGATTATACTCCATGAGCCCAAAGGAGAAGGAGGAAATGGAAAGATTCATAAAAAAAACCTAGAGAGAGGGTTCATTGAGCCAGCCAAGCCTAAAGTGGCTGCCCCAGTCCTCTTTACAGAGAAGAAGGACGGCTCTTTATGCTTATGCATGGATTATAGGGCCCTGAATACAATCAGTGAAAGCAACCTATACGGTCTGTCCCTCATGAAAGACATGCTGTCACACCTCTCGAAAGGGAATTTTTTTTCTAAACTAGACCTAAGGGAAGCTTACTATCGCATGAGAATTAAGGAAGGGGGTGAATGGAAGACCGCATTTAACTGCCCCATGGGGTGCTATCAATTCAAAGTCTTGCCATTTGGATTACAAGGGGGCCCTGCAGTCTTTATGCAATTAATCAATGATGTTCTAAGAGAGCACCTGTTTAAGGGGGTCCTTGTTTACTTGGACGACATTCTTATCTTCACCGAAACAAAAGAGGAACATGTCAACCTTGTCAGAGCAGTTTTAAAGAAACTGCGAGCCGCCCACCTATATGCCAAACTCTCAAAATGCGAATTCCACCAGGAAAGGATAGACTACTTAGGTTATCGCATATCCCTCCAGGGCATTGAAATGGACCCAGAGAAGGTCAAAGCAGTATTAGATTCGGCACCACCCTGCACAAGAAAGCAACTACAAAGTTTCCTGGGCTTTGCAAACTTTTACTGCCAATTCATCCCCTCATTTGCCCAGATAGCCTTGCCCCTCACTAACTTACTAAAAATGAAGGGAGCCTCCTCAGTAAAACCTAGCCAGCCACCAACATGGACAATGGGGTGCCAAGCAGCATTTGAGAAACTAAAGAGACTTTTTTCTGCCGAACCAGTACTAAGGCACCCAGACATGGATAAGCCCTTTGTAATACAGGCAGATGCAAGTGATGTGGCAGTGGGGGCTGTTCTATTACAAGAAAATGATGATGGAGTATTACAACCATGTGCATATACATCCAGGAAACTCACGGAAACAGAACAGCGCTGGCCCGTATGGGAGAAGGAGGCATATGGGATACATTGGGCATTACTCACGTGGTGACAGTTCCTGGAAGGTAACAAAACCCCCTTCCAGGTGTGGACTAATCACAAAAATTTGGAAGCCCTGAAAACGCCCAGGAAACTTAATCCCAAACAAGCCCGCTGGTCCCAACATTTTCACCAATTCCAATTTACGCTCAAGCATTTGCCAGGGGAAAAGAATATAACAGTACGTGCCCCAATATAACAGTACGCAAGCCATCGACTCTAAACCAATGATGGCAGAGTCACAACTGGCAGCACCAATAACCACCAGAACCCAAGCTAAATTAAAACCACAACTGGACAGCCAAACTGGAATTGAATTCCGAAAAAGTTTGGAAACAGATGAATGGTTCCAGAAAAACAAAAATGTGTGCACAATAAGAGACGGGTTGCCTTGGGTAGGGGAAAAGTTATATATACCAACAACTCAAAGAGTCACTTTGGATTAAGATATGGTGGAATATCCAAAGAATCTTTAGAAGGAGGGTTAAATTCACCTCACAATTATTTTTATTAGGTATTGTTACTGATTGTTGCTAAGGAAGTCATTTTGATGTTAAATTTGATTACAGCCGCAAGGCTATTAGTAGGACAATATTGGAAGAAGGAATCTTTGCCTACTTTACAAGAGTGGTTCTATAAAGTTTCTTACTTGGCGGAAATGGCAAAGATTTCGGCTTTCTTAAAGGAGCAATCTCAAGAGAAATTTTTTGTTATATGGAAAAAATGGATAAATTTTATACAACATAATTTGGATATGGAAAAATATCATTTAGTTTTTTCATAGTTTGTATAGATTGTTTTCTCTTTTCTTTTTCCGTCTTTTGTTTTCTTTTCTCTTTCTTTTATTTTTTTATTTTTATTTTTTTTCTTTTTCTTTCTCTCTCTCTTTCCTTTTTTATTTCCTTTTTAAGTACTTTTTTAATGTTTATGTTATGTATATCTTATTATTAATTATCTCATAAGTTGTAAAAGGTTTTTTAAAATTTTAAATAAGCCTATATTCAGTTCTGGGAAGTTTGGGGAGGGGGGAGGGGGGCGGGTTTGGGAGGGATTGGGTGAGGGTTGACTTGTAAAACTTTTAAAAATTTTTCAATAAAAAAAAAAGAGTCACTTTCATGCAGCTTTGCCATGACACAAAATCAGCAGGGCATTTTGGATTTGTAAAAACTTTACATTTAATTAAATGGCAATTTTGGTGGCCATCAATAAAAAAGGACATAGAAAGTTATGTAGCCAGTTGCCCAAAATGTGCTACTTCAAAGAGGTTGCAAGGGAAATCGCCAGGACTATTACAAACAGTGGCAAATCCCTCAGCCCCCTGGAGAGAAATAGCCATGGATTTTATAGTGGAATTGCCAGAAAGCAATGGGAATACTGTTGAAACGGACTTGTTTTCCAAACAGGTGCACTTTGTTGTTTTTGTTAATTGCGAAGTCGTGTCCGACCCATTGCGACCCCATGGACAATGTTCCTCCAGGTCTTCCTGTCCTCTACCATCTTCTGGAGTCCATTTAAGTTCACACCTACTGCTTCAGTGACTCCATCCAGCCATCTCATTCTCTGTCGTCCCCTTCTTCTATTGCCCTCAATCTTTCCCAGCATTAGGCCCTTCTCCAGTGAGTCCTTCCTTCTCATTAGGTGGCCACAGTATTTGAGTTTCAACTTCAGGATCTGGCCTTCTAAAGAGCAGTCGGGGTTGATCTCTTCTAGGACTGACCGGTTTGAACGCCTTGCAGTCCAAGGGACTCGCAGGAGTCTTCTCCAGCACCATAGTTCAAAGGCCTCAATTCTTTTGCGCTCAGCCTTTCTTATGGTCCAACTTTCATAGCCATACATTGCAACTGGGAAAACCATGGCCTGGACTATACGCACTTTTGTTGGCAGGGTGATGTCTCTGCTTTTTAATATGCTGTCTAGATTTGCCATAGCTTTCCTCCCCAGGAGCAAGCGTCTTTTAATTTCTTGGCTGCAGTCCCCATATGAGGTGATCTTGGAGCCCAGAAAAATAAAATCTGTCACTACCGCCATGATGTGATCTGCATATAAGTTAAATAGGCAGGGCGACCGTATACAGCCTTGCCGGACTCCTTTTCCAATTTTGAAGAAATCAGTGGTTCCGTGTCCAGTTCTCATTGTTGCTTCTTGACCCGCATATAGGTTTCTCAAGAGGCAAATAAGATGGTCTGGTATTCCCACCTCTTTAAGAACTTGCCACAATTTGTTGTGATCCACACAATCAAAGGCTTTTGCATAGTCAATGAAGCAGAAGTAGATGTTTTTCTGGAACTCCCTAGCTTTCTCCATGATCCAGCATATGTTGGCAATTTGATCTCTAGTTCCTCTGCCTCTTCGAAATCCTGCCTGTACTTCTGGTAGTTCTCGATCCACATACTGCTGGAGTCTAGCTTGTAGGATTTTAAGCATCACTTTACTAGCATGTGAAATGAGTGCAATGGTGCGATAGTTTGAACATTCTTTGGCATTGCCTTTCTTTGGAATTGGCATGTAAACTGACCTTTTCCAATCCTGTGGCCACTGTTGAGTTTTCCAAATTTGCTGGCAAATTGAGTGTAGCACTTTTACTGCATCGTCTTTTAAGATTTTGAATAGCTCAGCTGGAATACTGTCACCTCCACTAGCTTTGTTGTTGCTCAGATTTTCTAAGGCCCATTTCACTTCACATTCTAGGATGTCTGGTTCGAGGTCAATGACCATCTCATTGTGGTTATCTGGGATGTTAAGCTCCTTCTTGTATAGTTCTTCTGTGTAGTTTTGCCATCTCTTCTTAATCTCTTCTGCCTCTGTTAGGTCTCTGCCATTTTAGTCCTTTATCATGCCCATCTTTGCATGAAACGTTCCCTTCATATCTCCAATTTTCTTGAAGAGATCTCTGGTCCTCCCTATTCTGTTGTTTTCTTCTATTTCTTTGCACTGTTCATTTAAGAAGGCATTCTTATCTCTTCTAGCTACTCTCTGGAATTCTGCAGTCAATTGGGTGTATCTTTCTCTTTCTCCTTTGCCTTTCGCTTCCCTTCTTTCCTCAGCTATTTGCAAAGCTTCCTCAGATAGCCATTTTGCTTTCTTGCATTTCTTTTTCTTTGGGATGGTTTTAGTTGCTACCTCTTGTACAATGTTGCAAACTTCCATCCATAGTTCTTCAGGCACTCTGTCTATCAGATCTAATTCCTTAAATCTATTTGTCACCTCTACTGTGTATTCATTAGGAATATGATTTAGTTCATACCTGAGTAGCCTAGTGCTTTTCCCTACTTTTTTTAATTTAAGCCTAAATTTTGCAACGAGAAGCTCATGATCTGAGCCACAGTCAGCTCCTGGTCTTGTTTTTACTGACTGCATAGCGCTTCTCCATCTTTGGCTGCAGAGAACATAGTCAATCTGATTTCTATGTTGACCGTCTGGTGATGTCCATGTGTAGAGCCGTCTCTTGGGTTGTTGGAAAAGAGTGTTTGTTATGACCATCGTATTCTCTTGACAAAATTCTATCACCTGTGCCCTGCTTCATTTTGTACTCCAAGGCCAAACTTGCCTGTTATTCCAGTTATCTTTTGGCTTCATACCTTAGCATTCCAATCCCCCATGATGATAAGGACATCATTTTTTGGTGTTAATTCTATAAGGTGCTGTAGGGCTTCATAGAACCGGTCAATTTCATCCTCTTCAGCACCAGTGGTTGGGGCATAGATTTGGATTATTGTAATATTGAATGGTTTGCCTTGATTCGAATTGAGATCATTCTGTCATTTTGGGGACTGTATCCCAGTATTGCTTTTCCTATTCTTTTATTGACTATGAAGGCTACTCAATTTCTTCTGAGGGATTCTTGCCCACAGTAGTATACCTGATGGTCATCTGAGTTAAATTTACCCATTCCTGTCCATTTTAGTTCGCTGATTCCTAAGATGTCGATGTTCAGTCTTGTCATCTCTTTTTTGACTATGTCTAGCTTGCCTTGATTCATGGATCTTACATTCCAGGTTCCTATGGAGAAAATATCTTCACAGCATCGGACTTTCTTTTCACCACCAGATATATCCACAGCTGAGCGTCCTTTTGGCTTTGGCCCAGTCGCTTCATTCTTTCTGGCGCTACTAGTACTAGCCCTCTGCTCTTCCCCGGTAGCATATTGGACACCTTCCAACCTGAGGGGCTCATCTTTCAGCGTCATATCTTTTTTCCTTTTAGTACTGTCCATGGGGTTTTCATGGCAAAGATACTGGAGTGGTTTGCCATTTCCTTCTCCAGTGGATCACATTTTGTCAGAACTCTCTGCTATGACCTGTCCGTCTTGGGTGGCCCTGCATGGCATAGCTTATAGCTTCATTGAGTTACACAAGCCCCTTCACCACGACAAGGCAGTAATCCATAAAGGGGAGGTGCACTTTATCCCTTGCCAAAAGATTCCCACCGCAAAAGCCTTAGCAAAACTTTTCATCCAGCACATTTACAGATTGCATGGGGCACCCCAGCGCATCATCTCTGATGAGGGGTGCAATTTACGTCTGCATTTTGGAAGGAATTTTTATCCCTCTTAGGAACCACTCAGGGACTGACATCTAGCCATCATCCACAATCGAATGGGGGGGGGGCTGAAAAAATGAACTCAGTACTTAAGCAATATTTAAGATGTTTTCTTAGTTTCCATCAGACTGAGTGGGCGGACTTACTCCCCTTTGCAGAAGTTGCCTACAATAATGCAGTCCACTCCAGCACAGGTTACACTCCTTTTCAAATAGCCACTGGTCAAAGTTTCAACCCCATGCCAGAATTAACCCCAAACGAACCAACGATCCCATCACTGAAAGAATGGATGGAAAAACTACAAAACACCTAGCCAATAGTTAGAAAAGCACTAGATGAAGCTAGGCAGGCATACAAAGCACAAGCTGATAAAAAAAGGGTTGAGCCTACACCATTCATTATAGGTGAAATGGTGTACCTATCTACAAAATACCTAAAGTCCCTACAACCCTGTAAAAAACTTGGACCAAAATATATAGGACGTTTTCCAATTAAAAGAATCATAAACCCAGTAACAGTAGAATTAGAATTACCAAAAAATCTCAGGCAAATACACCCAATTTTTCATTGCAGCTTTCTGAAAAGAGAGCATCAGTCAGCTTTACAGCCAAAAATCCCACCACCACCACCTCCAATCATGGTGGAGGATGAACAACACTTTGAAATAAAGGAAATCCTAGACTCTAGGAGATATCATGGAGCGACCCAGTACCTAGTTGCCTGGAAACACTTCCCTGCCTCACAAAACTAGTGGGTCCATAAACGTCATGTCAGAGCCCCGACGCTTTTAAAGCCTGACTAACTTTTATACCTGTTTTGTTTTCTTTCAGGTGGATCTGTCTTATTTTTGAGGGGGCCGGATGTCAGAATCCAATTATATTTCATCTCTAATTATCAACTATATGTATGTATGTATGTATGTATGTATGTATGTATGTATGTATGTATGTATATTCTGTTTGGGTCACCAGAAGGAACGGTCTCCAGAAGAATTGCCTCTGAAAGGTACCAAAGTTCCCAGCCAAAACAGGGTGGGCTTCTGTGCATCCCATAGGGCCATTTTCAAAATCAGGGTTCACAAGCCACTTAAAAAGAAGCTTCACATTGACATGAAGTTGCAAGGGGTCCCCTTGTCGATGGAGTTGGACACAGGGTCCGCTCTATCGATCATTTCCTTAGACACTTTTAAAAAGATTTGCAGCAGAAGTGGCCTACGAGTTAAACTCAGGCCTTCAAATTTAATCCTTACTGACTTCCAGAATTCCAGAGTCAGCTTGAAGAGGAAGGCCATGCTCAAGGTGCAGCATAGGACTTTTGAAGGGCTGCTAGATGTGGTGGTAGTTGGGGGTAATTGTATGAGTCTTATTGGACTCGATTGGTTCGAGGCCCTTGGAATTCAAGTGACTGGACTTCACAATCTGCAAATGTCAGGCCTTGCAGAAGTTTGCTGATATGTTCAGTTCAGAGCTTGGTTCATACAAGGGGCCTCCCATTGCTTTACGTTTAGACCCAGCCATCACACCCATTAGGATCAAGCCCCGAAGGGTGCCTTTTGCCCTAAAGAACAAAATAGATGCAGAGCTGGACAAGCTGCTCCAGCAGGGCATCTTAGAACTTGTGGACTCTAGTCCATGGCAAACCTCTATAGTCACACCACTGAAGGCCAATGGAGAAATCTGAATTTGTGCGGACTATAAATGTACACTTATTAAGGCATTGCAGCAGCATGCCTACCCAGTGCCTGTGGTGAGCCACATTCTGGCCTCACTCAAGGAGGGGGGGGGGGCAAATCTTTGCAAACCTTGATTTGGCTCAGGCCTATCAACAGCTAGCTGTTGATGAAGCAACGGCTGAGGCCCAAACAATTGTGATGCACCGGGGAGCCTTTAAGGTAAAAAGGCTGCAGTTTGGGGTTAATGTGGCCCCTGGAATATTCCAAAGTGTGATGGAGTGAATGCTCCATGGTATTCCTGGGGTCTGTCCCTACTTTGATGACATACTCATTGCTGGGAAGTCATCTGGGAACTTAGCTGAAAGGCTGAGGGCTGTCTTGCTGCGTTTCCGCCAAGCAGGGCTGAAGCTGAAGCAAGACAAATGTAAGATTGGAGTTACCTCCACTGAATTTCTGGGGTTCTGTATTGATGCAGAAGGCATCCATCCTGCTGAATCCAAGCTCAAAAAAATTCAGCAGACCCCAAGTCCCAAGTCCAAAAGCGAATTTCAGGCTTTTCTGGGACTGTTAAACTTCTACCATGCATTTCTACCTCACAAGGCCACAATGGCTGAGCCATTACATTGGCTGTTGGATAAACAGGCTCCTTGGCAGTGGACACAAATCCATGAAAAAAGTTTTTCAGAAGCCAAGGCCTTGCTGGCCTCAAATGCTGTGTTAGCTCATTTCAATGAGCAATTGCCTGTATGCATAGCCTGTGATGCATCCCCTTATGGGGTTGGGGCTGTGCTGAGCTACCTCAAGGCTGATGGGACACAAGTCCCTGTGGCCTACTATTCCAGACTCTCTCATCTGCAGAGCGTAATTATGCGCAGATTGACAGAGAAGCCTTGGCAATAGTGGCTGGCATAAAGAAATTCCATGATTTCTTATATGGCCGCCACTTCATGGTCTACACAGACCATAAACCTCTGCTGGGCTTGTTTACAACAAACAAACCCCTCACATAATATCTCCATGAATGCTGAGATGGTCAATTTTCCTGTCAGCATATGATTTCACAAACCAGGTAAAGAAATGGGCCACGCAGATGGCCTCAGTAGATTACCTCTACAGCAGGTAGAGGCAGATCCTTCTCCTGCTGTGCACATTCTCTCCATTCAAGAATTGCCTGAATCTCCCCTCAATGCTAGGGACGTAGCTGCAGAAACTGCCACTGATCACACGCTTACACGCGTGCTGACATGGGGGTTGTCAGGATGGCCTGACACGTGTCCTGGTGCAGAATTCCAGAATTTCTGGCAAAGAAAGCACAAGCTTTCCACTTTCAAGAGATGTATACTATGGGGTAGCAGGGTAGTCATCCCAGCCTCATTGAGGACTAGAGTCTTGCTCTCTCTGCATGAGGGACATCTGGGAATAGTCCGGATGAAGGCGCTTGCGCATAGCCATCTCTGGTGGCCTGGGCTTGATAAAGAGATCGAGACCCAGGTTCATGGGTGCCAAGTGTGCCAACAGTCAAGGCCTGAAATGCCCCAGGCCCCTGTACATAGGTGGGAGGAGACATACACTCCATGGTCGAAGGTACACATCGACTATGCTGGGCCCTTTCAGGGGCAATTCTTCCTTCTTCTCGTGGACAGCCATTCCAAGTGGCTAGAGCAGTGGTTCTCAACCTTCCTAATGCCACGACCCTTTAATACAGTTCCTCATGTTCTGGTGACCTCCAACCATAAAATTATTTTTGTTGCTACTTCATAACTGTAATTTTGCTACTGTTATGAATCATAATATAAATATCTGATATACAGGGTGTATTTTCATTGTTACGAATTGAACATAATTAAAGCATAGTGATTAATCACAAAAACAATATAGCAATGTTCGATGGAGAAGCTTACTCTTCCTTGCTCAAAAATGTCGGAGGGAGGGAAGGGGAAGGAAGGAAGGAAGATTGAAGGGGAAAGGAAGAAGATGGAGAAGGAAGGAGATTGAAGGGGGAAGGAAGGAAGAAAGGAAGGAGAAAGAGATTTAAGGGGAAGGGATGGAGATGGAGATGGAAGGAAGGAAGGAAGGAAGGAAGAAAGATTGAAGGGGAAAGGAAGGAGATGGAGAAGGAAGGAGATTGAAGGGGAAAGGAAGGAAGGAAGATTGAAGGGGAAAGGAAGGAGATGGAGAAGGAAGGAGATTGAAGGGGGAAGGAAGGAAGGAGAGAGAGAGATTGAAGGGGAAGGGATGGAGATGGAAGGAAGGAAGGAAGGAAGGAAGGAAGGAAGGAAGGAAGATTAAAGTGGAAAGGAAGGAGATGGAGAAGGAAGGAGATTGAAGGGGGAAGGAAGGAAGGAAGGAAGGAAGGAAGGAAGGAAGGAAGGAAGGAAGGAAGGAAAGATTGAAGGGGAAGTGATAGAGATGGAAGGAAGGAAGGAAGATTGAAGGGGAAAGGAAGGAGATGGAGAAGGAAGGAGATTGAACAGGGGAGGCGCTGCAAGAACACACAAGCAGCTCCGCACAATTACCTGGGGGGAGGCTCTGACGGAGAGCCTGGTGGAGAGCCAAGCGGCGGCACCTCTGGGGCCTCGGAAGTCACACCTTGGATCTGCGTGCCTTGAAGCCGCCGGCCACCCTCTCACACCTGCCAACCTGGAGCCCCCCATCCTCATCCCGGGACCTCCTGCCCTCTCCCAGCCCCCCCGGGACCTGCCCACCCCTCCAGCCATTGCAGCAGCAGGGTCGTGGGAGCCCCTTTCCATGCCGCGCAGCCCATCGCACATGAGAGGGGTGCGGCCGGAGCGCCAGCTCCCACTCAGAAGGTGCTGCTTCCCCCCTCCCGGCCCAGCCGACTGGCCTCCAAGGCACATGCGGGCATCGCCGGTGCCTCACCCTCTTCCCCGCCCCCTGGCTGCTTCCGAGGCCCGGAGCCCAGCAAGCCAGGAAGGAGCCACTCCTGCCCGGCAGCCCCATGGCCGCACTGGGCATCAGAGGGTTGAGGCAGCCTTTGATGATGAGGGAGGCAGGCTGGGCGGCATGGGGGAGACTCCCGCGCGGTGCAGAGGGCGGCTGGGGGTGAAGTGTGGCCAGGCAACCAGGAGGCATGGAGACTGACTCGGTGCCGCAGCTCAGCTCAGCTGGCAGTGGCAGCAGTGGTTTTCTCGCCCTTCTCCTCTCTTTCCTCCTGCTGCCCCCAAAGTGGCTCGGGCAGGAGCCAGGAGGAAGAGGGATGCCTGGGGAGAGCAGCCGAGCTGGCAGAGAGGCTGGTGGGCCATACGGCACCAGCCCCCATCGTGTCTCCATTGATGGACGGAGGACCAGGCCAGGCAGCTTGGGGGCAGAAGGGATGGCAGCAGCGTTGGCCACTGCTGCATCATTGGAGGTCCCTGCCGTTCCCGCGCTGCCCAGCCTGGTCATCCATCCATCAATGGAGCTGCAGTGGGGACTGGTGCCGTGTGGCCTGCCAACCCAGCTGCTCCCCCCAGGCACCTCTCTTCCTCCAGGCACCTGCCCAAGCCACCTTGGGGGCAGCAGGAGGAAGAAGGAGAGGAGAAGGGTGAAAAAACCGCTGCTACCCCCCTGCTCCCTGGCCTCGTCCTCCACCCATCCGATAGAGCCGTGGTGGGGGCTGGTGCTATGCGGCCCACCAGCCTCTCGTCCAGCCTGGCTGCTCCCCCCAGGCACCCCTTTTACCCCAGTGTCCACCTGAGCTGCCTTGGGGGCAGTAGGAGGAAGAAGGGGAGTAGGAAGAGGATGGCAAGGAAGCAGCCGCCAGAGCTGGGCCCCAGGAGGCGGCTCTCCTCTCGTACCTTTGCTGAATTTCTTTCTTCCTTCCCGGCAGCCTGGACTCTGGTGCGCCTTCCTGGCCAGCAGGTCCAATGGTCGGGCTGGCTGGGGTTCTCAGGGGCTGGTCTCCCTTAGGCCGTGGCTTGTGGGAGGGCTGGCCTGCTCAGTGGAGCCTCCAGCAGGCCGCTCCCAAAAGGGATCCTGGGGCTTCCCCAGGCAGCTCCCTGGCCACACTTCTTCCAGGGGGTGGGGCACCCGGGCACAGGACCAATCAGGAGCCCTGCAGGAGGTAAGTCCATCTGAGAGAGAGGGAAGGGAAGCGAAACTGCCTCTCTCTCTCTCTCTCTCTCTCAATGGCGGAGGAGGCCACGCAGAGACAATATGTGTTTTCCGATGGTCTTAGGTGACCCCTGTGAAAGGGTCATTCAAACCCCAAAAGGGTCGTGACCCACGAGTTGAGAACCGTTGGGCTAAAAGTTGTTCCTGTCTCCTCCACTACTACTGATCATCCAGGTGCTGAGAGGAATCTTCGCCTCACATGGTCTTCCAGACATCCTTGTCTCTGACAATGGACCCCAATTCACGTCTTCTGAGTTTCTGGCTTTTCTTCAAGCCAATTTGATCTGGCATGCCACATCTGCACCATTCCATCCAGCTTCCAATGGCCAGGCTGAGCATATGGTGCATACTACCAAAGATGCTTTAAAGAGAATCACTCATGGCAACTAGAATCACAGGTTAGCTGACTTTCTTCTTTGCCACCGCACCACGCCTTGTACTGCCACTGGGAAGAACCCAGCTGAACTCCGTTGGGGTCGCAGACTCATTACCAAACTGAACAGGTTGCACCCAGACTGGGTGGCTTCACAGGTGTCACAGCCACAGGCACCTAGGAGACTACAGGTGGGCGATCCGGTCTGGGTAAGGAACTATGGACCTGGACTCCTCTGGGTGACCGCAGTGGTATGCAAGTTCTCTGGGCCTTTGTCATATGAAGTGGCTTTGGACAATGGTCGTGTGTTAAGGCGGCACATCGATCAACTACGCTGGAGGCTTCCCAGCAACATTTCCACTCCTGGTTCTGCTCTCGGGGGAGGGGGAGGAAGACCACAATTACGATTGTGGACCACAGTCTCTCAGTGAAAGTGGGGATACACTGGCTCAAGAAGGGAGTTCTGCCTACGAGGTGGCTCCTGACTCGGGCACTGGGTCTATGGATTTGGCCAGCCAACCGGCACTACAGGCTTCTCCATCTGCTGGTCTTGGACTCACGAGACAGTGCTCCCGAGAGGGGTCCATTCCACCCCACCAAGGAACTCTGGTCTGGGATTACAGGCTCTGGCCAGTCAGTATGATGGAGGGTCACCGGATTCAAGGGGGCATCTATGTCCTGGTCAGCCAAGCTTGGCAGGTGAGCTCACAGGCCAAGGCGCCCACAACAGCTCTAAGAAGATTAGAGCGAGCAAGGGGTCCCCCCAAGCATTTACAAGACTATGTAAGATTCTTGTCAATTCCAGGACAGGCCTAATAGTCTTATGCAAAAAATAGAATGTATGTAAGGGAGGCTTAATAGTTCTCTTGAACTCAGGGCACACTCAGAGTGGGGTGTTTTGTTTGATAGTATTAAACAATATGTGGTATTCATATAAATATGAGAAATGTAATGACTGGGTCTGCCTGCATGCAGGCATAACTGTGTTTAGAAATAACAACATGCTTAATTGAATACATGTATATGTATGCTGCTATAAAACAGTAAGTATTCACTTATTGTTTTATCCAAGGGGGAGGGGTGTTATGTCCTGGGCCTGCTGAATGACTCAGCAGGCTCAGGAGGCTGCAGAAGGCCCAGGCAGACCATGTGGTTGCCCGGGACCAGACAGGCTGTCTCCAGCCTTGGGAGCATGTGCAATGTGGGAGACTAGCCTTGCATTGATAGGCTGATGCTGTCCCTGCAAAGGAAGTATAAAAGAGCCAGCGCCATTTTGTTTGCTGTTCTGTTCTGTTTGTGATCTCAATAAAGAAGTTGTCTTTATTACTCCTGCCTCGCTTCAATGTCTTTGATTCTAAAACAGAACAGTGCCAGTGATGGCAGCCTCAGTGAAATGCTCTCTAGTGTTTTTGACTTTGTTTTCAAGGCAAGTGCAAACAAACTTTATTTTTGCAAAGTACTGTACTTACAAACACAATAGTTTGTGTTTTTTCCCTCATGCTATCGCTCTGCTGAACACCTAAGTCTCACAGTATTGTCTAATATCTGTGTATATTGTATGGCTGTAGCATTACTATTAGAATACAGAATAGTAGAGTTGGAAGGGATCTTGGAGGTCATCTTGTCCAACCTCCTGTTTAAGCAGGAGATCCTATATCAGTGGTGGCGAACCTATGGCACGGGTGCCAGAGGTGGCATTCAGAGCCCTCTCTGTGGGCACGTGTGCCGTCGCCCTAGGCCTTCAGCTGGGTTTTATAAAACCTTTTTGCTTTAGGCCTCCGCCGCCGTGTGCAAAAAAAAAAAAGGTTCAATCAGTGAATTTCAACTTCTTGTGGGAAAAAAAAGATCTTGCAAAGTTAGAATTGATTGATTGAACTTTTTAGTCCCACCCAGTGTGCCGTTACCACTGCAGCCACACCCACCCAATAGGCCATGCCCACCTGGCACTCGACAATGCATAAGTGGGTTTTGGGTTGCAGTTTGGGCACTCAGTCTCTAAAAGTTTCGCCATCACTCTCCTATATAATTTTAGGCAAGTGGTGGTCCAGTCTTTTCTTAAAAGCTTTCAGTGATGAAGCACCCACAATCTCTGAAAGCAAGCCATTCTGTATGGTTTTGTCCATCCATTTTACACAAATAAATATATGTTTGTAAAATCTTATCAGAAAGAAATGTCTTAATAATCATGAAAGGCAAGGATCGGAAGCAGAATTAGTGATAAACAGCCTATTTAAAAAGTTTTCTTAACTGCATCCAAGTGACATTGAGACAGCTGAAAATATCACTGAGCATCTGAGTCATTATAAAAACATCTACAAAACTGCTCAAAATATTTTTTTTTCAGTCACACTTTCCTCCTAATGAGCATTCATTGATCCTGAGAATCAAATATAATGGTTTACTAATTGCTTATGTTGGGATTTAAAAGATAAATTGAAGTATTATTAAGATATGCAATAGTTGCATAAAATAGTTTTTCACCTGATTATAATGCTGATAGTACTTTTGATTCAATCCTTCAGATTTAAAATTGCTTGAAAGGCTGTTTCACATATTACATCAGGTGTCCCCAACCCCTGGGCCGTGGACTAGTACCAGCCTGCAGCCTGTTAAGAATTGTGATTCAGAGTGAAGCTTCATCTATGTATGCATGGTTTCAGTAACATAAAATCATTCCCATCTCCCCCACAATTTTTCCACAGAACCAGTCCCTGTGTTACATGACAGGCTATGTGATTAGGAATACAGATACACTCAAATGTTCCTATTCAATTAATGAATGGTTTCATTCTCCACCTGTACTGTATGACCATAATGCTTTCAACAGAAAGTTATAAAAAGTACAGATACAAAATTCAGCCACAGATGTAAAATTCCTCTGGACTCCATAAAATAGAGATTACACTTGCATCTTGGATACCAGCTGAAGAGCAGAGGCAGATTTTAATGCTTACTGTAGATTAGTGGGAAGTGATAACCTTTCAACCCACAGTTTTTAGGCTGTAATATAAATATCAGGCCCAAATATCTCCTAAATTGATCTTGTTGTATCCATCATGCTTGATAGGGGTTAAAAACAAGTGTTATGAAAAAAAGCTTGGAGATAAATGCAGAAGTATAGATTACACTGACTCATCATTGTGTTTTCTGAAAATACTATTTGTGGAAGGTTGCTGTGTTATTTTAAAATGTCATTGTCTCCAATTCAGGTTCATAATCTCTATTTCCTATGAGCGATACTGACTTCCAAGATACCCATTTCAAAGTTACATTTCATTTTCAGGAGACAGCCCTGGTGATTTATAGTGCTTTTGTAATCCACATTTTATTTAGGGATTAGGAAGTACTTATATTAATACAGTTATTTTAAAAAAATCATTCAAATAAGGGGCTCAGCAAGCAGGATGCATAGGGACCTTACCTTCATACACATGCAGGTTATTTGTCAAATATGTAGAAATCATTGTATGAGAACTGAAGTGTTAATTTAGTGGATTGAACTTTTAAGGAGCACTTCTTTGATCCCAGGCAATAATTCACCCTCTCAATTCACAGTAGCTGCAAAGAATTTTTCTTTATTAGAAGTCAAATCTAATTTAAATGCATTTTCAGGAATTACAGGACAATAATCATGAGCTACTTTTTCATCTTCAGATTTTATGAATGAAAAATGGAAGACAAAAAAGTATTAGCAAGAGAATGCTTACCAATTTTTTTTTCTTACAATGGATATGATATTCTAATGAGTCCATGCCAAAATCAATTCTTCTAGATTAGGAACATATGTGCTTAGTAAATCTTAATTTTTTATTGTTATCTCTGAAGTGCACACTGACTATACTGCTATATTTCAGGCACAGTTATTGAAAATTTAGGACATAACTTTCTGTCATTGTATCCTTCCATCAGTTATATGAGAGTCATAGTGGAAACCTCAAATAGAGCATAGTTTAAGAAACAAGGAACTCTTCTATTCAAAAAGCAACAATCTAGATCTTACTCACAAATATGACAGCACTTTCCCCCCCATTTTACCCACTGGGATCTTTGGTTTCCAAAGAAAAAATTATGAACTGAAATATTATTTACCAATCACTCTGCTTCACAAACATGAGGAGGGATTCCCATACCACCTCACACTCCATTACTAATCCACCAAATTTTCCCTATCAATTTAGTTTTTTGCTTTCCATTAGCATATGCTTTTGTTTTAAATTCTCTTAAAAAAAACCATGGTAGAATGAGACTTTGATAGTTGAACACTACAGGAAACCAAAAGGAACTACAGATTACAATTAAAGAAGAACATTTAAATCTGACTTATTAATGCAGAATGAAGCAAAATATCTTAATAGTGGACATATTGAAGGATATTTTTGAACAGCAAATCCATAATTTAGATAAATGATGTTAGATAAATAGACAGATAGATAGATAGATAGATAGACAGATAGACAGATAGTAGAGTTGAAAGAGAAGGATACACCCAATTGAATGCAGAATTCCAAAGAATAGCTAGAAGAGATAAGAATGCCCTCTTAAATGAACAGTGCAAAGAAATAGAAGAAAACAGAATAGGGAGAACCAGAGATCTCTTCGAGAAAATTGGAGATATGAAGGGAACATTTCATGTAAAGATGAGCATGATAAAGGACCAAAATGGCAGGGACCTAACAGAAGCAGAAGAGATTAAGAAGAGATGGCAAAATTACACAGAAGAACTATACAAGAATGAGCTTAGCATCCCTGATAACCATGATAGGGTGGTCACTGACTTCGAGCCAGACATCCTAGAATGTGAAGTGAAATAGGCCTTAGGAAATCTGAGCAACAACAAAGCAAGTGGAGGTGACAGTATTCCAGCTGAGCTATTCAAAATCTTAAAAGACGATGCAGTAAAAGTGCTACACTCAATTTGCCAGCAAATTTGGAAAACTCAACAGTGGCCACAGGATTGGAAAAGGTCAATTTACATTCCAATTTCAAAGAAAGACAATGCCATAGAATGCTCAAACTATCGCACCATTGCACTCATTTCACATGCAAGTAAAGTTATTCTTAAAATACTACAAGCTAGACTCCAGCAGTATGTGGATCGAGAACTTCCAGAAGTACAGGCAGGATTTCGAAGAGGCAGAGGAACTAGAGATCAAATTGCCAACATACACTGGATCATGGAGAAAGCTAGGGAGTTCCAGAAAAACATCTACTTCTGCTTCATTGACTATGCTAAAGCCTTTGATTGTGTGGATCACAACAAATTGTGGCAAATTCTTAAAGAGATGGGAGTACCAGACCATCTTATTTTCTCTTGAAATACCTATATGTGGGTCAAGAAGCAACAGTGAGAACTGGACACAGAACCACTGATTGGTTCAAAATTGGCTGTATTCTGTCACCCTGCCTATTTAACTTATATGCAGAGCACATCATGAGAAAGGCAGGGCTAGATGAATCAAAAGTTGGAATTAAGATTGCCGGGAGAAATATCAACAACCTAAGATATGCAGATGATACCACTCTAATGGCAGAAAGTGAAGAGGAACTAAAGAGCGGGTGAAGAAGGAGAGTGTAAAAGTTGGCTTGAAACTCAACATTAAGAAAACCAGGATCATGGCATCCGGCCCTCTTAATTCCTGGCACATAGATGGGGAAGAAATGGAGGTAGTGACAGATTTTATCTTCCTGGACTCCAAGATCACCACAGATGGGGACTACAACCAAGAAATCAAAAGACGCTTGCTTCTGGGGAGGAAAGCTATCGCAAATCTAGACAGTATACTAAAAAGCAGAGACATCATCCTGCCAACAAAAGTGCATATAGTCAAGGCCATGGTTTTCCCAGTTGCAATGTATGGCTGTGAAAGTTGGACCATAAGAAAGGCTGAGCGCAAAAAAATTGAGGCCTTTGAACTTTGGTGCTGGAGAAGACTCCTGCGAGTCCCCTGGACTGCAAGGCGATCAAAACGGTCAGTCCTAGAGGAGATCAACCCTGACTGCTCTTTAGAAGGCCAGATCCTGAAGTTGAAACTTAAGTACTTTGGCCACCTAATGAGAAGGAAGGACTCAGTGGAGAAGAGCCTAATGCTGGGAAAGATTGAGGCAATAGAAGAATGGGACGACAGAGAATGAGGTGGCTGGATGGAGTCACTGAAGCAGTAGGCATGAGCTTAAATGGACTCCAGAAGATGGTAGAGGACAGGAAAGCCTGGAGGAGCATTGTCCATGGGGTTGTGATGAGTCAGACATGACTTCGCCACTAACAACAAGAGTTGAAAGATGTTAAGAAATGGTAATTTTTTCCTGACAAAATTGAGACTTATCTGAAAGTGCATTTAAAAATGACACACTACAACAGGCATGTCAAACTGCTAGCCCGTGGGCCAGATGCATCATACTGAAACCGCACCCACTCCATTGCTGGCAATGGGGAAAAAGTCATGATACATTAGGCGATGCCACATGATGTCGTGAGTTTGATATGCCTGCACTACAAGAATGATATGGAAAAAAATGCTACATAGACATACGTAAAAAATTCTTTATCCTAATAATTATAAGGGGTATGCAAATAACAAACCAAGAAAGTAACCTGAATAATATTCCTATATTGGGTTTACAAAACACACTTGTTCAAGCTTTGAAGAATTTTGTGAAAAGAGAGAAAGAAAAAATTGAAAAGAAATCAAATTCTAGGATATTATTTAATATCCTAGACTAAAGATCAAGATTGTTAAAAGTAAAATATTTTTTTTCTTTTTCTTTTCTGCACAATCTATTTTTTTCTTTTTTATCGGAAACTTTTAGACGCTTTATTTAGTTTGTATTGGTTTTTATTGTTGAAACTGTAATTTTTAATAAAATAAGAAAATATCTACCTTCACCAAATGTACCTCATATCATTAATGCTAGCAGAACATTATTTCTAGAATAGAATAGAATAGAACAGAACAGAACAGAATAGAACAGAACAGAACAGAATAGAATAGAATAGAATAGAATAGAATAGAATCTGGAAGGGACCTTGGAGGTCTTCTATCCAGCCCCAAGTTCAAGCAGAGGAACCTATACCATCTCAGACAAATGACTGTCCAGTCTCTTCTTAAAAACCTGCAATGATCCACAATTTCTGAAAGCAAGCTGTTCCACTAGTTAATGGTCCTCACTGTTAGGAAGTTTCTCCTTAATTCCAGGTTGTTTGTCTCTTTGACCAATTTCTAACCATTGTTTCTTGTCCTACCCTCTGGTGCTCTGGATAATAATTTGATCCCCTCTTCTTTGTGGCAATCTCTCAAATACTGGAATATTGCTATCATACCACCCCTATTTCTTCTTTTCTTTAGACTAGTGAAACCCAAGTCCTGCAGTTGTTCTTCATATGTTTTAGTCTCCAGGCCTTAGATCATCTTAGTTGCTCTTCTCTGAACTTTTTCCAAGGTCTCAACATCTTTTTTGAAGTATGGTTACAAAAATCGGTTGCAGTATTCCAGGTATGGTCTCACTAGGGTTAATGAAGCGGTACTAATACTTCATGTGATCTTGACTCTATGCCTCTGTTTATGCAATCCAGGATTGTATTAGCTTTTTTGGCTGCTGCTGCACATTGCTGGTTTGTAGTCAAGGGAACGTCCACTAGGACGGCAAAGTCCCTCTCATAGTTACTGTTTTTGAGCCAGGTGTCACCTAATCTGCACTTATATTGTTGACTTTTCCTACCTAAATGTAAACCTTTGCTTTTGTCCACATTAAAACTCTTTTTTGGGATAGAGCCCATTGTTCCAGTTTGTCTATTTCTTCTGATTAGTTGGGTGGCCTATAGTGTACCCCTATGGCAATGTCACTTTTTCCTCCTTTTATATTGACCCATATAGATTCTGGAGGGCTTTTATCTTTGATCATGTGCATTTCTGTAGATACGTAGTATTCTCTTACATATAGTGCAACCCCCCTCCTCTTTTTGTAGTAGTGTTTGTTTTGAACAACTTGTATCTATCCATCAGTCCATTCCAGTCATGGGTTTTGTCCCACCAGGTTTCTGTAATGCCAATTATGTCATACTCACCCTTGTGTACTATTCTTCTAGTTCACCCTGTTTGTTCCTCAAGCTTTGAGCATTAGTATATAAACATTTAAAACTTTTATGTCTGTCCGTGGGTATGTTTCCTGGATCTCCTGATTGTTTTTTGGATTTTTTCTCATTCCTCCCTACCTCTTTGTTTGATTTATTTTCTTAGGATTTATGATTGGTTTTGTGTTCTAGAGATTCTAACAATTGGTCACCCTTTCCTCTCAATTTAAGTTTAAGCCCTTCCAATGAATTGTGCCAGTCTTTTTTCTGAGTACATTTTCCTGTTTTCGTGAGATACAGCCCATTCCTTACCAAGAGTTCTTCATGTAGGAAATGCAGTCCATGGTCCAGGAAACCAAAGTTTTCTTGACAACCCTTTAGCCAATGGTTTCTAGAATTCTTTTTCCCCTCAATTGGTGTTGGCCTTTTGTTGGAAGTATTGATGAGAACACTACTTGTGCTCCTAGCTCCTTAACTTTATTACCTTGTTGCTTATAGTCTCTCAGTATTGTACTCAGATTCTTTGTTGTGTCATTCATTCCAATGTGAAGGATTAGGAGAGGATAGTAATCTATGGGTCTAATTATCTTGGTTAGGTTCTCAGCCACCTCTTTGATTTTTTTTCCAGGGAGATCACATACCTCCCTGGATTGTATGTTCAGTCTGCAGATGGCTGATTCTGTTCCTTTGAGAGTAGAATTGCCTATCCCCAGCACTTGCCTCCTTTTTTGGAGGGGTGGTGCAATCCAAAGTGCTTTTCTGTTTGTCTCACTTGTGTTTGTTGATGTGACTTTTTAAGGAATATTTCATGTTGTTTCTTTGCTAGGTGTCTGCATGTTTTCTTTGAGGAGGAGGTTGTGAGTCTGTGTATTTCCATCTAGGGGGAGAAATTGATTGCTCAGTTTTAATGAGGCTGCTTCTGGTTGGGTTAGATTGGACAGTAGGGATTTGTTAGATGTATGCTGCTTCTTCCTTTGATTGTTGTGTTTCCTTCTATATGTGACATACCTCCATTTGTTTTACTCCAAGGGTTTATTGGTAGGGTCAAATCTTCTGGGAGTTATTTGTCCATTGTTTGGTTTGGTTTGGGTATAGTTTTCTTTTATAGGTTGGAGTTTGGCTAGAGTTGCCTCTAGATCCCTTACTTTTTCCTCTAGTAGTTCACATTGTTTACATTTAATGCATGTATAATTTGGGTGTTCTTTGGGCATAAGCACATACATGGAACATATATTACATATCACAATAATATCCATTGCCTATTCCACGAATTTGTTGTTTGAAAATCCCTCTTTTATGGTTGGTTGATATGCTTTGCTGTTAGCTATGCTTCTACCTTCTCTGTCATCTGCCGGCCCTGGTCTACTGCCATCTACAGCACCCAGTCTACTACCATCTGTAGCACCTGGTCTATTGCCACTTGCAGGCCCTGGTCTACTGCTGTCTTTAGCACCCAGTCTACGGACATTCACAGGCCCTCATTTACTGCCATCCACAGCACTGGTCTACTGCCATCCATAGCACCCGGTTTGCTGTACTGCAGCATTCCACCCCCCTCACCAACAGCTCTATGTGACTCCTGTTTGCTGGTCAATCACACCGGTGTTCTGCTTCCTTTAGCAAACAGGGCTGCCTCCCCTTCTTTCTCTGGCTAGCTCTCTTCCCTGCTCCATTATCTCACTGGCTCTTCTGCTTCTCCTCTCTGCCGGTCATTGTGCTGCCCTCAGTTGGCTTTACTCTCCACCCCATAGCTCATTCTCCTCTCTGCTCCACAGATCTTTCTTTTCCTTTTCCTTTCTTCAGCAAAGGAATTATTTTTCTGATTTATCTTTCCTTCTCCACCTCTCCTCCTACTATTTTGTCTTAGTTTAAGATAATTTAGTTTAATAGCAACTTCTCTTATCACAATATAATCATGCTTCCTCTGTGGCCACCATCTTGGTTAATGTTGTAGGTGTATGCAAAGAGAAGATGACAACTGGAAACTCTACAGTCAAATCTATTTGTGAATTAAGACTATTGGGGTAGCTAGTAAAGCAAAGCAAGCCCATTGCCAGAAAATTCAGAACTTTTTTCAGGACCCAACAAACACCAGGCGAATGTGGCAAAGGATCCAGGCCATTACGGATTACAAGGTGGCTCCATAGAGATGCAAGGATGATAGAGACTTCCTAAACAAACTGAATGCAGTTTTGGTAGATTTGAGACATCAAATAGCACTCATGCTAGGAAAGCAGTACCCCATCCTGATGAGCAAGTGCCAAGCTTTGATGTCACCTTTGTCCGGAAAACACTGCAAACAGTTAACATTCAGAAATCAGCAGGCGGGGAGCGGGGCCAGCCGTCAGGAAAAACGGGTGTGTTGGATGATTCTCTGGAGCGTCTAACCCCGTTCCCGACTGTTTGAGAGATCCTTTGGGGTCCCTAGTTCCCTGGAGTGGGATTGGGAACAACAAGGCGCCCTGGGGAGTGGTTCCAGGCAGCAGCCAGGAGCCACAAACCCAGGAGAAGCTTTGACAAGTCAAGCAGAGAAGGGGAAACCGCCGACAATGGCGGCAGCAAAGGAATGACAGCAGTCAGCTGGCTGAAGTTTAGTGGTGGAAAAGCTGGACGGTGACATGACAGTTCCAGTCAAAATTCATCTGAGCAGAGATTCTGGCTAGAAGGGATCCAGTGTAAGACTGTACTGGAGGATTTCGCTTGAAATTTACTGATTTTAGCAGCCTACAAGAGGGGAGAAGGGATTTCCCTCGTTCCTGGAAAAGCAGTGAAAAGGAAGATTTGGCTAAAAAGGTTTGCCTGCTTACTTGTTACGTTGGCTGGATTTGTGGAGAAGAGAAAGAGGGCCTCTTCTTTCTTCCCTTATTCCAGAGATGGAAATTTAGCCCTGGAAGGCTAGCTGCTCTAAGGCACAAGGGAGATCGCTTGGAAGAAGGAGGAGGTAGACATCTTGGAACGAACAGACAGATTTAATACTAGAGACAATATTAGAGTGACACCTGCTGGTTAAGTTGAGAATTGCTGCAAGAGTGGGAAGGAAAAAAACTACTAGGGAAAGAGACTGTGTAGCAAATTTGCCTTTGCTTTGTAATGTTAAGAACTTCTTGATTCTTAGCAACAATTTTGATACTCTGGAAAATATTTTAACAATTGTAAATAAGTGGGGAGGTTGGCTTGGAAAATTGAAAAAAAGTCTAGTACTCCAAATCTTACAAGGGCTGGAATAGGGAGAAAGCAGACACTTCAAACTACATTGCTGGAATCAGGCCCTGCTAGGCAAAGATCATTAGAAGAAATGGCACAAAAAGATAGGGCAAACCCGCTTAAAGATTTGCAACAAATGTTGCAATCAATGCAAGAGTTAATGTGCAAAAACCATGAAGATCTGAAAAAAGAAATAGGTAAAATAAGGAATGATACAGGGGAACTTAAGGATAAAATTAAATCTATGGATGGGAAATTTGAATCCTTCCACCACCAACTTATGAAAAATGAACAAAAACTAGTAGAAATGGAGGAAAGGATGGATAAAGAAGAGCAGAGAGTGGATGAAATGAATGAAAGGCTAATTCAAGCTAACAAAGAATTAAAAACCACGGTTATTTCTTTGGAACTTGAGAAGGCTGCTCATTATCTACGGTTTCAAAATGTAGGAGAGATAAAAGGTGAAGACCTCCCAGTAATAATGTCAAATATTTTAGCAGGAGCGTTGGGGTCTACCAGAGAGGAGATGGCCAGCAAGATAGATGAGACCTATAGAACACATACAAATTATGCAAGATGACATAATCTTCCCAGAGAAGTGCACATTAGATTTATTAAGAAATCAATTAGGGATGAAATTCTTTTCAGGTTGAGAGATGATACATTGGAATATCAAGGTAAACAGCTGATCGTACTTAAACAAGTACCCAAAAGAGTGAGAGACCTGAGAAGGCCTTACCAATACATAACTTCCAAACTGATAAGGAAAAATATCAATTTTAGATGGTTAACTCCGGAAGGGATTCTGGCAACATGGCAGGAGAAAAAGTTTTGCTTAGGCTCAGTAGAAAAAGCAGAGGAATTCTACAGGGAAAACTTTGGCAGCAAGGAAGATTTAGTTGAAAGAGGAGCGAGAGAGGAAGGAGAGACACTAATGCAAGCCATTGAAGCCAGAGGTAAACGAATTGAGCCTCCAGAGGATATTGATGAAGGGACAAATGAAGGGAAACTGGAGGAGGTTTAAGGAAATTAAAGAGGCTAGACTGATAAGATCAACAGTGGAAAGAGGGAAGGATTAGACCAGCAATAGTAACTAGATCTAAACATAGATAAGGAGGGGGAAAATGTGTTGAATCTATATCTATCAACGTCAAACAAGAAGGAAGATACAAATTGCCAAAATCTATGAGATACAGCCAAAGCCTACATGAGAGGCGTTGTAATTTCTTATATGGCTAGGCAACACAAAATCAAAACACAACGCCAAAGACAATTAGAAGAAGAACTATGTAAAGTTGAGGAAAACCTGCAAAAGGAACCACAAAGATGTGATCTGAAACAACAGATAGATTTAATTAAACATAAGATGGATATTATTGTGAAGGAAGATCTAGGACAGCAGATAAAACATACTAAACAAAATTTCTTCGAAAACGCCAATAAACCAGGGAGATGGTTGGCTTATAAAATAAAATACATAACAATAAGCAGAGGGTTACTAAACTTTAAAACGCCAATGGTGATATTGTATGCCAGAACGAAGGAAAGAAACTAGTGGCATATGAGTTTTATAAGAATTTATACAAAGACGATGAAAAGAGAAATAATTATGATATAGTACAGTTTTTACAATTTGCCAATTTACCCAAGGTGTCAGAAGAATTTAAAACTCTGCTGAATAAAGAGATAACACATTTAGAACTCTCGGTTGCAATTAAGAAACAGAAGAATAATAAAGCATCTGGGCCAGATGGTATACCTGTAGAAATGTATAAAATTGCACAAGAATCTTTAAGCCCAATGCTGTTGGATTTATTTAATGAGGTTTTAACCCAAGCTAAAATACCAGCTTCATGGGAAGAAGCCTTCCTCACTTTGATTCCTAAAGAAAACACGGACCTGGCGCAAATTAAGAACTATAGACCCATTTCTATTTTGAATTCGGATTACAAGATTTTCATGGCAATAATGGCGCAAAGACTTGAAAGGTTCTTAGTGGATTTTATACATACTGATCAAAACGGCTTTCTATCTAAAAGATATATAAGAAACAATATTAGGACTGTTTTGGACATATTGGAGTATTATGAAATACACAATGAAAAGCAAATATGTTTAATTTTTCTTGATGCACAAAAAGCATTCGACAATGTAAAATGGGATTTTATGTTCAACCAATTATTGTATATGGACTTCGGGGAAAATTTCTTAAATATGTTTAAATCAGTTTATTCTAAACAGGCGTCCAAAGTAATAATCAATGGAGAACCGACTGAGAGTTTTCAAATTCAAAAAGGCACGAGGCAAGGTTGCCCACTATCACCACTGTTGTTTATATTATCTCTTGAGGTATTAACTAGAGTAATCCGGCAAGATGAACAGATCCAAGGTTTAGAGATCAAGAAAGAGACATTTAAAATACAAGATGATTTAGTTTTTATAATTGAAGAACTATTACAATCAGGGACAAGTCTGATTGAAACACTGAGTAGATACAGGGAAATAGCAGGTTTAAAGATAAATAAAGAAAAAACTAAAATGCTCGTCAAAAATATGACTAAAATACAGAAAAATGAATTGGTTGACAGAATAGGTGTTCAAATCACAAATAAAATTAGATATTTAGGGATACAATTGACTACCAGATGCGCTACACTTAAAAGGGATAACTATGATAAGTTAATAGAATAGATTCAAAAAGACTTTGATATTTGGACTAACCTACAGCTCTCTCTTATGGGCAGAATTGCGGTGATTAAAATGAATGTGTTGCCAAAAATCTTATGTTCCAATGTATACCTATAAAATTAGACAAGAAAGTTTTTCAAAATTTGAATAAAATGATGTGTAAATTCATCTGTCAAGGAAAAAGAGCAAGGATTAAACTACAATTATTGCAGGACTCAAAGGAAAGAGGGGGATTTGGTCTTCCAGACTTGGAGAAATATTACCAGGCTACAGCATTAGTATGGGTAAGAGATTGGATATTACTAAAGAACAGGAGACTATTATGTCTGGAGGGCCATGACCTACAAATAGGATGGCATGCCATATTATGGGATCATAAATATAAAGTACATAAATATTTTCAAAGACACTATATTAGGCAAGCTCTTATTGATGCATGGACCAAGTTATACCCAAGTACCTAGTTGGATCTCACCATTAGAAATATATGTACACCCCAAATTTACCCAATTAGACAAGACCATAACATATAAAAATATCTTAGATGAAAGAGGGGAATTGAAATCCAGGAAAACCCTCCAGGATGAAGGGATAGAATTAGAATGATGGGCATACCTGCAACTGCAGGTGAGATATTGGAAAGATAAAAAAGAGTTAGGCATTAAATTAGAACCAATAGAATTGGATAAAATAATATTGGCGTTGGAGGATAAAATGATTAAAAAATTATACCACTATTTGTTAGATCAGGCAATGTATGAGGAACAAGTAAAAGTGACTGTGTTGAATTGGAGCAAGGACTTTGGTCTTAATTTTGATCTGCACATCTGGCAAGAACTATGGGCAAGAAACAAGAAGCTTACTTTGGTCACCTCTTACAAAGAGAACCTCTACAAAATGTTTTATAGATGGCATTTCCCACCCACAAGATTGGCTAAAATGTATACCAATGTCTCTCCTAAATGTTGGAAATGTAATCTGACAAGTGGAACATACTATCATTTGTGGTGGAAATGCACGCGAGCTCGTGATTTTTGGAACAGGATTAAAGTATGGTTGGAAGAAATATTAGAGCGAGTGGTAGAATCAAAACCAGAACTCTTTCTATTAGGTTTAACTACGCAAAAGCATGACAAAGGCGTACTTTATTTAATGTTACACATTTTAACGGCTTCCTGACTGGTTTTTGCTCAAAATTGGAGGAATAAGGGAACTCCAATGGAAGAAGAGATCCTGCATAAAATTTTATCATGTGCTGAGATGGACAGGTTTACAATGATTATGAAAGACAAGACAGAAAACGAATACTTCGAAATCTGGGACAAATTTTATCATTGGTATGAATTAAGGAGAACTGCTCGGACTTCAAGTTAATGGTAGAATTAAAAGATATATATAACTGTACATATAATTGTATATATAATGGTATTGTATAGAAGGATGAGGCTTATATAGAGTTTAAGAAGGATATATTAAGTTTTTGTACCATGAGAAACAAACTGTTAGGAAAATTCATTCTGGAATGTCATGTTTGTCCATTTTTGTTTTAATTGTATTATGAATAAAAAATTAAAAAAGAAAACAGCAGGCCCAGGTAACATCCCTGGACGTGTCCTCAGGGAATGTGCAGGGAAGCTGGCTTGTGTTCTCACAGATATTTTCAACCTCCCATTGCAGCAGGCAGTGGTCCCATCATATTTTAAGATGGCCATCATCTTGCCAGTGCCAAAAAGTCCACAATTACAGGCCTCAATGATTACCATCCAGTTGCACTGACATCCACCATCATGAAATGCTTTGAGAAGCTGATAAAGGACACTATTGTATCTAGCCTCCCACCAGCTTTTGACCCGCTTCAGTTTGCCTACTGACCAAATAGCTCTACGGAGGATGCTATTTCTTCCGTTCTCCATCTGAGCCTGAAGCACTTAGAGGAAAGAAATATTCATGCGCGTTTGCTGTTTGTTGACTTCAGTTTGGCACTTAACACAACCATTCCCCAGCATCTAGTAGACAAACTGGGCCTTTTAGGCTTAAACATTCCTTTGTGCAACTGGATTCTTGATTTTCTTACCAACAGGCCCCAATATGTGCGAGTTGGAACAAATACCTCTAATACCATTTTCTTGAGCGCAGGTTCTTCTCAAGGCTGTGTCTTAAGTCCACTGCTGTTCACCCTGTTGACCCATGACTGTTGTGCTAGGTTTGCCACCAACCATATTGTGAAGTTTGCAGATGATACAACAGTAGTGGGCCTTATTCAGGATGACAAGGTGGAAGCTTACCTCAAGGAGGTAAGTGAATTGGTGTAAGGAAAACAGCCTAGTTTTAAATACCGCAAAAACCAAAGAGATCATTGTTGATTTCAAAAAAGGCAAGCACAGCCACACTTCTCTGTGCATAAATGATTCACCTGTGGAGATGGTTACCAGCATCAAATTCCTGGGTGTGCAGCTAACGAGTAGGCTGACTTGGTCGCTCAACAGTGAGAAACTGGTGAAGCAGACACAGCAGCACCTGCATTTTCTGTGCCGCATGAGAAAAGCACATCTTCCTTCCCCTGTCCTGACCACTTTCTATACAGCATCACAGTCTGGTTTGGAGGCATCACTGCTTCAGACAGGAAGGCGGTGTAGAGAGTGGTGAGAATGGCCAAAAAGATCATTGGAAGTTCCCTCCCTCCCATCCAGGACATAGCACAGAAGCGCTGCTTGAGCAGGATCCGTAAGCTTATCTGGGACACTACACATCCTCTTCCCAACCTGTTTTCCTTGTTACCTTCTGGGAGGAGGCTTCGTGGTATCTGAAGCTGAACATCCAGATTCAGCCAAAGTTTCATTCCATACATCATTAACTTTGTGAACTCTCAAGCTTCCTCCTTCTGTTATATATTCAAAATGGACAATATTTAATATTTATTTGCTACATATATGTAGGTATATGTATAGATGGGTCTATACATATGTTGTTCATAGTATGTCTAGGTGTGTGTCATGTATGTGTTTCACTTTGAGAACGGGCAACTAAATTTCATTTTTGATGTGTGCCATTGTGCCCACAGTATAAAAATGACAGTAAAGGTTATCTTATCTATCTATCAATGACTGACAGAAAGGAGAGAAGCAGTTTTGGATCAGTGAAGTATGCATGGTACTTTCTTTTATTAAGAGATTTGTTCTGTAAGAGTATCATTATTTTTTCAAAATGTTAGCAGAACATCTTAATTCTTTGCAATCAAAATTGCAAAACAATTATGAAAAAAGACTAAACTTTCAAGGCTGTACATGAGTAATGAAAGCATAAAGAGATTTGTTTGATTACATTGATTGATTACTAATGATTGAATATCCATTATAGAACATATCTTTTCTGAACCAATCATATGGTTATTCCAATACTAAAATGGCGATTCTATCACTAATTTACACAAACAGGATGAATATCATCTAGCTTAACTAAAGTTTAGAGTATTATTAAACCCAGAAATGGGAAGGTTTGGAGGTAGCAAGGAGTCTTGACTAAGTGATATATTCAATATATATGAAACTGAAGTACTGCCTGTGCTTTGTCATTATGGTTCCAAAGATTATTGGGGCTAATATGTTGGGCACCTGGCTAGCAGCACTGAAATCTTAGAATCTGAAGATGGCATCCATTGATTTAGAAGAACAATTTTTCAATATGAACAGTATTTAGTGAAAGGATTTGCTTTTGTAATGCCACAATGCCAAAATAACAAACATTCTTTGTTATTACCAGACCATTTTTATATTTCCTTCAATAGCCTGATTTGGAAATTGAAAACGATAAGAGATCAGTTCAAAATAGCACTTCTTTTTAGTTTCCACTGTTTCATTTTCCATGAAAGTTTTCCTCATTCCTTCTATTTGCGTTAAGTGTTGTATCATATGATTTATGATGAATTTATTTTTATGATGATTATGTTCATGATTTATCAGTTGTTGCTTGTTTGTATACTGAGACTTTATGCACTGGAGATAAATTACTTGTGTATCTAATCACACATGGCGAATAAAGAATTCTATTCTATTCTATTCTATTCTATTCTATTCTATTCTATTCTATTCTATTCTATTCTATTCTATTCTATTCTATTCTATTCTATTCTAATTTTACAAACATGTTAAGGAATACAAGAAAAAATTACCAAAATCAAAGAATAAAGTCTTGGAAACTAGGTAGAGAAAGCTTAGAAATCCCATGAAACACAGAGCACATTATTTATGTTAGAGAGTAATTTATTAGGTACAGTATGCTAAGGTGACCAACCGTCCTCCTTTAGGGAGGACAGTCCTCCTTTTGTAAGTTCTGTCCTCCCTCAAAAAGTGTCCTCTTTCATGTCCTCCTTTTCGATATTTGAAGACTAATCTGCAGGGCTTTTTTTCCCTCATAGAATGCTCAGAACAGCATTCGGCACCTTTTTTTTGATGGGTTTTGTTTTCAAATTTTGCATGAGCTGTGCTACTCCCACTATTGGCTTTCGAAAGCCAATAGGAATTGCTGCTGAGCACGCCCAAAAAACCGGCTGGCAAACTTTGCACATGCAAGTTGTCTGTATTATTATTGCAATGAATAAAATGTTTGTTTTATTTACGATATTTTTTTCTTTAGTTTATTTGTGTCCTCCTTTTCATTGTAAAAAAGTTGGTCACCTTAAGTATGCTCTTCAACAAATCTTTGGTTAACTGTACCTAGAATCCCTCATTTAGATAGCTGCAACTTCTATAATATAAACTTACTAGAGATGGTTGTTTATAGCCGATAAAATCAAGTAACTGTTTTGCTTCAGTGACTTTATTTAAGATATTAAATAAAGAAATAATATCTTTATTTAAGACATTATGTCCAATTCTTCCTTAGATATTTAGCTGTAATTTTTGAATGCATTATCATCAATATCTACTTATAATGAAAGTAATTTTTATTTCTTTATTTGCTATAAAAAGTAATTAAATTTTATTTGGGATGTTTTTAATTAATATGAATAATCTTGAAAATTATGTAAAACTTAGAAGGAACAGATAATGGATTTAACCAAGATTAGTGCAAAGTAGAGTTGTTTGAACTGGATGATCCAAGAGATAAAAGAGACAAGATTATTTTGCAGTTAAAGAAATATCAGTATCAGAAAAAATGACAAAAATAGTTTTCTATATAAATCAAATCAAATTATATTTATTATGGTCAAAGCCAGCATAAGAAGGGTGGGATAAAAGGGATTAAAAAGCATTAAAATACAACAATATTACATAAGAATCTATAAAATATAAAACAAAAAATTAAACTGATGAATCTACAAAAGTAAATATTAAAAAAATCAGGGTTTAGCAAGATATTTGAAAGGGTTTATCACAAAGCATACTGACACTGTTTTTCATATACTTCCATATACAATCCTTTCATATATTTCCAAACTTGGGAACCTGGGAGCTGTTAATTAAAAAAAGTTTTTCTTCCTAAACATTTATTCTTTACACTAAGTATGGTTAAAAGTCCTAGTTGTGGGTGGTTGCTTATCAGTCTCTTTTGGTATCCATTCTTTCTCTGTAAAGGTTTCTCATTATCATTTCTGTACTACATAACTATAATTGAAAGAAAGTTCCTTGATCTTTTCATTTTCTCCAGCATGTATCTTATGGGAAAGTCCAATGGAGCAGAGAGTCTATGAGTATTTTGTATTTAAGACCTTATATTTTCCTGAAAACAAGAATGAATCCTTCCAAGTAAGAAAATGGTAACAGAACACCTATCCAACTTTGACAAATATTAATCACCAGGACCCAACACATTACATCCCAGAGTTCTGAAAAAATTGGCAGATGTTATCTCAGAACTATTGTATCATATCATTCAAAAATCCTGGAGCACTGGGGAAGTACCTAAGGATTGGAGAAGAGCTGATCTTCCCCATCTTCAAGAAAGGGAAAGAAAAACAGACCCAGGAAACTACAGACCAATCAGTCTAACATCAATACCTGGGAAGATCATGGAAAAGATAATCAAAAAAACAGATCTGTAAACAACTAGAAGCAAACAAAGTTATAACTGATAGCCAGCACGGGTTTATTAAAACAGACCATGCCAAACCAATCTGATTTCATTCTTTGATAAAGTGACTAAACTAGTAGATCAGCGAAATACCATAAGGTTCCATCTTAGACCCAGTACTTGTCAATATCTTCATCAATGACTTAGATAAGGGAATAGAAGGGGAACTCATCAAATTTGCAGATGTTACTAAACTGGCAAGAATAGCCAACATCCCAGAAGACAAGTTCAGGATTCAGAAAGATCTTGACAAACTATCCAATAAATGAGTTTTAATGTGGAGAAAAGCACATTTAAGCAGGAAAAATCAAAGACATAAGTATAGATTAGGTGAGACCTGGCTCAAAAACAGTAACTGTGAGAAGAACCTTGGAGTCCTAGTGGATGATCACTTGAATATGAGCCAGCAATATGCAGCAGCAGCCAAAAAAGCTAATACAATCCTGGGTTGTATAAACAGAGGCATAGAATCAAGGTCACGTGAAGTATTAGTACCACTTTATGAAACCCTAGTGAGACCACATCTGGAATACTGCAACCAATTTTGGTAACCATATTACAAAAAAGATATTGAGACCTTGGAAAAGAGCAATCTCAATGAGGGACTGTCAGAACCCTATGTTCTGTGTGCACAGGATTTCTTATACTTTTCTAAAGTATAAGAACTAAACTCAGTCCTAAGGCCAGCTGTAGCCCTGCCCTCCCCCACCTATCATGGTAGAGGGAGAACAGCATTTGAGATCAGAGAAATCCTGGATTCCAGGAAACACCATGGGTCAATCTAATATGTAATAACTTGTAAATATCTTCCCCCCTAGGTTTAGCAGTAATAGAAATTTAAATTAGAAATGGAATATTTTAAACATATTATTCTATTTGAGGGAAATAGAGAGGGGACAGTGAATGTATTGAGTTGAGTTGTTTATATATGTTTTCACTTTTGAATGTTTGATTACCCAAACACCATGGTGTGTCCTGATTACTTTTTCTTAAGAATAAAAAAAAAACCCAATAAAATGTGTTTTTTTTAAAAAAAGAATCTTCCCTTTTCTCAAAATGAGTGTTGTTCATAAACGACATGTTAGAACCCCTAGGTTGTTAAAAAGTTCCACTTTCAATATCCTTATAAACCCGACTAATCTATTTGTAGTCCTCTTTCCTTGTTATTATTTTCTTTCTCTCCAGGTGGATCTCTCATTTTTTAAAGAGAAGCGGCATGTCAGAACCCTATGTTCTGTATGCATGGGATTTCTTATACTTTTCGGGTTCTGCCATTCTCCTGGGGGGGGAGAAGGGGGAAGCTTGAGGTGCCAATGTGTATTTGCTTCACTCTGTTTATCCTCTTTGATGTGTCTCTAATGGGATGAGAATGGAATGTACCTCCGGCCCTCTGCCTTATCTCTGCGTTCGGAAGAAATGGCACAGATATCTAACAACCTTGGAAGTGGCGCCTTATCACTCTGTTCTCATAGCATTTTCACACCTGCGGATTGGCCTGTATGAACCATTCGGATGGACAGTTAGGGTGGGTTACTATGGCATTTTTAATTACTTGATTTGCATGGGAAACCCTCAGATCCTGCCTTCTATTCCTGCTGTCAACACCTCCTAATAAAAGTTCCTTTTGAAATGATGTTGTTCCAAGAGTTCTGCTTTCTTAGGATAACTGATTGAGGTGGGTCCTTACAGAGACCTGTAAGAACCCACTTCAATCCCACATCTTAAGAAAGCAGAACTCTTTGAAACAATTTCTTCCAACAGGAACTTTAATTAAGAGTAGTTAATAGCAGGCATAATAGACAGAATCTGAGTGATTTTTTGAAGATCGATACTTTAAAGTGTCCCTAAGCAAAACCCCATCCCATAGTTCATCCGGACTGTTCAGACTGGCCAATCCTCAGATGTTAACTCCATAGTGAGAAAGGGGAGATAACATTAGTCTGGCTCCGTTTGTAGCATAATGTTCAACAGCACTTCGCACCTCCTTTTGAGACTGGAGAAATAAGCCAGGCTCTGGAGGTTTGTATTCCTCCCCTCTTCTTTTCTTAGCTGCCAGGTTAGGGAGAAGAAAGTTCAGAGAGATGTATAGTGCAGGAGGCAATTTGTTACATTGTAATGGGCAGCAGACACAGAGGCAATAAACAAAAGGTTACATTGTAGTGAATAGAGGAAGTAAAAACAATAACCTCATAGGCATATCCCCCCTCCCCCTTGGGAGTATGGCAGAACCCATGGAAAAGTGAGATTTGGTTTTAGATCAGAGAAGATAGATAGAAATGAAATATAAATGGGTTTTGACATCCTGCCCCCTTAAAAATAAGAGAGATCCACCTGTAGAGAAAATAAAACAGGTATAGATGTTAGTCTGGTTTGTTGGGATATTCTATATGAAACTTCTTTAGCAGTTTCAGTGCTCTGACGTTTATGTATCCACTCATTTTGTGAGAAGGGAAGGTGATTCCATGCTACTAGGTATTGAGTTGTCCCATGATACTATGTAGAGTCTGTTGTTGTTAATTGCGAAGTCGTGTCCGACCCGTCGCGACCCCATGGACAATGTTCCTCCAGGTCTTCCTGTCCTCTACCATCTTCTGGAGTCCATTTAAATTCACACCTACTGCTTCAGTGACTCCATCCAGCCATCTCATTCTCTGTCGTCCCCTTCTTCTATTGCCCTCAATCTTTCCCAGCATTAGGCTCTTCTCCAGTGAATCCTTCCTTCTCATTAGGTGGCCAAAGTACTTGAGTTTCAACTTCAGGATCTGGCCTTCTAAAGAGCAGTCAGGGTTGATCTCCTCTAGGACTGACCGTTTTGATCGCCTTGCAGTCCAGGGGACTCGCAGGAGTCTTCTCCAGCACCAAAGTTCAAAGGCCTCAATTTTTTTGCGCTCAGCCTTTCTTATGGTCCAACTTTCACAGCCATACATTGCAACTGGGAAAACCATGGCCTGGACTATACGCACTTTTGTTGGCAGGGTGATGTCTCTGCTTTTTAGAATGCTGTCTAGATTTGCCATAGCTTTCCTCCCCAGGAGCAAGCGTCTTTTAATTTCTTGGCTGCAGTCCCCATCTGAGGTGATCTTGGAGCCCAGAAAAATAAAATCTGTCACTACCTCCATTTCTTCCCCATCTATTTGCCAGGAATTGAGAGGGCCGGATGCCATGATTTTGGTTTTCTTAATGTTGAGTTTCAAGCCAACTTTTGCACTCTCCTTCTTCACCCGCATCAAGAGGCTCTTTAGTTCCTCTTCACTTTCTGCCATTAGAGTGGTATCATCTGCATATCTTAGGTTGTTGATATTTCTCCCGGCAATCTTAATTCCAACTTTTGATTCATCTAGCCCTGCCTTTCTCATGATGTGCTCTGCATATAAGTTAAATAGGCAGGGTGACAGTATACAGCCTTGCTGGACTCCTTTTCCAATTTTGAACCAATCAGTGGTTCCGTGTTCGGTTCTCACTGTTGCTTCTTGACCCGCATATAGGTTTCTCAGGAGACAAATGAGATGGTCTGGTACTCCCATCTCTTTAAGAACTTGCCACAATTTGTTGTGATCCACACAATCAAAGGCTTTTGCATAGTCAATGAAGCAGAAGTAGATGTTTTTCTGGAACTCCCTAGCTTTCTCCATGATCCAGCGTATGTTGGCAATTTGATCTCTAGTTCCTCTGCCTCTTCGAAATCCTGCCTGTACTTCTGGTAGTTCTCGATCCACATACTGCTGGAGTCTAGCTTGTAGGATTTTAAGCATAACTTTACTAGCATGTGAAATGAGTGCAATGGTGCGATAGTTTGAACATTCTTTGGCATTGCCTTTCTTTGGAATTGGAATGTAAACTGACCTTTTCCAATCCTGTGGCCACTGTTGAGTTTTCCAAATTTGCTGGCAAATTGAGTGTAGCACTTTTACTGCATCGTCTTTTAAGATTTTGAATAGCTCAGCTGGAATACTGTCACCTCCACTAGCTTTGTTGTTGCTCAGATTTTCTAAGGCCCATTTCACTTCACATTCTAGGATGTCTGGTTCGAGGTCAGTGACCATCTCATTGTGGTTATCTGGGATGTTAAGCTCATTCTTGTATAGTTCTTCTGTGTAGTTTTGCCATCTCTTCTTAATCTCTTCTGCCTCTGTTAGGTCTCTGCCATTTTGGTCCTTTATCATGCCCATCTTTGCATGAAACGTTCCCTTCATATCTCCAATTTTCTTGAAGAGATCTCTGGTCCTCCCTATTCTGTTGTTTTCTTCTATTTCTTTGCACTGTTCATTTAAGAAGGTATTCTTATCTCTTCTAGCTATTCTCTGGAATTCTGTATTCAATTGGGTGTATCTTTCTCTTTCTCCTTTGCCTTTCGCTTCCCTTCTTTCCTCAGCTATTTGCAAAGCTTCCTCAGACAGCCATTTTGCTTTCTTGCATTTCTTTTTCTTTGGGATGGTTTTAGTTGCTACCTCTTGTACAATGTTGTGAACTTCCATCCATAGTTCTTCAGGCACTCTGTCTATCAGATCCAGTTCCTTAAATCTATTTGTCACCTCTACTGTATATTCATTAGGAATATGATTTAGTTCATACCTGAGTGGCCTAGTGCTTTTCCCTACTTTTTTCAATTTAAGCCTAAATTTTGCAATGAGAAGCTCATGATCTGAGCCACAGTCAGCTCCTGGTCTTGTTTTTACTGACTGTATAGAGCTTCTCCATCTTTGGCTGCAGAGCACATAGTCAATCTGATTTCTATGTTGACCGTCTGGTGATGTCCATGTGTAGAGCCGTCTCTTGGGTTGTTGGAAAAGAGTGTTTGTTATGACCATCGTATTCTCTTGACAAAATTCTATTAGCCTGTGCCCTGCTTCATTTTGTACTCCAAGGCCAAACTTGCCTGTTATTCCGGTTATCTTTTGGCTTCCTACCTTAGCATTCCAATCCCCCATGATGATAAGGACATCATTTTTTGGTGTTAATTCTATAAGGTGCTGTAGGGCTTCATAGAACTGGTCAATTTCATCCTCTTCAGCACCAGTGGTTGGGGCATAGATTTGGACTACTGTGATATTGAATGGTTTGCCTTGGATTCGAATTGAGATCATTCTGTCATTTTGGGGATTGTATCCCAGTATTGCTTTTCCTATTCTTTTATTGACTATGAAGGCTACTCCATTTCTTCTGAGGGATTCTTGCCCACAGTAGTATACCTGATGGTCATCTGAGTTAAATTCACCCATTCCTGTCCATTTTAGTTCGCTGATTCCTAAGATGTCGATGTTCAGTCTTGTCATCTCTTTTTTGACTACGTCTAGCTTGCCTTGATTCATGGATCTTACATTCCAGGTTCCTATGGAGAAAAAATCTTTACAGCATCGGACTTTCCTTTCACCACCAGATATATCCACAGCTGAGCGTCCTTTCGGCTTTGGCCCAGTCGCTTCATTCTTTCTGGCACTACTAGTACTAGCCCTCTGCTCTTCCCCAGTAGCATATTGGACACCTTCCGACCTGAGGGGCTCATCTTCCAGCGTCATATCTTTTTGCCTTTTAGTACTGTCCATGGGGTTTTCATGGCAAAGATACTGGAGTGGTTTGCCATTTCCTTCTCCAGTGGATCACATTTTGTCAGAACTCTCTGCTATAACCTGTCCGTCTTGGGTGGCCCTGCACGGCATAGCTTATAGCTTCATTGAGTTAAGCAAGCCCCTTCGCCACGACAAGGCAGTAATCCATAAAGGGGATGTAGAGTCTAGGATTTCCTTTATCTTGAAATGTTGTTATCCTTCAAACATGATTGGGGGGAGTGATGGTGGGGGATTTTTGGCCATAAGGGTGACTGTTCTCTTTTCAGCAAACTGCAGTGAAAAATTGGGTGCATTTGCCTGAGATTTTTCGGTAGTTCTAATTCTACTGTTACTGGGTTTATGATTCTTTTAACTGGAAAAGGTCTTACATATTTTGGGCCAAGATTTTTACAGGGTTGTAGGGATTTTAGGTATTTTGTAGACAAATATTACCATTTCTCCTACAATGAATGGTATGGGTTTGACTCTCTTTTTATCAGCTTGTGCTTTATATGCTTGCTGTCAGACCCTGCGAGGCGTAGTAGATGTACGGGCAGACCCACGTGTCACCTACCTCTCCGGTAGACCTGTTCTCCATGCCGCCATTGCCACCACCATGCTGGTTGACTGGGATTCTCTCAAGCTGAAGCTAGCCAACCCACGTGGCTTCCTGACGTCATTGGGAAGCGCCCGAATGTTTATAGACTTATGCCGTCGACCAGAGAAGCCTGGATTTAAGATTGTTTGTAGAACGATCCTTCAACGTTGCTCCTGTCAAGCATCACAGCCTCGCTGGGTCTGCCATGAATAGGCAATGGGACATGTGATAACGAACTAAAGTGCTGTGTATACTCGGATGGCACTGAATGTGGGGACAACTGAATGTCAACAGGCGTTTGAATCTTTAAAAGCGTTGTTTGCACGAGAACCTGTACTGTTACATGCTGATCCGGAACGCCCGTTCGTTGTACAGGCCGACGCTAGAGATGTTGCTGTAGGTGCAGTGTTGCTCCAACAAAACGACCAGGGCAACTTACAACCGTGTGCCTACACCTCTAAGAAGCTAACGGATACTGAGAGAAGGTGGGCCATTTGGGAAAAAGAGGCCTTCGCGGTAAGATGGGCTTTATCCACTTGGCGCCATTTGTTAGAAGGAGCAAAACATCCTTTTGAAGTATGGACAGACCATAAGAACCTAGCAGTCCTACAGACACCTAGACGTTTATCTCCTAAACATGTACACTGGACACAATATTTCCAACGTTTCTGATTCCGACTTAGGTTTGTTTCAGGGGGAAGAAACTTTCTAGCGGATGCCCTATCTCGCCTACCACAATATGACAGTAAGAGGGAGGAGGTGGTGCAAGCAATAATGCCCCCTTATAGCGTCGGAGATCCGCACATAGGTTCCTGTGCGAGAACAACATCGTTTGAGGATGAAGTGAAAGCAGCTCTGTTATAGGACACTTGGTTATTGAACAATTCCAGGTTACTCACACAACGGGATGGTTTAGCGTGGTATGGCAACAAGTTATATATTCCTCAGGGGTTACGGGATTGAGTATACCACCGTTGTCATGATTCTAAATTAGCTGGCCATTTTGGTTTCCTGAAGACGTTACACCTAGCCAGGCGTCAGTTTTGGTGGCCTGGAATGAGACGTGACATCGAAACATATGTGAAGGACTGTCACGTCTGTGCCCAATCAAAAACACTTTCCAGAAAACCAATGGGATTGTTGCAACCAGTATCTGACCCAATCAGCCATGGCAAGACATTGGAATGGATTTTATAGTAGATTTACCGGAGGTACGAGGTTATACCGTTATATGGACAGTGATTGACTTGTTTTCAAAACAAGCTCATTTTATACCCTGTAAGGGATTGCCATCAGCAAAAAGACTGGCTAAAATGTTCCTGATACATATTTACCATTTGCATGGAGCACCTCGCCGAATTATCTCGGACCATGGCGTGCAATTTACAGCCCAGTTTTGGCGTCAGTTTCTTCGGTTTATTGGTACTGCTCAAGGTCTCAGTTCAGCGTACCATCCCAGTACCAACGGGGCAACGGAACGGGCCAACGCCGCTGTGGAACAATATCTGAGGAGCTACGTATCCTATCAACAGATGAATTGGGTGGAACTGGTGATGTTTTCAGAAGTCGCATATAATAATGCCATGCATAGTAGCACCGGCCTCACCCCTTTCCAGGTGGTATATGGTCGCGATTTTGTTCCAATGCCAGAGTGTGGGCCCCAGGAATCCCAGTCTCGCCAACCCAATGAATGGTTTGCTCAAGTGGGAGGAGTATGGGGTACAGTGAAAAAACCCTGGTAAAAGCAGAACAAGCGGCTAAACATCAGGCGGATAAGAACCGTAGATTACAGATTCCGTTCCGGGTGGGGGAGCTAGTTTATTTATCAACTAAATATATAAAGCTTCAGGTGCCGTGCAAAAAGTTAGCTCCAAAGTACATCGGACCATTTTGCATAGCCCAGATTATTAATCCGGTGGCGATGCGACTACATTTACCAAAATTCCTTGGTAAGGTGCATCCAGTATTTCACGTAAGCTTATTGAAACCTGTGGGGGAGGTATCCCGAGATCTAACCCCAGGGCCCGTCTCACCAGGTCAGTATGAAGTACAAGAAATCCTGGATTCGTGGCTAAAAGGAGGTAAACTTTACTATCTAATTCTATGGAAGGGATATCCCCTGTCTGAGGCTTCCTGAGTATGGGATAGAGATGTGTCCACTCCCAACTTGATTCGTAGATATCATAAGAAATTCCCCCGCAAACCAGGGAGGGGTTAGACTGCCCATCATATATAATGACAGAATTACTCATCTCAATCTGCTTCCTTCTAAGGGGACTTGTGGTAAGGGGAGCCAAATGTCAGACCCTGCGAGCGTAGTAGACGTACGGGCGGACCCACGTGTCACCTACCTCTCCGGTAGACCTGTTCTCCACGCCGCCGTTGCCACCGCCATGCTGGTTGACCGGGATTCTCTCAAGCTGAGGCTAGCCGACCAATGTGGCTTCCTGATGTCATTGGGAAGTGCCCGAATGTTTATAGACTTATGCTGTTGACCAGAGAAGCCTGGATTTAAAATTGTTTGTTGAACGATCCTTCGACGTTGCTCCTGTCAAGCATCACAGCCTCGCTGGGTCTGCCATGAATAGGCAATGGGACATGTGATAATGAACTAAAGTGCTGTGTATACTCGGATGGCGCAGAATGTGGGGGTGGAGTGCTAAGCAAGGGAGGGCTTGATGCCGGAGTACTGTTGAGCTGTTTAATGGTGGCTTGTGGGTTATCACCTGGGGCTGGGTGAGGTAAGGGTGGAGTGTAATCATGGGGGGTAATTGGGGGTGTGATCAGGGTGTGGTAGTTTTGTTGTATTTAAGGCACTGGGAGAAGGTCACTCCCAGTGCTAACTTTATTTCCACACAGTGCATTAAACTTGGTGGTTGTTTAACGTTCCTGTTTCCTGGCTTTTTTGAAACTCAACCAGGACGACATAACACTTGCCTAGCTTTGTCTAAGGCTTTCCTAACTACTGTCCAGGTGTTTTGTAATTGTGCTGTCCATTCTTTCAGCAATGGGATTGCTGGTTCGTTTGGGATTAGTGCTGGCATAGGGTTGAAACTTTGACCGGTGGCTACTTGAAAGGGAGGGTAGCCTGTGCTGGAGTGGACTGCATTATTGTAAGCAACATCTGCAAAAGGGAGAAGGTTCCTCCAATTTGTTTGCTGGAAATTAATAAAGCATCTTAAGTATTGCTCAAGTACTGAGTTAGAACATTCTGTCTTTCCATTGCATTGAGGATGATGACTAGATGATAGTCCCTGAGTGGTTCCTAAGAGGGATAAAACTTCCTTCCAAAATTCTGATGTAAATTGCACTCCCCTATCAGATATAATATGCTGGGGTGCTCCATGCAGTCTGTAGATGTGCTGCATGAAAGTTTCGCTAAGGTTTTTGTAGTGGGAATCTTTTGACAAGGGATAAAGTGCACTTGTATAGAAAACAAGTCCGTAACCATCCAGATGACAGTGTTTCCATTGCTTTCTGGTAATTCTACTATAAAATCCATGGATATTTCTTTCCAGGGAGCTGAGGGATTCACCACTGGTTGTAATAGTCTGGGCAATTTCCCATGCAGTTGTGCATGCTGGGCGGCTGGCCATGTAACTTTCTATGTCCTTTTTCATGGATAGCCACCAAAATTGTCTTTTAATTAAATGTAATGTTTTTACAAATCCAAAATGGCATAGGGCCAGGTTACTTACAGGACCGCATTCTGCCGCACAGCTCCCAGAGACCGGTGAGGTCCCATAGATTGGGCCTCCTTCAGGTCCCGTCGGCCAGACAATGTCGGCTGGCGGGCCCTCGGGGAAGGGCCTTTTCTGTGGTGGCTCCAACCTGGTGGAATCAACTCCCCCCCGAGGTTCGAACTACTCCCACCCTGCCGGCCTTTAAGAAGGCCGTTAAAACTCTCCTGTTCTGGCAGGCCTGGGGCTGATGTCCCCGGGGGCCGGGATATGATCGGACTCGCGGTATGACTGTTTTATTTTATTGTTTTATCATTGTTTTAACTTTGTACGCCGCCCTGAGTCCTTTGGGATTGGGCGCATATAAATATTTGAAAATAAATAAATAAATAAATGCCCTGCTGATTTTGTATCATGGCATAACTGCATGAAAGTGACCCTCTGGGTGGTTGCTATATATAACTTTTTCCCCCACCCGTGGCAGTCTGTCCTTGATTGTGCACACATGCCTATTTTTCTGGAACCATTCATCTGTTTCCAAAGTTTTCTGGAATTTGATTCCGGTTTGGCTACCCAACTGTGGCTTTAATTTAGCTTGGGCTCTGGTGGTTACTGCCATTGCCGGTTGTGGTTCAGGCATGAGTGGTTTAGAACCAGTGGCTCGTGTGCTATTATATTGGGGCATGAGAGACAGCGTATCTGCCAGGAGGTTCTCCCCCCCCCCGGGAAGTCCTTGAGCGTAAAATGGAATTGGTGAAAATGCTGGGACCAGCGGGCTTGCTTGGGAGTGAGCTTCCTGGGTGTTTTTAAGACTTCCAGGTTTTTGTGGTCTGTCCAGACCTGAAAAGGGATTTTATTCCCTTCAAGGAAATGGCGCCATGTAAGTAACGACTATCTCACCCCGTATGCCTCCTTTTCCCACACGGCCCTGCATTGTTCCATTTTGGTGAGTTTCCTGGATGTGTATGTGCACGGTTGAAATACCCGTTTGTTGTTTTCTTGGCCCCCACTGCCACATTGCTTGCATCTGCCTGTATTACGAAAGGTTTATCCGTGTCTGGGTGCCTCAGTCCAGATTCGGCAGAAAAAAGTCTCTTTAACCTCTCGAATGCCGCTTGGCATTCCATTGTCCATTTTAGTGGCTGGCTAGGTTTCACAGAGGATTCTCCCTTCGTTTTTTGTAAGTTCGTGAGGGGCAGGGCTATTTGGGTGAACGAAGGGATGAATTGGCGGTAAAAGTTTACAAAACCTTTGCAACTTCCTTGTGCGAAGTGGTGCCCATTCTAGTACTGCTCTGACCTTCTTGGGGTCCATTTCAATGCCCTGTGGGGATATGCAATAACTCAGGTAGTCTATTCTTTCCTGGTGGAATTCACATTTTGATAATTTGGCACATAGGTGGGCAGCTCGCAGTTTCTTTAAAACTGCTCTGACTAGGTTGAAATGCTCCTCTTTGTATTCAGTGAAGATAAGGGTGTTGTCTAGATAAACCAGGACCCCCTTAAATAGGTACTCCCTTAGTACCTCATTGATTAATTACATAAATACTGTGGGGGCTCCTTGTAGTCCAAAGAATAAAACTTTGAATTGGTAGCACCCCATTGGGCAATTAAATGCGGTTTTCCATTCATCTCCTCCCTTAATCCTGACATGGTAAAATGCTTTCCTTAGGTCTAGTTTAATGAAAATTCTTCCTTTTGAGAGGTGGGATAACATATCCTTCATGAGTGGTAGGAGGTATAGTTTACTTTCATTGATTTAAACTGCCTCATTAGCCCAATGCTAGTGGGGAAACCATGCACAAATGCAAAGTGGCATCCTTCTTCTCTCTAAAGAGGAACCTTAGGCTTGGCAGTTTGATAAACCCCCTTTCTAGATTTTTATTTATGAATCTTTCCATTTCCTCTTTAGGGCTCATAGAGTATACTCTTGGCTTCAGGAGTTTTGCCCTGGGCTTGAATTCTATGGCACAATCCATGGGTCGGTGAGGGGGAAACTCATCCATCCACTCATCACTGAAAACTGAAAACTCAGCAAGGTCTTGGTATTCCTCTGGTATTTCGACTAGCCCCTTTTCCTCTCCCACTGATGCTTTCTCCGTTCCTATGTTTGGTAGGGCTCCTTGGGGTTTTAGGTTTGCATGATCTCCCTTTGGGGAATTGAGTTCTGCCATCCTCCAATTTACCCAGAAGTTACATTTCTTTAACCATTCCAGCCCTAGGATCACTGGGCATTCCATGCCTCGGGTTACTACAAATGTTATGTCTTTCTCATGGTTCCCCAGGGATAGGTGGACTGAAAAATTGGCTAGGGTAGCTGGCACCCCCTCTGCTATGGATCCATCTAACTGGCCAAATGAGATTGGTTGTTTCAGCATCCTCACCGGAATGACCAAGTTCCCCACTAGCATTGGGCTAATGAGGCAGCTGGTGTAGCCAGGGTACAGCTATTAAGGCTATCACTTTGACAGCTTCAGGCATGAAGGGAACTAATATAGTCACTGTCTTGAGGATGGGTGTGATGGGTCCACTTACCAGGGATTCGCCCTCCAAGCTGTCATCCGAGGTGTCCCACCCTATGCTTGGCAGGAATTGGGGACTCCACAGCCTCTATCGCCCTCATGGCGAATTCTTTTGGTTTGGCTGGGGAATTTCCTGATTTCCTGGCTGGTGATCAGTCTGGGTTGTGCTGGGGGACTTTCGAGCGGCATTCTATGTCACAATGCCCCTCTCTCCCGCATTTGAAACAGCCTGTTGACCTCTTCGTCATAGCCGGTGGTTTTTCTGGCTCGTGTGTTGGCTCAGGAGGTGAGCGGCCCCATGGTTTTCCTTGGCAGTGCACCTTCAGTAGGTCAATCTCTGCTTCCTCTGCCAGGACGTACCATTCATCGAGTTGGTGTGAGTCCCCTCAAGGCAGGCAAGCATCATACAGGTCATAGTTTAGGCCATCTTTGAAATGGCTAAGGAGGATGTCTTCCGGCCAGTTCAGCTTGTTGGCAATGACCCGGAATTCTTGTGTATATAAAGCTACTGGACATCTGCCCTGCCTCACCATCTTGATTCTCTCATGAACCTTTTGATCAGCCAGGGGGTCCTTGAATCACCTTCTCAGAAAGGACATGAAGCGGTTGAAGTCATTGAACTGTGGGGCATTGGAATCATGCAGGTTCACCATCCAGTCTTGGCTGCCCCATCCAGAGTGGATTGCACGATATGGATACAGGCTTTGTTGCTGGGGATGTCCCATCCATATTCTTCCATGTAGCTAAGGACTTGGGTTAGGAAGAACCCCAAGCGTGGTGACTCCCCCCTGAATTTCTGTCCAATGGCGGGAATCTTTGGATAGATCGATGCCTTCACTACCAACGGTATTGTCTCTCATCCTGATTGCCATCTGTGGGTCAGTGGGGAGTGGGGGCTGCCGAAGTGGTAGCTGCTGTTTTGGCAGATGTCCCTAGGACTACAGTTTCCGATTCCCCCTCAGTGTCTCTCCAGCTGCAGCTCCAGGTGTTGGTGCAGCTGCAGGGTTCAGGTTTCTCCTCCCCCAGAGAGCCGAGGATTCTTTTCATCAAGTCAATAGCTTTCTCTAGGATCTAGTTTGAGTGCTGTGCACAACTTCCTTCCTCTTCACTAATGTGCAGGGATTTCTCCATCTCTTGCTTCCATTCGGGTTGGTGGCTGCCCCATCTCAGGGTCACTTTTCTCAATCTCTTTTCCCACTCGACCATCGAGGTTTGTGGTCATGCGTTTCCACCACTTCTTCTCCTGAGGAGTGTGACATCTCGAATCACGATAGCTGGCGGGATCCCAGTCGGAGGGAAGGCTCCCCTTTCACGGGGTTTTCTTTCTTCCCTGCCATGTCGTCCGACATTGAATTTTTTGCAAAGTTCCCCAGTAAGCGTCTTCCTTTCAGGTTGACTATTTACTGCAGATCCTGTCTAATGTAAAGACCCACTTCAATCTCACATCTTAAGAATACAGAACTCTTGGAAACAATTTCTTCCAACAGAAACTTTTATTAAGAGTAGTTGATAGCAGGTATAATAGACAGGATCTGAGGGATTTTTTTACAGATTGAAAGCAGGCAGAGGGGAGGCTGGGCAGATTGTGGGTGCTGGCAAGCGAGCGAGAGGGCAGGGGCATGAATCGGCGTGTGCTCAGAAACGCTGATCTTGTGCTCCTGCTCATCTCGCTTGCAGAAACAAAACTCAGAAGACAAGAAAAGGCATCCAAAGCTGTTGGCAGATAGATAGATAGCAAGCAGAAAGCAAGCAAGTGAGCTGGGCAGGAATGCGGAATCAGCGTTTCTGAGCACACGCCGATTTGCGCCCATAATCGGCGTGTGCTCAGAAATGCTGATTCCACGCTCCTGCCCAGCTCACTTGCTTGCGCTTTGCTGGACAACATGCTGCTTGCTAATTTAGCAGAAGCGCAAATCAGCTGTAGCCCAATGCTGATCCTGGTGCTTCTGCTAAATTAGCAAGTGGCATGTTTTCTAGTGAAGCATGAGCAAGTGATCTGGGCAGGAGCCCAGGATTGGGGTGTGCAGCTACAGCTGATCCACACTTCTGCAGAGCAGCCCAGAAATGCAGATCAGCTGTAGCTGCTCTCCTGGGGTCCTGCCCACCTCACTTGCTCGTACTTTGCCAGAAAACATGCTGCTTGCTAATTTAGCAGAAGCATGAATCAGCTGTAGCCCGGTGCTGATCCTGGTGTTTCTGCTAAATTAGCAAGTGGCATGTTTTCTGGCAAAGCAGGAGCAAGTGAGCTGGGCAGAGCTCTTCTCTGCCTCTGCCTCTGTGTGTGCACAGGCAGGTTTGGCATGTTGCCATGGCCACAGGCAGCACAGCCACCAGCCATACTGGCAGATTGTCCCTCTCCCCTTGTCCTTTCCTGAGCACGAAGGGGAGGAGGAAGGAAGGGACAAAGAGGGAGGGAAATAAGGGACAATGAGAGTGGGGAGAAATAAAGGAGGGAAGGAACATTGGTAGGTAGGGAGGGAAGGAACAAAGAGGGAAGGAAGGAAGGAAGGGAGGGAGGGAGGGAGGGAGGGAGGAAGGGAAGGACAATGAGGGAGGGAGGGACAATGGAAGGGAGGGAGGGAAGGAGGAAGAGACAAAGAGGGAGGGAAGGAAGAAAGGAAAGAAAGAAGGAAGGAAGGGACAATGGTAGGGAGAGAGAGAGGGAAGGAAGGCTTCCATGCATGTCCCACCCCCTCCACCAGAGACCCACGGATCCCCCCCATGCCCCCAACCACACCCCCCACAGGCACCCTGCAACCACAGGCACCCTGCAACCTGCAACCCTGAGTGATGAGCTGGCCACGCCCCCCTGGCCATTGACTTCACTTGTCAAAAAGTTGCAAAAGGTGATCACATTACCCTGGGGATGCTGCAACAGTCATAAGTGTGAAATATGGTTATAAGTTACTTTTTTCAGTGCTATTGTAACTTTGAACAGTCACTAAGTGAATTGTTGTAAGTCAAGGACTATCTGTACTTTATCACTTTTTCCCTTTTTTGGGGTCATCAAGTTTTTGACACCTTGCTGGGTGATTGGTGGTACTCGGATATTGCCTTATCCTAAAAGTAGTACAAAGGGTAAAAAGGTTGAAAAGCCCTGAGTTAGAGCAGTACTGCTTTGCACCATATTGTTATAGGCCAATGAAAGGCAGGAGGTCTGCCCAGTTTGTTTGCTGATAGTTGACATATCATCTGAAGTATTGCTCCACCATTGTGTTTTCTCATTCAGCAGCTCCATTCATACTCAAATGAAAAGCTGAGCTGAACCCCTCGGTGGATCTGATCACTTTCACAAACTCCCTCCAAAGATTTGCAGTGAACTAGACCTTGTTTGCCTTCAATCTTTCTGGAGGATTAAATGGAGTATGCCATATTTTTTGGGGTGTCACATCACATGTCCAAAATATTCTAATTTTCATTTTTTAATTGTTTTGATGATTTCCCTTGGCTTTCCCAGGTGGCTTATCACCTCCTCATTTCTGATCTTGTCAACCCAGCTTATACGTAACATCCGCCTGTAGATCCACATTTCAAATGCTTCTAGTCTTTTCAGGTGGCCTTCTGTCAGAGACCAACTCTCTACTCCATAGAGCAGGATATCAAAAATATAGCATCAGGGGCTTCCGGTTCCGGTTTGCAGCGGTGCAGTTGACCAAAGGGAGTTGTCCCTTTGCCGATCGAGTTTCCCCTGCTGGTAGACCCCTTAGAGGGTCGTAAAGATGATCTGGAGGATCATCTACAGTTGAGGAGGCTTCTCAGACAGTTGCAGAGGAGCAGCGGCTTCCTCTGTACACCGAGTATCTCCTTTGGGCCGACAGGGTAAAGATTGGCCAGTAAAATGGCTGATCATCTAGCTGCGCCAACCGTAAGCCATAAGATCATCTAAGCAAGCAGACCCACCGTGGAAGATTTGGTGAGACTTTTTTTTTAACCTGTATTTTCTTCTTTTTCCTGTGAAAAGATTTTTTTGGAATTATTTCCCTTTTTGTTGAAGCGGCGTTTTAAATGGGAGAAGAGAAGCTTAAGAAAAGGATGAAATCCATTTTTGTTTTAATGGCTGATTTTGTCTTTGGATACTTGGGAGCCCCAAGAAAATTCTTTAGAGAGATTTAAGACCCTATGTTTTTGGAGAGTATTGTTTTCTTTTATTTTTTATGGCATTCGAAAAGACTGATTATTGGATTAACTTTGATTATTTGTCGGGGGACATTTTCTGTTGAAACTATATATTGTTCTTGCTATTTTTTTTCTCTTGGAATTTATACAAAAGGAAAAGACTAAGAAACTTGAGAGGAGATTGATATTGATTGATTGCCTTCAAATACAGTCTCCCCCCCAAAAAAAGTAAATGTCTTGAAATATGATAAAAATGGAGGAAACCCGGACTTCCTGTGGTTGCGTCAGTGCTGATGGCCGCTGTTTTACAGCTGCCCATTTGGGGAAATCGTAAAAGCTGTAAAAACAGCAACAATCAGCTGTTTTGCAGCTTGAAACTTCCCTCCCGGGCGAAGGGAGGGAGGTGAGTTTTTGCCTGGATAGAGGTAAAGCCTCACAGCTTTCCCAGTTTTTTTTTTCTGGGAGGTGAAGTGAGAGCTTCCTCGGAGTCTGGGTGTTTCTCCCTTTCCTTGGATGCCTTTGTTCTCCGAAGAGAGAATGAAGCTAGACGCTGCCTCCACTGCTGCTATCTGATGGGAACTGTAAGTTAACTCAAAAGCAGACAGAGTTATCAGGAAGAGAACAATTGATGATTTTACTTTAAACCTAACTCATTTAGAATTAACATCTACTCCTGTTACTATTCTAACTGGAGTGAAGAAATATGGCAGAGGAATCTTCCTTCTTTGTCATCTTCTTTGTTTGAGAACTTTTACTTTCCATTTTTTACTTTCTATTTTTAAACTGGCAACAAAGTTTTAGATTTGGTTTATTTTAAGGGGAAAAATTCTTATTCTCCTTTTTAAAGGGGGAATTGTTTTTTTCTTCTCCTTTGTTTTTATATTATTATTTTTTGAAAAAGGGAAAGGGGGGAAAACCCCTCCCTTTTTTAAAAAATGGCTTCAAAACTTCCTGGATTTTCTTCTCTTTCTAAAACTTCAACTGCCTCTCCAGTAACTCAGACTGTACAACAACCCAAACCTAAACCTTCTCCACCTTCGCCTCCACCTCAGGTACTTACACTTCAGGACTTACAAGATGACTTAGATAAGACTTTAGAAAAATCACTAGAAAAAACAGCAGAGCTTTTGGCTCAAGAAAGTAATGAGCTCAGGAAAGATATTGTTTTGGCACTCCAAGGGTTAGCTGGCTTTGTGGAAAAGATTGACGACAGGGTGGATGAAGTGGTTGGTAATGTTGAAATATTACAAGATAGATTAGAAAAAATAGAAGAAACACAGGATGATGTTGTAATGTCACTATACAGAGAAATGGAACATGCTTTGAGAATAAGGGGCCTGAAGGAAAATATTAAGGAGAATCTGAGAGAAGAAATTGCAGTAGAACTGGCCTCTATTTTGGAAATTGATCCCGAAGAAATGTTGAAAGATATTGAAAAGATTTTTAGAGTTAATTCGTGGGTTGCAAAACAGAGGAAATTACCAAGAGATGTGGTGGTCTATTTTGTGAGAAAATCACTTCGTAATGAAATTATACAGGCCTTCTATAAACAAAGATTTCAGATTGCAGCTCAGGATGTGATAGTTTTAAAGGAAATACCTTCTAAAATTCTTAGAAAAAGAAAAGACTTTGCTTTTTTGGCTGAAGAACTTAAGAAGTGACAAATTCAATTTAGATGGGACATAACTGTGGGGATAGTGGTGACTTACACTGGTACACGATACCGTCTTAATACAGTTTCAAAAGCAAGAGATTTTTATGTTACTATTTTAAAAGCAAGTTCACCACCATCCCCAAGATTAAAGAAAGATGAGAGCAAGGCAGAAGCACAGTTGTCTGTAGGTTCAATGCCATCTTTGGGAGAAAAATTGTTGGTTGAAGCTATGCAAGAGAATTTGCAAATAACAGAAGACCCAAGGGAACAGAGAATTACATGCGCTGCTTATAAACATAGAGAAAAACAACAACAACAATAACAACAACAACAATAACAACAAAAGGCAGATGATGAAGTTTAGCACAGTCTATTTCGGAGCTGGTGGGAGGAGCAAGGCGAAAGAGATCATGGACTGTAAATCTAGAGGCTTTGTTCCAAAGGCTTCATCCTGCCAAGGATGGCAAAGCTTCTAACCTGGAATGTTAATGGCCTTAACTCTCCACAGAAGAGAAAGAAAATCTTTCATTATTTGAAACAACACAGAAATGATATTATTTGTTTACAAGAGACTCATATTATTTCTAAAGATCAAAAATATTTGTTTAATCCCCGGCTGGGGATACATTTTATAGCTCCTGCTTTGCAGAAAAAAGGAGGAGTAATTATCTATGTGAGAAAGGAGCTTTCACCGAGGTAAATTGATTTTGATTTACAAGGAAGATATGTTATTATTGATTTACTAATAAATGATATGAGAACTCTTTTGGTTGGTTTATAAAACATTTTTATAAGTTGATTCACCAGAAATTAACTTCTTTGGATTATAAGTCAGTTATTATGATGGGAGATTGGAATGGTGTTTTAGACTCAAGTAAAGATAAGAAGGGTCCTTTTAAAGTTTCTAACCATGCAAGACTTCCTAAAGTATTTTTTTTTACTTAAAGGATGATTTGGAACTTAGAGATATTTGGAGAGAATGGAATACTGAGGAAAAAGATTTTACTTTTTTTCAGATAGACACCAGTCTTATTCTAGAATTGATTTTTTCTTGGTTACTAGTGATTTCCTTTCTAGGGTGAAAAATATCAAGATATTTCCTAGAATAATTTCAGACCATAGTCCGGTATGGTTGGAAATTTCATCGGAAGAAAGAACTAGAAGGACTTGGAGGTTGAATGAGAATTTATTTAGATATGAAGAGAATATACAGCGATGTAAAGGTTATTTAAAGGATTTTTTTGCTTGGAATATGAATAAGGGTACTTCGATGCCAATGGTATGGGACTCTTGTAAAGCATATATGAGAGGGGTCTTGATTTCTATGAACAATGCTCACAGACGTAAACAGACCAGAAACGTAAAGATCTTGAAGATGAGATTAAATGTAAGGAAAAGATTTTAATATCAAATCCAGTGGACAATAAGTTTAAAGTTTCTATTACTTTGTTGAAGGAGCAATTCAATATGTTATTAGCAGATCAAATGGCAACTAATTTGAGGTATGTGAGACCTAATACATTTTGTAATGCAAATAAACCTAGTAGATTGTTGGCTTATCAATTACGTAAGAAACAGAAATCGAGGATTATAGATAAAATAATTTATAAAGGTAAAGAAGTCTACCAACAAAATTTGATTAAAAAGTCTTTTTTAGATTTTTATTCTAAATTATATGCTAGTGAAAGTATACAAACTTCAGATATAGAAAAATATTTACAGGGAGCACATTTTCCTAGACTTATGAGTGATCAGTGTGATGGGATTAATGGTTTAATTACTTCTGAAAAGATTATTTTTGCAATTAAACAATTGAAGGTTGGTAAGACTCCAGGTACTGATGGGTTAACAGCGATTTATTATAAGATGTTATCTGAAGAAATGATAGAACCATTAAAGGTACTTTTTAATGATATTTTATCTGGAGCAGAATTACTTCCATCCTGGATAACGGCCTTCATATCATTAATTCCAAAGGATGACCAGGATCTGTCCCAACCTAGAAATTATAGGCCTATATCTCTTTTAAATACAGATTATAAGATTTTTGCAAAGATATTGGCAAAGAGATTAATGCAGGTTTTGAAACAATTGATTCATACTGACCAATCTGGATTTATAATGGGGAGATATATGAAAAACAATGTAAGACAAATTGTTAATTTAATAGAATATTTGGATAAGAACAACCAAATCCCTGCTGCTTTAATATTTATAGATGCTGAGAAAGCTTTTGATCAATTAGATTGGAATTTTCTATTGAAAGTTGTAGAGGAAATGAATTTTGGAGATAAATTCTTGTCTGCTCTCAAGGCTATTTATCAACAACAATCGGCGCAAATTATAATTAATGGGGGATTAACAGACGTGTTTAAAATAGGAAAAGGTACAAGACAGGGTTGTCCTTTATCCCCCTTGTTATTTGTATTAACAATGGAGATTTTACTTATTAAAATTCGAGATTCATCTAGATTAAAAGGAATAAAAATAAGTAAAATTGATTATAGGCTGAGAGCTTTTGCTGATGATTTGGTTGTGACATTATCCCATCCAACAGATTCGGTCAAAGATTTGGTTGAAATTTTAGTACAGTATGGACAGGTCTCTGGTTTTAAGGTAAATAAGAATAAAACTAAAATATTATTGAAAAATATGTCTAGGAAGGGAAAAGATTTTATAGCTGAAACAACCGGTTATGAAATAGTTAATAAGGTTAAGTATTTAGGAGTATATATTACAACATCTAATGGAAAATTGTATAAGAATAATTATGAGTGCTTATGGGTTAAAGTTCAAAAAGATTTAAATGATTGGCAAAAGCTACAACTATCGTTATTGGGGAGAATTTCAGTAGTGAAGATGAGTGTTCTACCAAAGTTTCTTTTTTTGTTTCAGATGATACCCATTTTAAAGAAGGATGCTAATTTGGATGAGTGGCAGAAGGGTATTAATAAATTTATTTGGGACAGGAAGAATTCAAGGGTAAAGTTTAAGATTTTACAAGATGCTCGAGAAAGAGGTGGACTTAAAGCACCAAATTTGAAATTATATTATGATGCGGCCACTTTAACTTTAATAAGTGACTGGCTCAATTTAACAAATAGAGATATTCTTGTTCTTGAAGGGTGGGATTTATTATATGGTTGGCCTGCATATTTAATTTTTGATAAGAAAGTAGATTTGGTCTTTAAGTCACATATTTTAAGATATGCTTTACTTCGAGTTTGGAAAAAATATTATTATAAGTTAAATTATAAAATACCTATTTGGGGGATCCCTGGACAAGCAATCCAGGGGGCTTCTAAGGGGGTGAATTTTGACAACATTTCATATAAATGTTGGTCGGGTACTGATTGGCAATTAAAGTCTTCTGATGTGTTAAGGCAAGAAAACATTTTACAATCGTGGTTTCAATACCTGCAAATTGTGCAGAGATGGACTTTGGATAAGAAAGTGGGAATTACTTTAGTAGATGAAAATTTGGTAATCCAGATCAAGTATCAGAAATGTGCCCATATTAAAAGAATTTATAATGAGTTAATAAAATTGGATTCAGAAACAGAGTTAGTTAAAGATTGTATGATTAAATGGGCCCAGAATATTCAGCAACCGATCTCATTGGATTTATGGGAGGAAATTTGGACTAGAAATGTTAAATTTACACAGGCCCAGAATTTGAGGGAAAATTTTTACAAAATGTTTTATAGATGGCATTTGGATTCTAAAAAGTTGTCTTGTATGTACCTGAACCTGCAACCTAAATGTTGGAGATGTGGTTGCTTGGATGCAACCTATTTTCATGTTTGGTGGACCTGTAAAGTTATTAAAGCCTTCTGGATTATGATTTGGTGGAACATTCAAAAGGTTTTTAAAAGGAAGATTAAGTTTACTCCCCAACTGTTTCTTTTGGGAATTTTCATGAACTTTAATGTTAAAGAAACTATCTTAATGTTGAATTTAATAACAGCAACAAGATTACTGGTGGGTCAATATTGGAAGAAGGATACTCTGCCTTCTTTAGAAGAATGGGTATTTAAGGTTTCTAATTTAGCAGAAATGGCTAAAATTTCTGCTTATTTAAAGGACCATTCATAAGAGAGATATTTTAATGTATGGAGAAGATGGATAGAATATGTTCAGAAGAAATATGGAACTACAAAGTTTCACTTATTCTATGAGTAATGATTTTGTTTATAAACTTATGATGTCAAAGTTTGAAGAGAGTTAAGGGTTTTTATGATTTTGTTCATTGTATAATTAGTACACTTAAATAGATTATGTTTAATATGTTTGCATAATTCTGTATTTTGCTCTGGGAAGTCGGGGGGAGGGGGGGAGGGGGGTGGGGGTGGATGGGTTAAAGTTTAAGTAGTTCAGATAAAGTAGAAATAGTCTTATTGTATATAATATTAATGTTTTAATTTTGAGAGAGGAACTGCTCGGGCATTTCCCCTGGACTGCATCAAGAGGGAGGAGAAGAAGGTGAGAAGTATGTAGGAAGGTTGAGGTGAAGGAGGAGAGGGGGGTGAGTGAAGAAAAAGAGGGAAAGAAGTAAGTTGGTTTGAGGTGGGATGCGGTTTGGGGGGAAATGGGCGGGCAAGACCGAATGTGGCGTGTATCAATTTGTTTTATTTTTTATCTGAAGTATTTGTAAGATTGTTATGTATTGTAAAGTTGAAAATAAAAATTTTTACAAAAAAAAATGGAGGAAACCCGTCCAGATTCGATTTATAAATATATTTTGGACAAAAATTTAGAAAACATGGAGATGATAATTGCCTGCAAAAAGAAGATTTCTTTACATCGACAAAGTCAAGCACCGGACTTCCGGTGGCTGCGCTGCTGATGATGGCAGCTATCTGACAGCCGTCCGTCACAGGGAAGCGTAAAAGCCGGCAAAACAGCACCCATCAGCTGTTTTGCGGCTTCAAACTTTCTCCCGGGTGAAGGGAGGAAGGTAAGCCCTTGCCTGGATAGAGGTAGAGCCTCACAAATCTCCCAGTTTTTTTCTGGGAGACGAATAGTGAGAGCTCCCTCGGAGTCTGGGTGCTGCTCCGTTTTCCTGGACGCCTTTGTTCTCCGGCGGAAGAATGAAGCTAGATGCTGCCTCCACTGCTGCTGTTTAAATGAAAACAGTAAGTCAACTTAAAAGCAGACAGAGCGGTCAGGAAGATAAGAACTGTATGTTTTTATTTTAAACCTAACTCAGTGTGAATTAACATCTTCTCCTGTTATTATTTCAATTGGAGTGAAGAAATATGGCAGAGGAATCCTGCTTCTTTGTTACTTTCTTTGTCTGAGAACTTTCACTTTTTACTTTCCATTCACTATCTCTAACTGGCAACAAAGTTTTAACAATGTAACAGACTTGGTTTACTTAAAGAAATTTTTTTCCTTTTAAAGGGGGAATTGCTTTTTCTTCTTCTTTATTCTTATTTTACTATTTTTTGGAAAAAGGAAGGGGGAAAAACCCTTTCTTTTTTTTTCTTTTAAAAATGGCTTCAAAACGTCCTGGACCTTCTTCTCTTCCTAAAACTTCAACTGCCTCTCCAGTAACTCAGACTGTACAACAACCTAAACTTAAACCTTCTCCACCTTCGCCTCCACCTCAGGCACTTACACTTAAGGATTTACAAGATGCTTTAGATAAGACACTAGAAAAAACAGCAGAGCTCCTGGCTCAAAAAAATAATGAGCTTATTGTGTTGGCACTCCAGGGGCTTGCTGGCCTTGTGGAAAAGATTGATGACCGGATGGACAAGGTGGCTGGTAATGTTGAAATATTACCAGATAGAGTTGAAAAAATAGAAGATAATGTGGATGTTGCATAGAATGAAATTATAATGTCACAATATAGAGAAATGGAGTATGCTCTGAGAATAAGAGGCTTGCAGGAAAATGTTCAGGAGAATTTGAAAGAAGAAATTGCAGTAGAACTGGCTTCTATTTTGGAACTTGATCCTGAAGTAATGTTGAGAGATATAGAAAAGATTTTCAGAGTTAATTTGTGGGTTGCAAAACAGAGAAAATTACCAAGAGATGTGGTGGTTTATTTTGCGAGAAAATCACTTCGTAATGAAGTTATACAGGCCTTCTATAAACAAAGATTTCAGATTGCAGCTCAGGATGTGATAGTTTTAAAGGAAATACCTTCCAAAATTTTCAGAAAAAGAAAAGACTTTGCTTTTTTGGCTGAAGAACTTAAGAAACGACAAATTCAATATAGAGGGGATATACCTGTGGGGATAGTGGTGACTTACATTGGCACGCGATATTGTCTTAATACAATTTCAAAAGCAAGAGATTTTTATGTTACTATTTTAAAAGGAAGTCCACCACCATCTCCAAGATCAAAAAAAGATGAGAGTAAGACAGAAGCACAGTTGGCTCTAGGTTCAACGCCATTTTTGGGAGAACAATTACTGGTTGAATCTATGCAAGAGAATTTGCAAATAACGGAAGACCCAAGGGAACAGAGAATTACATGTGCTGCTTATAAACGCAGAGAAAGACAACAACAACAACAACAACAACAAAAGGTAGAGATGGAGTCTCATCACAGTCTACTTTGGAGCCAGTGAGAGGAGCAAGGCCAAAGAAGTCATCAACTGCAAATCTAGAGGTTTTGTTCCAAAGGCTTCAACCTGCCAAGAATAGCAAAGCTTCTAACTTGGAATGTTAACGGGCTTAATTCACCACAGAAGAGAAAGAAAATCTTTCATTATTTGAAACAACACAGAAATGATATTATTTGTTTACAAGAGACTCATATTATTTCTAAAGATCAAAAATATTTGTTTAACCTCCGGCTGGGGATACATTTTATAGCTCCTGTTTTGCAGAAAAAAGGAGGTGTAGTTATCTATGTGAGAAAGGAGCTTTCACCGAAGTTAATTGATTCTGATCCACAAGGAAGATATGTTATTATTGATTTATTAATAAATTATAGGAGAACTCTTCTTGTCAGATTATATGCTCCCAATCAACAACAAAAACATTTTTATAAGATGATTCACCAGAAATTAACTTCTTTGGATTACAAGTCAGTTATTATGATGGGAGATTGGAATGGTGTTTTAGACTCAAGCAAAGATAAGAAGGGTTCTTCTAAAGTTTCTAATCATGCAAGACTTCCTAAAGGTTTTTTTTTATTTAAAGGACAATTTGGAACTTAGAGACATTTGGAGAGAACGGAACATTGAGGAAAAAGATTTTACCTTTTTTTCAGATAGGCACCAATCTTATTCTAGAATTGATTTTTTTTTTGGTTACTAATGATTTCCTTTCTAGGGTGAAGAATATTTCCTAGAATATTTCCCCTGGACCGCATCTGGAGTGAGAAGATAGAAGAAGGCGAGAAGCAAGTAGGAAGGTTGAGGAGAAGGAGGAGAGGGGGTGAGTGAGGAAGAGGAAGAAGAGGGAAAGAGGCAAGTTGGTTAGTGGGTGGATGCAGTTTGGGGGGAAATGGATGAGCAATACCGAAAGTGGTGTGTATCAATTTGTTTTATTTTTTATCTGAAGTATTTTTAAGACTGTAATGTATTGTAAAATTGAAAATAAAAACTTTTTATAAAAAAAGCACAAGGTTTAAGTAAAACTGTAGTTTATATTCAAGAGACTTGATCTCAGTCCATTGAGATGGAAGAAGCAAATGTATAGTTGGATTATCAATTGATACTGGGAAAAAGCCTTGATATAAATGGACAGATCATCTATAATAAGGAAATGAAGGAGTTTACTTCAGAAGGACAAATTGATTTGCAGACACCATTTGACTCTCTGATAGAGGAAATACTATTGGAAGATGAGCAAAATTTGATCAAAGAGGACTATACTAAAAAAATGATTTCAACTAAAGTTTATGCAATCTCAAAAAAGATGGGAAATGACGTTTTGGCACGAGCTTCTCAGAATGACTATAACTCTTATATTACTTCAATAAAATGGATAATGGGAGACCTTCTGTTGCTGTGTACAGTGTGGCAGGAGACAATGGGAGAGCTATTTGTGGAACTAGAGGCTTGACTATGGAAACCTATTTGAAATCAAAAGAAACCCAGAATAAGATATAAATATTAAATTTGAGATGATAATCATGGATGGTAAAAATTTTATAGCAAATCGGACTGTTTTGGATTTGGTCTTTGCTAAATGGGAGGCTACTATGAAATGATTTAGAACTTAATATTGAAATATAGTAAAAATATGTGTTTCTTTTTTGTGTTTTCTTTTTGGAATGAGATGGAATTAATAATTGGAGAATTATTGAAAAAGAATAGAAATATAGCTGAGAAATGTAAGAACTTAGTTTTGGAGCTAATGTGTTTAAATAAGAGGAATTTGGGGTCCCTGAACAGTAAAATAAATAGGTTAGTTTAATTCAAATATTTGAAAAATTAATGAAGTCTAAAACAGGATTTTTGGGATAGATAAGGAGCTTTTCCAAATGTTTATTGATTAATGAAATTTATATTCAGCGATATATTTAATGAAAATCTGTGTTAGAAATGTATTAATGAGATTACAATAATTTAAACAGATAGAGAGTGTTAGTTTTGATTTAAGCATTTAATGTATATATAGCAATATATTAATGAATGAATTGGTTATAGGATTGTACTAATTTGATTTTTATATGGATATTGAGCGGTTGAAAGCTTTTATTGATTAAGGAAACTTATATTTAAATATATTAATGAATACATTTATTTGAATCTATTTGATTATGATATTCTATATAGATAGAGAGGGAAATTTTAAGAAATATTGTGTGAATTGTATATTTATAATGTTATTGTCTCTTTTGTAACCAACCACCATATCTCCATGCTGGTTCTTAAGCTTCTGTTGGTGTAAAATGGAAAACTAATAAAAATCGTTTATAAAAAAAGTGAAACCAACTCTGAAATTTCCCTAGAGATTCAATGTAACTAAAAGTAACATTTCCCTCCCCTCTGCTATGATGTAGATCAGGGATGTCAAACTGCCGGCCGGTGGGCCAATGTATTATTTGGAAGCCGCACCCACCTCATTGCCGGCAATGACAAAACCATCCCAATACATTTTGTGATGTCATGTGACATCGCAAGTTTGACATGTCTGCTGTAGATCATATGACCCAATGAAAGTAATTGGTGGGCACCTCAATTTGTCTTCACTTCTCCTTCCAGCACCTGCAGGAATGACTTTGGTTCCCACGGGACTGTTAAGTGTTTTGTTTAACAATAATTTCATTTCCCTTCCCCTCTCCTTCCCTAATCTATGTGGTAACTTAGAATGATGGCTTCAGCCAGGTTCATTTCAGAAGTCGAAACTTAGTCATAGAACCATTATTATCACTCCATTAATTCCAATGGGATTACTTGTTATTGGTTAGTACAGAAATGCATTTATGTTGCATTACATAATTTGAATTAATCTCATGGAATAAATTAATGTTTGGATATGCTGTGAATTCTTGAAAATAGAATAATGCAATTCTTATAGAGTGACAGCTACAAAATAAAAGTCTAAAGGTTTGGAATTTGTAAGCAGAATTCAATAAGCATTCTCAAATCAATGCATAGCTAAGTGCCCTTTATGAATACATTTGGAAAGAAATGCAAATGCAGAAATAGAAAAACCCTTTAATAGAAAAACAAGCATTTTTTCTACAGTTGCATCCAGAACATGAACCAACTTGATTAAAATGAAAGGCACATTATTATGGGATTTCTTTTATTTCTGATAATGGGTTTCTCTTATGTAGTTTAGTTTTCTAAGTGCAATATTAATTTTGCTAATAAGAAAGTTACATTTCCTTCATGTGAAAGCAATAACAAGTAGATATATCATCTCTGTCTGACTGTGTTTATCTGTCTCATCAGAACCAGCAGGAAAGATATTCCATCAATTTCATCTGTTAAACACTGCCATTTATTGCGACTCATTAGTGTCTCCACGAATTTAATTTGTCTTGTGTACTTAAATTAGCAAACATCAGTGTTTCAGAAGAGGAAATAAATAAAGATGAAGTTGTTAGTATACATTAAACAGATAACATAGTACCCTAACTCTATTTTTCTTCATTGCTATGTTTCAAAATGGAATGTAAGAGAGAGCTTAATTTACAATTTAAGTATTCTTGAGTCTGTGTCCCAAAACTGGTGGATTATAAGACTTGTAACTTTCTACTCTCTATTTTTTCTTCTTCTCTGATTTTTACATTAACTATTATTGAAGATTTGGGGGTTCTTTTCCCCTTAAAATAGGGGGGGGGGACTGAAAAGATCCAACTAACTCTGAGATCACATCTGGTGGCTAAATGTGAGACTGTAACCTGCTAATCTTTAAGAGAGACTTGTTGACAGCTTTAAAAATAGATAAGATATAAAGCAACCTTGAAGCACCAGCTGCAAGAAACTCAGCTCAGCTCCTCACTTGGTGGACTTTGTGACTGTAAAGGTTTTTTTAGTTTAATATACTACAATGGAAGAAGAACAGGAATGGATTTCTCCTACAGAGGAAGTACAGGAACAAATTCTTTATATGTTAAAAGCAATTATCCAAACTCTCTGTATAAGTCTGGCTATGTAAACTCAAACTATGACTTCAACCAAAGAATCATCTATAGAGAATTCTATAGAGAAAGTGAAAAAACCAAATGCTATGACAGAAGACTTAGATACTCAACAAATACAGATAATGGAAAACACAGAAAGGAAACTGATAATAGAGAACAAGGAAAAGACTTTTTTTATAAACCAGAAGGAATTTGAAGATAAAAAAGAAAAATAGATGAAAGAGAAGATAAATACTTCGGGACAACTGCATCAAATGGGAAAAACAAAGAGACGACCTGCTAAATCAGCAAGCTCTCTTAAGAAAATCTTAACTGGACGCCTTTATCAACATCAAACAATAGCCACAACAATATAAGGAGATCCTTTTGATGATTTAAAAGCAAAGATATGAAAGATGACTTGGCAGAGAAAAAAAGCTAGAATAAGACTGAAAAGGATTGGGGTTTTGATTTACACATGAGATCTAAAATAGAATATATCTAAATGGATAGAATATGTATTCTGAACACAAGATATTGTAATGATTTGAGATAAAGAAAATTTTGGTTGTATAAAATTGAGAAATATAAATATTGAAATAAGAATATTATATTGTTTTATTAGTTAACATAGATGGTAGAATTTATATATAAGGTGTATATTTTAAATATTAGATTGTATGAGGAATTGTGATAAAGGAATTGTGCTTAATTAAAAATTTGGAAAAAAATAAATATTAAAGTTAAATTAAAATATTAAGGAAAATTAACCATTAGATCACTGATTGGCTAAAAGTTTGAATGTTTACAAATAACTAAGATTTGAATTTAAGATATTGTTATATGTTGAGATAAAGGTTAAGTAAACTTAGAAATATAAATACTAATAATTAAATTTGTATATTGGTTTGTGGTACAAATGCTGATGGTTTCTTCCCCCCCCCTTTTTTTTTTCTTTTTCTGGAAAGGAAGAAAGGAAGGAAGCAGAAGGAAGAAAAGAAAAAAATTATTAGCCCAAATATGAGATAGGAGACTTAGAAATTGGGATCATTTAAAATCTAGAAATGATAAAGATTAAATGTTAAATTTAAATATCAGTGGGAAATTAAAAGTAAGAAAAACTTACTAGGTTATTCTCTAAAAGATGTAAAATCAATTATGATATGTATAGAATGAAGATTATTGATGAATATTAGAAAGGTATTTTTGTTTGATTATAGAATAAGAACTGTATTGGTCCGAATGTGACAGTAGATATTAAGGGGGAAAGAGAGGGAATTAGTTGTTGTAATACTTTGAGATTTGTACTGATGATATTTAAATGTAATGGAATTACTGTGCTCATCCGCCATGCTACTTTTCAAATATGTAAATGTTGGATAATTAATAAAAAACTTGGAAAAAAGAGACATGGTGGAGGAACAGCTTTGCTAGAGTCTTTGCTGTTGGGATCTTCTGGCAAGTAATGAAATGGACATGCTTTGAGAACGTGTCTGTCACCACCCAGATAACGATGTTTCCTGCGCTTTCTGGCAGCTCTATGATAAAGTCCATAGAAATATCTCTCTAGGGTGCTGAAGGGTGTGACCGGCTGCAGAAAGCTAGGCATTTTCCCTTGTCTCCGTTATGCCGCTGTACAGACAGGGCAGGTAGCCACATAACCCTCTATGTTTTTTTGATAGATGGCCACCAAAATTGTCTTTTTACTAGGTGTAGGGTTTTCACAAACCCAAAATGTCCCACCAGTTTTGAGTCATGGCATGTCTGCATAGTTCTTAGCCTTTGGCTGGCCATGATGTATAATTTCCCTCCCACCCATGCTAGCCTCTCCTGCATGGAGCAGAGGTTTTTATGACTGAGAAATCATTCATCTTTTTCCAGGGCTGGTTTAAAGGCAAGGGTGGCAGTGTTGTCTAATGGTGGGGTACCTTTTGTTTCTGCCCTCATGGTTAGTGGGGCTGCTAATTGCTGCACTGGAAGTAAAGGCTTGACTATTTCAGTCTTTATGCTGTTATATTATGGCAGCCTCGATAAAGCATCTGCTAGAAAGTTTTTCCCTCCTGGCAAATAGTGGAAGGGTAAAATTGAAATGCTGAAAGTATTGGACCCACTGTGCTTGCTTGGGGGACAACTTCCTTGTGGTTTTCAATGCCTCTAGATTTTTGTGATATGTCCAGACATGGAAAGGGATTTTACTCCCTCCTAGAAAGTGTCTCCAAGTGAGAAGGCCCACATTACTGCATAGACTTTTTTATTTCACCCCGGCCAGTGTTGCTCATTCTCTTTCAATTTTTAATGAAGTGTATGCACAGGGATGCAGTTGGCCCTTTTCATTTTCCTGGAGCAGTACCACATCTAGAACCACATTGCTGGTGTCAGCATGAATAACAAATGGTTTCTCTGAGTCTGGGTTCCTCAGTAACTTTTTGAATCTGGCTTGGCATTCCATAGTCCATTTGGCTAGCCTTCGGCTTATCTACCCCCTTGGTCTTTAGCAAGATTGTAATAGGGAGCATGATCTGTGCAAAGGGATACATTGCCTGTAGAAATTTTTGAAGCCCAGGGGCTTCTGGTTTCGGATCACGGCACCAGTAGATATTCAGAGAGAGCGCTCTCTCTGCTGCCTGGTTTCTCTTTATTGGAAGACCCTGGAAAGGGTTGAAAGTCACCCTGGAGGGCTGACCACCAGTGAGGAGGATCCTCGCTAGATCGCAGAAGGGCGGCAGCCCTTCCGCTTGATCCGAGGCAGCTCTTCTGGACCGACAAAGAAAAGACCGGCCATTAACATGGCCAATCACCAAGCTGCTCCAGCCAAAAGCCGAAAGCACTATTAAGCATGATGAAAGCAATGTGGAGGAATTGGGTGAGACCTTACCTTACTTTTCCTGCTTCCCATCTACTTTCCTGTAAAAGCCTTTGGAAATTCTTTTTCCCCTCCTCTTAATTCTGTGGCTTCTGCCTACTCTGGGAACATAAAGCTATGGGGAAAAAAAGAACAACTAATCTAAACAATTAAATAATTAGATTTGTAATTTTTGGACATTTGGGGCCCCAAAAGGTTCCTATTCTTACAAGGACATTACTTTACTTATCTCCTAAGCTGGAAAAAAAAAGATTATTTTTTCAAACTGGATAAAAGCTTAACTTGAGTCTAAGAAGATTTTACATGTCACTGAGGACATCTTGTGCTGACATTTGATACAGCAAGTGATTTTTTTTTTTACTGGGAGACTTGTGAGACTAAGATTTGGCCTTGGCACTATCAAAAAAAATAAGAACTTGAAACAGCTGGTAGTGAAAACAACTTTCTATAGTGGAGGTGGACACTATTGACTTTTATCAAAAATAGCCTCCACTAAAGGGCTATCTGTAAATACCATAGAAATGGAGGAATACTACCCACAACGTAACTATAAACTAATACTTGAAAAAATCCTTGAGGTTACTGAGCTAATGAATTCCAGACTGAAAAATAAAGACGCCACTTCAAAGCTACAATATGCAACACAGACTCCAACTGATGAACCTGCAATCCAAAAGGCAATCCAAGAGGAAGGAATTAATATATACCAGCTACAACTTACTGAGAACCCTGATACCCAGACCTTGATCTTAACCAAAAACCCTGCAATTCTAACAGCAACAGAAACTGAAGAAACCAACACCAAGATGGAAGATGCTGAAGATTTACATGTACAATATATTGAGAACCCAGATAAACCAGATAACCAAACAACAACTATAACACTGAACATAATTTTCTACTTAAACCAGCTGAAACCAGAAGAAGAAGAGGACCAGACTGAACTGATGACAGATATATTGAGCCAAATATAGAGACCTGAATTATTGGATCAACAATCTAATGACTATGAAGGGGCCAGCTTCTTTGGAAAATTGATAATTGGATGGTCTCCCTTGACTCAAATGATTTGTGTAGGGATGAAGGGAGACCCACATGAGGAGTTAGAGGCATTGCTATGGAAGCCTGCTTGGCACAAAAAGAAAGCTAGAGTTAGACTTAAAAATGTTTTTTTTTTATGTTCTATAATGGAAGAATTTAAAATCTCTTTAAAATCTCATTTAATGGCCTAAGGAGAACTTAAAACTGAAACATACTAACTGATTTAATATTTAGGATCTATATTTATAAGGGAAATAAAAAATAGTTACTAGAATAATAGTTTTGGATTATAATATAGAACTTGGATTGAGATGATAAAGGTTATCATTAGTAAGGGATGAGGTATTAGGATGAGAAATAGAATATATTTGTGAAATAAAGTAAAAAGCTATCTGAGTAAATAATAAATGTATTTTAGATATGACAATTATTTTGTAATGAACTAAGGGAACTTTGGGTCACCTGAAATCTAAAGACTATGGATATTAAGTTAACTGAATACTGTAACTGAAATTAGTTGAAATTCAAAACACTATATGAAGGCGTATAAGACAAAATATATTGATAAATTTTTAACTGACTGAGTTATAATTAGCAATGTATTAATTTGAATGTGATACAATAACTAAGGGAAATAGAGAGGAAATTTTTGATGATGTAGCCTGACATATGCATGAAAGAGCTTGTTATAGGGAGGAAAAAGAGAATAATAGGTTAATCAGGTTTATGATTAGCATGAAAAGGTTTGAGTAATCTAGGGGCTCTAATATATTTCTTATGTAGCCACTCATTTGGGGAGGCTGGAAGTTCTTTCCAGGCCACCAGATATTGGACAGCCCCACAGTACATACAGGAATCTAGGGAATATACAAACCTGAATGATATGTTTTTTCACTCTCTTCCCCTTTTCTTTTTTTTTGTTTTACAGGGGGATCTGTTATTTTTAAGAGGGGGCATATGTCAGGACCCCTCAAATAGATTTGCCTACAATTTATTGCTTATGCCTATGTATTCTTTTTCACGTCCTGACATTCTGTTGGGAGGGGGCCTGCTTGGTTGAGGGAATATATTTGCTTTGCTCTGCTTTGCCCTACCTCAAGGTGAAAGGAATGTGGCTTGAAAACATCTGTCTTATCCCCAGATAATGGAGCCTGGAACCATTTGGAAATGAAACCGAGAGAGACCTTGAAAAGGACACTTAACCACTAGATTCTCAAAACATCCTAGTACCTATGGATTGGCTGGATTTCAAATGGAAGTTGGACACTGGTGGGAGGAGACCTGAATGGGCTTTTTGATGTAAACTTTCATGCGTGAAACCTTTAGAACTTGCTTTGCTTTCTGGCTGTCATTAACTCTCAATAAAAGTTCCTTTTGAAACAATGCTTGTTTCAAGAGTTCTGCTTCCTTGGGAGAGGTAGTTGATGCAGGTCCTTACATATGACAATAGCATTGCTATATGCCACTTCAGCAAATGGCAAGAGATCAGTCCAATTGTCCTGTTGGTAGATTATAAAATATCTAGGGTATTGTTCTAGAACTGAGTTTGTTCATTCTGTCACCCCATTCCTTTGACAATGATGACTGGAACTCAAGCCTTGTTCTGTGCCCAAAAGGTCCAAAAAGACCTTCCAGAACTTGGACGTAAATTGGATACCTCTGTCTGAAATTATGTGTTGGGGGGCTCCATATAATTGGTATGGAACATTTTAGCTAATGTTCTGGTAGTTGGGATCTTCTGGCATGGGATGAAGTGGACCTGTTTTGAGAATAAATCAGTCACATCCCAAATAACTGTTTTCTGCACTGTCTGGTAGTTCCACAATAAAGTCCACAGAGATCTCTTTCCAAGGTGCTGAAGAACTCACTACCGGCTGTAAAAGGCCAGGTGTTTTCCCTTTCCCCCGTTTCACTGCGGCACAGATGGGGCAGCTGGCTACATAACTTTCAACATCCTTTTTCAATGATGTCTACCAAAACTACCTCTTTACTAGGTAGTAAAGGGTTTTCACAAACTCAAAATGTCCCACCAGTTTTGAGTCATGGGAGGCCTGCATAGTTTTTAGCCTTTGTGTGGCTGGGACATATAGTTTTCCTCCCACCCATGGTAGTCCATCCCTCACTGAGCAGAGATTCTTGTGCTCTAAGAACCATTCATCAGTCTCTAGAGCATGTTTGAACACTGTTGAGGCAGCACTGTCCAGTTGGGTGAGGGTTCTCTTCTGTGATCTTGTAACAACTGGTGCTGCCAATTACTGGGTTGGTAATAGAGGTTTGACTATCTCTGCTTTCTCTAGACTATCTCTATCTCTGTAATATTGCAGCATTCTAGATAGAGTATCAGCTAAGAAATTCTTTCCCCTTAGCATGTAGTGGAGAGTAAAATTGAACTGGTGGAAGTGTTGGGTCCACTGCGCTTGTTTAGGGGACAACCTCCTGGATGTCTTTAGAGCTTCTAAATTTTTGTGATCAGTCCATACTTGGAAAGGAATCTTGCTCCCTTCCAGAAAGTGTCTCCAGGTGAGGAGGGTCCTGCGTACTTCATAAGCTTCTTTCTCCCAAACTGCCCAATATTGTTCAGTCTCTGATAACTTTTTGGAGGTGTAAGAACAGGGCTGCAGTTTACTTGGAGTATCTCCACTGCTACTGCTACATTGATGGCATCAGCCTGGACTATGAATGCCTTTTCTGGGTCTGGGTGCAACAGAATCAGTTCTGCCAAGAAAAGCTTTTTTAATTTTACAAATGCCACTTGGCATTCCATAATCCACTTCAGGGGCTGGCTGGCTGGGTCTCAGTTTATTCACCCCTTTTGTCTTTAATAAGGTTGTGATAGATAAAGCAATCTGAGCAAAAGAGGGGATGAACTGTCGGTAGAAATTTGCAAAGCCCAAGCTTCGTAACTGCTTTCTGGTGCAGGGTTAGGGTTAGGGTCTGCCCAATCTTAGATGGCATATACTTTCTCTGGGTCCATCTCCACCCTGTCCGGTGAAATCCTGTAGCCTAAGTAGTCAATTTTTTCTTAATGAAATTCACACTTTGACAATTTTGCATAGAGCTTAGCTGCCCGGAGTTTATTTAGGTCAACTCAAACTTCACATGTTCTGCCTTCATTTTGGTGTAAATTAATACATCATCCAGGTACATCAAAACTCCCTTATACAAGTGTTCATGGAGCACCTCATTGATCACTGCATGAATACCGCTGGGGCCCCTTGCAGACCAAACCGGAGCACTCTAAATTGAAAATATCTGAGGGTGACAGTTGAAAGCAGTTTTTCATTTATCCCTTTCTTTGATCCTAACTCTATAATATGCCTCTCTCAGGACCAACTTAGAAAATATTTTTCCTTTCGATAGGTGGGCCAGCATATCTTTCATGAGATGCAGGGGGTACACATTTTCCACACGTACAGCATTCAGATCCCCAATAGTCAACCCAGAGATGAAGAGACCCATCTTTCTTCTCTCTGAATAGCATGGGTGTGGCCACCTGGGGCTGGTTGTATGAACCTACAGGCCAGATTTTATCAATGAACCTACGGAGTTTGCTAAATTCCCCGAGGGTCATCGAATACAGCTTTGACTTTGGTAACTTCATCTGGAATGATCTCGATAGCACAGTCTATGGGCCAGCTGGGGGCAGTTTGTCCAAATCCCTTTCACTGAAAACCTCACCCAGATCCCAGAACTCCCTGGGTATGGTTTGCATGGCCTCGCCACTCAAAGTGGCCACTATGATCTGTTGCCTTCCCAAGTGGATTCATTTACTCAGTAAGGGTTTTTTTTCCTCTGGGAAATTTCAAACGTCTCTCTCTCACTAGAATGGCAGAGCCCCAAAAAGAAACACTGAAGGGGTTTCTGACATCTTTTTTCTCCTAGAACAATACCAGGGCCTCCACCCTGGGTGTGTCTGGCTGAATGAAGCCCCGGGCCAAGTTTTTATCTATGAACTGGCACAGTTTATCTAATTCCCTAGGGGTCATGAAGTATAATTTAGGCTTTGGTAGTTTGGCTCCAGGGACAATCTTGATGGCATAGTCTGTAGGTTGGTGGGGCAAGAGCTCATCTGAGCCTCTCTCACTGAATATCTCGGCCAGATGGTGGTGCTCTCTGGGTATGCCCCACACCCCCTCACTCCTCAAGGCAGCTGCCACTTCTCAGTTAGATTCTGTTTTTGGGCCACAGCGGTCATTAGACAGGGCTTGCTATTCCTTTGGGAATCTGAGACATCTCAACCAGCCCCCTAAGTTCCATTTTTTTTTCAGCCAAGTCAGCCCTAGGACAAGGGGCCATTCCATGCCAGGTGTCACTATAAAAGTTAGAGTCTTGGAGTGGCTCCCCATGGTTATGCCCACGGGTTCAGTGGCGAAGATGGCTGGGATACCTCCTGTGACAGACTCATCTAACTGGCAAAAGGCAATCAGGTTCTTCAGCCTTCTTAGGCAGATCCCCAGTTTTTCCACTAGGGTTAGGCTTATTAAGCATCTGGTGCATCCCAAATCTAGTGGCCACTTTCTCTTCCATGCCTGGGACTAACAGTTCTATGGGCACGATCAGCCTACTTACCAGGGGGTCATCATCGTAGTCACTGTTGGACATCCCTGGTTTTCCTCCAGTGAGATCAGAGTTCCCTCTCCCAGTTTTCGGGATGGGTGGAACTTTATGATCTTAGCATTCTTCAGGGCCATGTCTTTGGGGTGCTGAAAAGGTTTTGTTGGCTTCCCCCCCAGGTGGCCTATATCCCTTCTTTGTTGGGGTCTTTGTGTGACACTCCACAGCCCGGTGGCCTTCCTTGTCACATTTGAAGCAAGCGGTTGAATGTGGCAGTGCCAACAGAGGTCTGGTTGCCTCCCTTTTCCTCTCTGGTAGGAATCACCTCCAGAGGTGATTGGTCTGGTGCTATTGGTTCCATGCCTGATTGATTTCTGCTTCTTTGGTAAGATGCACCAGTCGTGGAGGTTTACAGAGGCTCCTTGGGTGATACAGGCATGATACAGGTTGTTGTTAAGTCCATCTTTAAAGCAGTTCACCAGGATATCTTCCAGCCAAGGGGTCTTTGAAGTGCCGCCTTAGTGCTGTCATGAAGCAATTGAAGTTTCGGAGCTCCGGCACATCAACATTATGCAAAATCATCATCCGCCTGGCTGCAGCACTGTCCAGGGCCAGGATGACAACCCTCACCAGTATTCTTGCATGTACATAAAGACATGGGTGAGGAAAACCCCCAGCTGTTGAGGGTCCCCATCAACACCCATCTTCCACTCTGGCTGTTGGGCTTCCCTTCCACCAGCTCTTTGGACATTCACCCCAGTGGGGACTACTCAAAGTGGGGTGGCTGTTGTGGTCATTGTCCTCTCTGTGGAACCAATAGCTCCTGCCACTGTCACTGCAGTTGGGGATTCACTCCCCCCACATGCAAGTTCCTCTGGCTGTTCTTCACTCTTTTTCCCACAGCCCATGGCTTCTTGCGCCTTCAGGTTCTGGAAAGTTTCCATCATGAAATGTATCGCTCATTTCATGAGCCAATCAGCTTGGCTTGGCTGTTCCCCCAGCTCATCATCATCATAGAGTAATTTCATCTTGTGCCTCCAGCCCTGCTTCCAGCTGCCATAGGTGAGAGTGACCCTTTGGGTCCTTCCTTCCCAGTCCTCCTTTTTCCTCATGCCAACAGACCATCTTGACTTTGAGGGGGTCTTACATGGCATCCTTCTGCTCCATCCATTAGGAGGGACTTGCATCGGGGTGAGTCTTCATGGAGGTTTCCCCCCAGCACTCAGCTTCCTCTTGCTCACTGCCATGGTGGGGCATTGTGTGCATGGTCCCTACGGTAGGGTTGTTGTCCCTCCGGGTTGACCACTTGCAGATCTTGCCTAATGTAAGGTCCTGCCTCAGCTAGTTCTCCCAAAAAAGCAGAACTTTTAAAACTGGCATTGTTTCAAAAGAAACTTTTACTGGAAGATAGTGAAAGCAGAGGGGTACAGCAACATCTGAATATTCCTGCACAAAAATGTTACATAAACCCCTCTCTTCAAAACCCCTCGTAACTGCCCAACTGCTCTGTCCTTTTCCAGCCAACCCAAAGGTGTAAAGTTGATATGGGAACTGGAGGCTGAGAGAACAATAAATGTTGTTCTCAGGCATTGCATCCTCTTCTCACAGGAGCAGAGATAAGGCACATGGCCCCAGGCTCATCCCTCCCCCTTTCACACCCAAAAGATATATCAAATTTGAAGAACAAAAAGAAAGAAATACATTGCAGATAGCTCAAGGATTCCCCTCCTCCTAACAGAATGGTAGCATCCTGATAGGGATCTGAGTGGCCTGACAACAACATACATAAAAATATATATAACAGAAGATAAATTGTGGGTGGGTATTATGTATTCTATTATATTGCTATCAAGCTGGCATGGCAGATGATGTTATTTGAAATTCTTTGGAACTTCAGTACAGTTAATTTTTCCCAAGCTAAAACTGCTTTGGATAAATATTTCATTCTATATAGATATATTTTGATGGTATGGTTTAAAAGTGTACATAGATACAAGCTCAAAGGATGCATCTATTTATAATTTAAGAAGTTAGATAAATCATGAGTATGAAGACTTAGAAACAGATGTAAAGCAAAATCAGGGTTAAAATGCATTCACAAAACACTACATGATAAATAACTGCAGGAGGAATTTGATAAAGCATTTTTTATGAAACTTAGCTTTAATGGAAGTATGTAAGAAGAATGTTATCTAATGGTAGTAATGAATATAAATGGCTGTGGATTATTGAGCCATTTCACAGAACTTTTTAGTACATTTATCATCTGTTCATATTGCAAAAAAATGAGTTTTGAATTTGTTACAAGAAAATGGATACATTTCAGAATCAAAACATAACACAACTATATGCAAGAAACAAATTTATTAATAGACAGTGATTTCATATATTTCTATCAATAGAATAGAATAGAACGGAACGGAACGGAACAGAACAGAACAGAACAGAACAGAACAGAATAGAATAGAATAGAATAGAATAGAATAGGAAGGGACCTGAGAGGTCTTCTAGCCAACCCCCTGCTCAGACAGAAAACCCTATACCATTTCATACAAATGGTTGTCCAATCTCTTCTTAAAAACTTCCAGTGTTGGAGCAATCACAACTTCTGGAGGCAAGTTGTTTACTGGTTAATTGTTCTAACTATCAGGAAATTTCTTCTAGGTTGGTTCTCGGGGGGGGGGGGGAGACCTGAATGTAACCTTTCACGTGGTAAATCTTCAGACCTTGCTTTGCTCTCCTTCTATCATTAACTCTAATAAAAGTTCCTTTTGAAACAATGCCTGTTTCAAGAGTTCTGCTTTCTTGGGAGATCTAGTTGAGGCAGGTCCTTACACTTCCACTGATTCTAAAAGTACCCACAATTCTAAAAGTAAAGCTTTTTATTCTCCTTATTCTAATGAATTAGTGAGGTAAGGGTCTGAACTAATTCAGAATGTTATCTTTAAAACAATAAATGTTTCTTCCCTTTTGCCTACATAATGATTCCTGCACAATTTTTTCAAGACCACTTTTCTTACCTTCTTCAGCCCTCTTTCTAACAAAGCCAAGAGACACAAGAATATGTAAATACTCTAATATTTATAAGAGAGACCTAAAAGATCAGATCATCTAGTGAGCAATATTTCTTTCTCCAGAGTCATATTAACATGAAAATATTAGGTACTTTCCAAATTTCAACAGCACTTAGGCAGAAAATCCCATATGGGAAATGTGATGAAATGAAAAGAACTAAATCAGAACTCTTATTAAAGAAATCAATCCTTCCCTGATTCAATAAAGATGGTTCCATTGCTGAGCTGGTTATTCATATCCCTCTTTTTATAGGATGTGTATCTGTTTTTTTTTAAAAAAAATATATTTACTTTTTAAAGTGATTTTTCTATTTTTTCTATTGCTATTTTTATCTGTGGCATTGTCCATTTGTTGTATTCCCCCAGATTGTCTTTGGCTTCTTAATCATATACTACATTTTCTTAATGAAAGTGAATGGCTTAACTATCCACATGTATAAAGTGACGTTCTCTGAAATCTTACAAAATCAAGATAGTTTAGAATCTACAAAACTGACAAATAAAGATATAAGGGTAATCCTCTATTTTCTCCCTTTTCCATTGTTTGCCCATCCCATTTTTCCCACACCTAGGTTTTGTAAGTTATGTGTTTACTTGCAAACTAATCAGCAGAAAGTTTCCCCTTCCTCTATTCTTTTTCTATCTGTTCATCATTGCCACTGAGCATCATGGCCACTGTCATCATCTTATTACTATGTAGGAATCTAAAAAAGTACTGTGATTGCTCACTTTTTCTTTTTTTATATTTATTTATGTGTACTCATAAATAACAAATTAAAGTATATGAATTTTCTGTATTTTTTAAAAAAGTATTTCATTATTAAATTTGTTTTATTATCTATGTTAACTCTTACTAAGTAAAGTATTGTTTAAGGTTACTAAATGGATTAATTATTGATTTCTGTACAAGAAAGCTCACACTGCAGCCAATAAACCCTTTTGCATGTGTTAGGCTTCTTGTAATATAATTATTTTGAGCTATTTTTTTTGTTACAAAAATTAAAATCAACTCAAAATTACTTTGGAGTAAATTAAATACTTGGCAATTAATTCAACTTCAGCATTTTTTGTATACTTGGCCATGATAACTTTTAATAACAAACTGATGGAATTGGACAAAACTAACTCCCCTCCCTCTTTTCCTTTTCTAATATGATATATCTTATATAATATTTATTTTAAAGCTCAAAATATTTTCCTTTCTTTATTGCATCAAATGCATGGCCTTGTTTTTAGAAGCAAAATCAGTATAATATCCTATTATTGCAGAAAATACTGAATGTGTAATATTTAAATCCTTTAGAAACAGGAAGTAAATAGAAGTAAATAACGTGTGCTATTGAGGTCATTCCAGGGGTGAAATTACCAAAGCCAAAAATGTATTCGATGACTCCCAGGGAGTTAAACAAACTGGAAAAAAATTATCAAAAAGAACTTACAGCAGGGTTTTATTGAACCAGCCAAACCCCAGGTAGCAGCTCCTGTTTTATTCAGAGATGAAGATAGCATAGTTCCTGTGGTGATATTGGATGAATAAAAAAATAACATAAAATTGTTTGATCCTTCTTCATGTGGATATTTCATTCACAGAAAACAAATTAACATTTCAAAGTATTAGTTCAGCAATTCAACACCAGTATCATTAATGCTGAAACCCATGCAGCAATCTGTAAAGGCCAAAACAAATTCATGAAGTCTCATCTGTTAATATAATTTCCAATTTACTTGCAAAAGCTATGAATCCTCATGAATGGCTACACCACAGTTACATAATTAGTATCATGAGATACAACTATGTTAGCATTATTTCCATTTCAGAGCATTATTGCCTTCACTCTTACTATTAACATTCACATGAAAATACTGGCAGAATTTATCATTTCATCTGGGGTAAAATATAATGAATATGGTTGTAATGCCCAGTTATATATTCCCATCCTGGGCTGGAGATGCTATGAAAGTCTCAACTTGACACTTGGAGCCTGTGGATTGTTCTAATAAGAACAAATTGATTTTTTCATGTACTTCAGGTACTTTCTTAATTTCCTCCAGTCCTAATTCTAACTGGGATAGTACTCGCTCTGAAGAGAAGTCTATGACATGAGAGTGAATCAGGGTGCCCTGAAAGTATTGTGTGATGTCCTCATCACTTCTAGATTAATTTCTTTTAATCACACATGTAATGAATTTTATAGTACTGTAGAGATCAAGAAAGTATAATTTTTCAAAATGTATTTATTTTATGCATAATCAATCTTTCATGTACAACATAGGCCAGCTATTGTTCATTTATTCCTGCTTGTTTTCTGTACGTGCTCCATTGTATTCTAAATAGTGCTGACCAAAGAAAATGTTTCTGTTACTTTAAACTGTAATGTTCCAAGAATCCAAGTGATAGAGAAAGCCTAGCTAAGAATCTGCAACACTTTGTTCTTTTTCCACCCCCTTTTCTCCTTTCTTTCGCTTCCCTACCGTAGCTGCCTAGAAATAACAAGTTAAGTTTCTGGGCTAACTGCCAGCTATTGAGCTATTGTGAATTCAGACTTAGAGATACAGAAATGTAACTGAGGTAGAATAGATAAGGAAATTCAAAGGAACTTTTTAGAACTTTAGGAACTTTATAACTAATGTTATAAAGCAGACATGTCAAACTTGTGACATCATGTAACATTGCACAACATATCAGAGCTTTTTCGCCATTGCCGGCAATGGGGTGGGTGTGGTTTCCTGATGATATGTCCTGCAGGCCGGCAGTTTGACACCCTGTTATAAAGGAACTTTATAACTAATGTGTATTAGTTATAAAAAGCAGAATTTTTCTGATTAGGTTGTTCTCATTTTCCACTTTCTCATAGCAGTGCATGCATGTGACAAGAGATTGAGACACCCAGCTTATTCCTTTGATCAAAAGAATAAACCTGTGTTCTTTTCAGTTGCCTTGTTTTCAGAGTCTTATTGGATTTATTGGAATTCTGAGCTAAAAATCTTACATATTTCCTGGTGCCCGAATGTGGGGCCTGAGGGCATCATTCCTTTGGGGTGGCCTGCATTCAGCCCCCACTGGCCATCGTCATTTTTTTGGATATGACAGAGAGCCTTCTTGTAATCTCCTAGAGGAAACTGGACTGGTGATCTTGACATCAAGAGCGCTCTTAGGGCCATTGCCCCTAGTGATCTTACAACCATCATGTTGACCTGGACTTAGAGGACAGTATTCATTGTGAATACCTGCAGATGGCCCCACTATCTCTAGCCACTTGCAGAATCATGAATGCAAGGTCATGAAAGGACAGCAAAGGAAACACCCAATATCCTAACCCACCCAGGAATATATAGTGTCTTAGGGAAACACCTAAACCACTCAAAAGGGAACATATGGTGTCTTGGGAAAACACCCAAAAGGGCATATTTTTAGCTACTTCTGCTTTCTTCCTTCTTAAAGGGAGAAGCCTTTATCTTATGTATGTCAGCTTTGCTGGGTGAATTGCTTATGTAAGAATAAGGCTTTTCTGATATTTGGGGCTTTTTCTCTCTTTTAGAGAAGCCCGTCTTTGTTCAGCTGAATAAAAACATAAAGCTTGAAGGTAACTTCTGCTTTTCTGTATTTTTTATCAAGCAAAACCTAAGAACCTGCATAGCAACCAAGGACGAAGGACTCCGCTGTGAAAGGACCAGAACGCCCTGGCTAAATCAAGGCTCTGATAATCTAGGTGGCGGGGAAAGGGAGACCAACATGGTGGTGAGTATAACTTTTGTTAGGGGGAAGGTGGAGAGTGCTGTTTCTTTGAATTGATGAAAGTGTGAGATGAAGAAATTCCTGTTAGAGGTTTGCTCTGAAGTGGCAGGGAGAGTGCTTGCTGATTTTGGGACAGGTTTCAGGCAGGTATCAGACAGGATCCAGTCCAACACACAAAGGGGGGCTTAACTAGCCTCGATTCTGACAGAAAGGAACCGAGAAACCCTTTAAGGACAGGACAGGAGAAAACAGAATTATGGGGAACAGACAAGGCAAAGCCGTTGGTCTAACCACCTTAGGAAATGAGAATGTATTTTTAGTAACTGGGAAGCTTTAAAACCCCAGGTGGCAATTAAGATAAGCTTTAGCAAGAGCAAACTTCAAAACTTTTGCACCATCATCTGGCCCACATATTTCTTTGTATCTCAATTTTTGCCATGGTCAAAAGAAGGTTCTGTGAATATAGAAGCAATCAATGCTTTGACTGAATATCTCAATGCCCAAGGAAGAATAGGAATTATATGCAGGTTTCTTCCTCAATTTGGCACTGAGACAAGACATCTTAAAACAATGTCATCTTAAGCCTGCCAGATCTATGTCATCTAAAATTTGCCCTGTTCAAAAGGAGGAGGAAAAAGCTGTGCCAGAAGAAATTTTGGAGGACCAACAGGAGGAAGAATTTCCACCTCCCTATAATTCAGAAGCAATCAATCCTCCAGTCCCGGCACCATTGCCTCAAGATCCTCCACTTCTTTATGCCTTCCTCAGCCTTATAAGGAAGCAACAGGCTCCTTTACAGCTGCAAATAAATAGGGAGGGGAGTTAAGTCCCCCTCACACCAGAAAAGGAATACCTTATGGAGGATTTGAGGGGCCATCAATGCCCCCCCCCGTTGGCCCCTTTAAGACAATTGGGGACTTCCGGTGGTTTCAGCGACCAGCGTTCCTGGTCCATGTAAAAGCCGCGGGACTTTGACAATCAGCTGTCCCGCGGCTTGAATCTCCTCCCTGGGCAAAAAGGAGGAGGAGAGCTCTCAGGTAGAGGTAAGAGCTCCCCTGGATCCCTATAATTTTGGGGATCGGAGGGTAGAGCTCCCTCAGAGCCTGAGCATCTCCGCGTTCCAGGGAGCCTTCGTCCCGAAGTTCTGGGATGAAGCAAGCTGCCGCTTCCACATCTGCTTCTTTTAGCCGCTTGTGAGTACTTAAAAGCAGACGGAGTAGACCAGGAGAAATTGCGCTTAAGTTTGATGGTGTCTTTAACTCCAGCAAGTATCCTCTTCTTTCTTTTTTACTGTTCACTTTCCCTCTTGAAGAAAGGGAAAGTGAAAAGCAAAATGGCGATTGTCTTTCTTGCTTGATTTGCATTATAAAGCTAAAATCTGGATACAGATTAATGCTTTAAATATAGAAGCAAGAATTTGGCTTTTTATTCTTTTTCCTTTCTTTTTTCTCTGTAATTTTTTTTTTAAAGAATATTCAAAAGAACTGTGATTTTTTTTTCCCAAACAAGAATCTTTCTTCTTGGAACTTAAGAAAATGGCTTCAAAACGCTTGCCTCCTCCTCCTAAAGCCACTATCTCTTCCCCAATGACCCAGCCTGTTTCTCAGAAACCAAAATCACCTCCACCTTCTCCTCCTCCTGCAATTTCTCTTAAAGATTTACAAGAAGCTTTAAAAACGCATGCTTTGGACATTAAGGAGGAAGTAAAAGATCTTATAACGGCAGAGAGGGCTGTCACAGAAGAACTATTGGAGAAAAAAAAGTAAGCAAGTAAGGGAGCACATACTTTTTGCTTTCCAGGGCCTTGCTCTGCATATAGAGAGAATTGACAATAGAATTGAGGAGATTACTGAAAATGCAACAAGAATGGAATCTAGGATGGAGGAGGTAGAGAATAAGATAGAAATTACACAGGATGAACAAATTATTTCACAATATAGAGAGATGGAATATGCATTGCGTATCAGGGGGTTGAAAGAAAATCTTCAGGAGGACTTAAAGATGCTTATTGTGAAAGATATTGCTCTTAATCTGGGCTGGAGGCCTGAAATAATTGGGAATGAGATAGAAAAATTTTTTAGAGTCAACTCATGGGTTGCTAGACAGAGAAACTTACCAAGAGACGTGGTCATCTATTTTTCTAAAAGATTTATTTGTAATGAAATTATACAGGCTTTTTATAAACAAAAGTTTCAAATTGCAGTTCAAGATGTGATAATTTTAAAAGAAATACCTCCCAAAATTTTAAGAGGCAGAAAAGATTTTGCTTTTCTGTCTGATGAGTTAAAACATCATCAAATTCAGTTTAGATAGGAGATTCCAAGAGGAATAATAGTGAATTATGAGGGGATACATCACAGATTAACTACAGTTTCGAAGGCAAGAGATTTTTATCACTCTATCTTAAAGGCAAGATCGTCCTCACCCCCACAAACAAGGATAATGGAAGAGCCTGTTATGGCAGGAGCCTCATCAATGATGGTCATGGAACAAGCTGTACAGAATCTTGAGATAAAAGAGCAAAGAATGACACGAGCTGCCCATAAACATAAAGAAAAAGAGCAGCAGCAGAAGAGTGGTGATAAAGTTGAAGGTATGGTTACTACAGAGCCTGTGGGAGGGGCAATACCTAAAAGATCTTCGACAGTTGATCTACAGGCTATGCTCCAGAGGCTCCAGGCTGGTGGAGATGGCCAGGTTCCTGACCTGGAATGTTAATGGCTTAAATGTGCCACAGAAATGAAGAAAGATTTTTCATTATTTGAAACAACACAACAATGATTTGATATGTTTGCAAGAGACTCATATAACTTTAAAGGACTCTAAACTTTTGATGAATCCTCGGTTGGGTTCACATTTTATTGCTCCAGCTCCAGGGAAAAAAGGGGGAGTGCTAATTTATGTGAAGAAAATTTTTTCATCTAAATTAATTGATTCTGAAGGAAGATATCTTTTTGTGGAATTATCATTACAAGGTAAAAAAGTTCTTATTGTTGAATTATATGCTCCTAATCAGCAACAGAAACAATTTTACAAGTTTTTGCATGGGAAGATATCTCAGTTGGATTATAAATCTGTAATTTTGATGGGCGATTGGAATGGGGTTTTAGATTCAACTATAGACAAAAGGAGCTCCTCTAAAACTTTAACCCAAACTAGATTACCTAAAACTTTTTTTGATTTGAAAGAAGAATTGGAGCTCATTGACATTTGGCGAGAAAGGAATATAAGTGATAGTGATTCCACTTTCTATTCGGATAGACATCAGTCATTTTCAAGAATTGACTTTTTTTTGATTACTAGTGACTTTCTCTCTAGAGTGAGGAAGTTGAAAATTTTCCCCAGAACTTTGTGAGATCACAGTTTGGTGTGGATGGAATTACATTTAGAAGATGGGAATAGAAGACCCTGGAGATTGAATGAGAATTTGTTTACTCAGGAAGAGTTTGTACAAAAATGTAAAGAGCATTTAAAGGACTTTTTTGCTATAAATATGAATAAGGGAACATCGATATCCTTGGTTTGGGACACCAGTAAGGCTTATACGAGGGGAATTTTGATTCAATTGAATAAAGTTTTTAGGGAAAAAGGGTTACAAAGACGTAGAGAAATAGAAGAAGAGATTAAATTAAAAGAACAAGAGTTTGTTCTTAATCCAACTGATAATAATTTAAAGGTATCTATAAAGATGCTTAAGGAACAATTTAATATGCTGATGGCAGATGAGGTGGCTACCAATCTGTCGTATATGAGACATAATACTTTTTGTAACGCGAATAAGCCTGGAAGGTGGTTGGCTTACCAGTTACGAAAGAAACAGAAAGCTAGAATTATAGAGAAAATAAAATATAAAGGTATTGAGGTTTTTCAGCAAAATTTGATTAAAAAGAGTTTTTTAGATTTTTATACAAAATTATATTCAAGTGATAACATAAAGGATGTGGATATAGATAAATATTTACAATCAGTGCATTTTCCTAAACTTTCAGAAGAACAACAAAATCGGATGAATAGATTAATTACTGTGGAGGAAATTGGTTTAGCCATTAAGCAGTTAAAGGTTGGAAAGTCTCCGGGAACAGATGGACTGACCTCGAGGTATTATAAGACTTTATCTGAAGAAATGATGGAGCCATTAAAGGAACTTTTTAATAGTATTTTGTTGGGTACACAAGTTCCCTTTTTTGGAAAAGAGCTTTTATATCACTGATTCCAAAGGAAGATCAGGATCTTACAGAGCCTAAGAATTATAGGCCAATTTCATTATTTAATGTTGATTATAAGATTTTTACAAAAATTTTGGCAAATAGATTAATGCAGGTTATGAAGGACTTGATTCATAGTGATCAAGCAGGATTTATAACAGGGCGATATATGAAATATAATGTTAGACAAATTATAAACTTAATTGAGTATCTGGATAAGAATAATCAGATTCCTGTGGCTTTTATTTTTTTGGACACTGAAAAAGCCTTTTATCAATTAGATTGGCAATTTTTATTCTCATTGGTAGAGAAAATGAATTTTGGGGATAATTTTTTACATGCACTTAAAGCTATATATCAGCAACAATCTGCACAAATTGTTGTAAATGGGGGACTGACTGAGAATTTTAATATTGAAAAAGGGACAAGACAAGGATGCCCATTATCCCCATTGTTATTTGTTTTAACGTTGGAAACTTTATTGATTCAGATTCGAGAATCAAAGGTAGTCAAGGGCATAAAGATAAGGAAGAATTATAAATTGCGGGCTTTTGCGGATGATTTGGTTTTAATTTTGGAACAACCGAATCAAGTGATTGATTGTTTATTAGAACTTATAACACAGTATGGGAATGTTTCTGGTTTTAAAGTCAACAATTATAAGACTAAGATATTATCTAAGAATATGTCAGTTAAGGATAGGGAAAGTTTGGTCAAAGCTACAGGTTTCCAGATGGTAAAAAAGGTTAAATATTTGGGAGTATATTTAACTGCTTCAAATGGAAAATTGTATAAGAATAATTATGAACCATTAAGGACTTAAAAGACTGGAAAAAATTGCAATTGTCATTGTTGGGGAGAATTTCAGCTGTAAAAATGAATGTTCTACCAAAGTTCCTTTTTTTGTTTCAGATGATACCTATTTTAAAAAAAGAGGCAAATTTGGATGAATGGCAAAAGGGCATCAACAATTTTATATGGGCCGGAAAGAAACCAAGGGTTAAGTTTAAGATTTTACAGGATGCTCGAGAAAGAGGAGGACTTAAGGCACCTAACTTGAAATTATATTATGATGCAGCCGCCTTAACCTGGTTAAGTGATTGGCTTAATTTAACAAATAAGGATACTTTTTTTTTGGAAGGTTGGGATTTAATATATGGTTGGCATGCATACCTGATTTTTAATAAGAAAGTTGATCGGACTTTTAAATCACATATTTTGAGGAATGCCCTACTTCGTGTTTGGAAAAAGTATTATTACAGATTAAATTATAAAATACCTATCTGGGGGATTCCCAGACATGCAATTGAGGGAACTTCTAAGGGGACAAATTTTGATAAAATCTCGTATAAAGAATTGTTAATTTGGTCTGGTTCGAATTGGCATTTGAAATCCCTAGATGTATTAAGGCAGGAAAATATCCTACAGTCATGGTTTCAATATTTACAAATAGTGGATAGATGGACTGTAGATAAGAAAGAGGGAATAACATTAGAAGACAAACAATTGGTTATTCAGATTAAAAATCAAAGTCAGGCTCATATAAAAAGAATTTATAATGTTTTACTAGAGTTAGACTCGGAAACAGAATTGGTTAAAGACTGTATGATTAAATGGGCTCAAAATATACAGGAACTGATTTCATTGGATTTATGGGAGACAATTTGGACTAGAAATGTTAAATTTACACAAGCTCAAAATTTGAGAGAAAAATTTTATAAAATGTTTTATAGATGGCATTTAGATCCTAAAAAATTATCTTGTATGTATCCTAATATACAGCCCAAATGTTGGAGATGTGGCAATAAAGATGCGACATATTTTCATATTTGGTGGAATTGTAAAAAGGTAAAGGCTTTTTGGATTATGATTTGGTGGAACATTCAAAAGATTTTTAGAAGGAAGATAAAGTTCACTCCTCAACTATTTTTATTGGGTATTTTTGTGGACTTAAATGATAAAGAAACTGTTTTGATGTTGAATTTATTAACTGCTGCAAGGTTATTAATAGGTTTATACTGGAAGAAAGATTCTTTGCCTACTTTAGAAGAATGGGTATTTAAAGTATCTAGTTTTGCAGAAATGGCAAAAATTTCTGCTTATTTAAAGGATCATACACAAGAAAGATATATTACTGTATGGAGAAGATGGATAGATTATAATCAGAAGAAGTATGGGACTAAAAAGTTTCATTTATTTTATGAATGAATATTATAGTAAATATTATAGGGAATTTTCTTATAGGTTATTGGAGTTAAAGGTTAAGTATGATATTTTCTTTTTTTCTTTTTTTTTTCTTGTTTCTTATTATTATAAATTTTCTTATTATTAACCCTGTATTCTGCTCTGGGAAGTGAAGGGAGGGGGGTTGGGGGTGGGAGGGAGGAAATGTGGGGGGGGGTAAGTGTAATATAGATAATGGTTGCTTATAGGGGTGCGGCCTGGGCACTCCCCTTATGCTGCATTCATGGGTTTGATAAGGATGAGAGGTGAGAAAGTGTAGAGATGAAGTAGGGCAGTGAGAGGAGAGGGGGAGGGGAAGAGAGTAGGATGGGAGGTGAGAAAGAGGAGGGAAGTAGGGAATGTTTTAAGAGAGGGTGGACGCGGCCTGAGGGGAGTGGGCAGGTCGTACCAATGGTTATGAATTTATCTTAATTCAAAATTGCATTATATTTTTTTATATATATATAATGTTTACATGGAAAAAATAAAAAACTTTTAATAAAAAAAAAGACAATTGCCAATGGGAGATAATCCTGCTTATGTTCACACTCTGTTTACAATCAATGATTTATTCAATTGGCAAAGGGGAATGCTCCCATATAGAAAAGCCCCTCAAACATATGTAGAACTGGTCCAAACAATTGTGGCAACCTACAGATCAATTGTGCCTGACCTGCATACCCTCCTTGCTGCCTTCCTGGGCCCAGAAGACAACTGACAGATTTTGGACGCTGCAGAAAAAACATTAAAAAGCCCAGCAGGCTGCCATTAACAATCCCCCATTGGCACGCTGGCCAGAGCCTACAAACTTATTGGCTCCAGCTTTTGAAATAAATGCCAATGATCCTTTATGCATGGAAGTTTTAAGGGAAGCACAAGAAGCAATTATTCAGGGTCTCAAGAAAGGAGTACCAAAAACTGTAAATTTTCACCAGGCACACCAAATTGTGCAAGAGCCAAAAGAAAGCTTGACAGATTTTTTAATCCATTTAAAATATGGCTTCCAATGCTTCACTGACCTAGATCCAGACGCCCTTCAGAATGAAGTCATTCTGAAAATGACTTTTGTGGAACAAAGTACCCCTGATATCAAGAAGAAGCTCCAAAAATTAGATGCCCCAACTGCTCAAACTTTGGAGGTCCTGATTCAAACAGCTTTTACTGTCTATTCCCATCAAGAGGAAAGAGAGGAGGAAAAAGAAGAAAAGAAAATGCAGAAACAGGCTACCTTCCTAGCAGTGACATTACAGTCACAGCTTAAGAGAAGACCCCCAAACCCACAGCTTGGGAATTTACAGAGAAACCAATGTGCCCGATGCAAACAGATAGGACATTGGAAGAAAGAATGCTCATTGAATAGCCAAAGTCCTCAGCTCAATAGACAACAATGATGGCCTCAATTCCAGCCAACCCCAGGCCCTCCCCAGAGGCTGATGACTGCAAGACAAAAAGAACTATATTGATGGAACTCCAGAAGATTAATTTCTACCCTCGAACCTCTGGTGGAGTTTCAAGTGAGGGGGGGATTCCAATCTTGTTGACACCAGGACAACTTACAATGTCCTCAATGACCCTACTTTGCCATGTCTTGCCACTCAAAATACTCTCATAATAGGTGTTACGGGGAAAGTAGAAACTGCCAAACAAAGTGGAGGCTTGGAAGTTAAAGGGATCTATGATTCATTTCCATTCATTTCTCATTTTGCCTCAATTTGTTAGGAATGGATCTATTAGGAAAATTGGGAGCCACCCTCAAGTGCTTTCTTCAAGGAGTACAGCTAAAATTTTCCCCTGATCAGGCATATTTATGTTTCCTGAGTACACAGGATTCTAAGCCACCTTCAGACTCTCACATTAACCCTTCCATGTGGTACCAGAGAACTCCTGGATATGCTAAATTTTCTGTTCCCCATTTGGCAAAACTGAAGCTTGATGCAGCCCATTTCAATAAGGCAGTACAATAAAAAGAACATATTCAAACCTTTTTGAATTTTGGCATTTTCAGAGAAATTCAGTCTCCATGGTCCACCCCAATTTTTCCTGTCCCAAAGTCTGATGGGACTTGGAGACCAGTACAGGATCTTTGAGAGGCCAACATTAGAATTCAAGCTTTACACCCTGTGGTGACCAATCCTTACACCCTTTTGACCACCCTATCACATCACCAAGTATGGTACACAGTAAGACTTAAAGGATGCCCTTTTCTGAATCCCCTTGGCCACAGAGTGCCAGGATTATTTTGCCTTTGAATGGAAAGACCCAGACAATGGATGTCATGGCCAGATGACATGGACTAAACTGCCCCAAGGATATAAAAACAGCCCTAGAGCCTTTGCTGCTGCCTTGTCTGCAGATTTAAGAGACTTTGATTCCCTACCTACAACACTTTTACAATATGTGGATGATTTACTACTGGCAGCAGAAAATGAACAACAGTTAGAGGAAAAAATCAGTTGAATTGCTGAACCATCTACCAAAAAGGGATACACAGTGTCCGGAAAGATAATCCAATGGACTAAGCAAACTGTAAACTATTTAGGCTATGTACTAGATAAAGGAACTAGACACATACATGAAAGCAGACTGCAATCACTGACAGCCTTACCTATGCCAATGTAAAACATTAGTTTTAGATCTTCCCTAGGCATTACAGGATATGCCAGGCTATGGATCCCCCTCTATTCTGTAATAGCCAAGTTATGCCAAGAGACCCATCTGCCTTAGCCACAGGTTTTGCCCATTGCTTTAACTTGAATGAGAACATTACCTCGAGGACAGTGGAAACTGTCACCCTTTGAGATGCTCTATGGTAGACCTTTCTCATCCTGGTCAATATCAAGGTATGAAGGAGAAATAAATATAATCCGATATTTGCAGAAACTGACCCAGGTTTTGTCTCGTATTTCCAGACAGATACAGGATGCTTTGCTGCCTATGACAACAGCATCACTGTGTGTCCAGCCTGGAGAGTGTGTTCGAGTGAAAGAACTCTTCCCAAGTGCAACTAGTGCCAAATGGTCAAATCCTCGCCAGGTTCTTCTCAGTACACTCACAGCTGCTAAAGTCAAAGGTATCAAGGCGTGGATCCATGTTTCCAGATTAAAGAAGATTCCAGCACCCCAGTGGGCATGCCAACTCATCACTGATTTGAAGCTATGTTTGCAATGAACACTAGCATCATCAAGAGATCTTTTCAAAGACCTAGACTCTTGACTTCTTGTTGTTTACCTTCATCACAATTTGCCTATCGCTTTGGATTACTGCTGATTGATATACTGAAAAAGAAAACTGCTGCATTTCCCTTCCATAAGAGGCATCGCCTCTTCCATAAGAGGCATCGCCAGATTTATTTTTCATCAAGGACTCCATATCCCATGATGTATTGCCATCAGATGAGGAATATACCAGTGATAACTAAGAACTATGGCTCCAGCATAGTTCCTAACTTGAAAGGAATTCTGATGATTCTGATCCTGAGCCTGAACTCGATTTCCCCGACTTCTGAGAAGGGCTCTACCAGTATCCTTTGTTTTCTCAACCTTGGTGTTTGGAGACCTGGCATGTCTCATTTTTTTTTTTTTGCATAAAAGAGGAGCTTGGGGAGTGGGAACTTATAAGGGAAAATGTTCATATGTAATGAATAGTAACAAGAATGAATGGTCTGGAAGTTTGGTCACTCAGAAAATGCACACGTTATCCAGGAGAACATAATTACTGGGAACAGACTTTGATTAATGACTGTTTATCCCAATCACCCAAATACCTATGTAAAGTGGCAGCTCACACTCCTTTTTTTTGAAACAAATTTTATTGGTTTTTTTAATTCTTTTTTTTTATTGAAAATTTTTATAAATTTTTACAAAAAAACAAAATAACAATACAAAAACGAAAAACAACATATACAAAAAAGCTAAACATGACATAACAAAACTCCCCTTCCCCGACCCCCCCAAAACACCCACCCCCTTCCCCCCCGAGCTTCCCAGAGCAGAATATAGGCTTAATTAAAAAAGAATTTAAAAAGTTATATATATATATATAAAGAAAATATAACACTGAGATATATGTATATATATATAAAAATAAAAGTTATGAAAAAGCTATGTGATATTTTTTTATATCCAATTTAAATTGTATTAATTTTATCCATGTAACAATGTATGCAATGTTATGACAGATACAAATGACAATGGCTTCAAACCACAAGGAGATCAAAAACAATTTTTTAACAACAAATTTTACTGTTTTTTTAATTCTTATAACAAAGTGCTCAAGACACACCATGGTGCTGGGGTAATCAGACATCCAGAAACAAAACCATATATGAATAACTCAAATCAATATGTCAAATATTCCCTCTCAATTTCCCTCAAGTAGCTTAATATATTTAAGATAATCCATTTCTAATTTAAATTTCTATTAATCCTAAACCTGTTTTGAAGCTTTATAAATTTACAATTACCATAATCAAATTTAACTTTAAATAAACACATTATCAATTCAGATATCCCTTCCAGGTATATTCTAGTTCCTTAATTTATCACAAGTCTTGTTTATTTCTTCTTCCACTAATCTCTCCTAATTAAAATAAAATACTAGTCTACCCTATACATATCCAATCCATCCATCCATCAATCTCTTTAAGATAACAAGATAATATCAAACCTTAAATCATTTCAGTCCATTGGACAAGATTCAAATTTCATCCAGTTAATTATCATACCTAATAACATCCATATTATCAAACAAAAACATCATCTTATTAAATTAACATTCAATTAATTATTAAGTCAATCCAGATCTAAAACACCTCTTCAATTTTCTTCATTCCATTACATAATAGTTTTCATACAAATAAATCTATTATTCCAAAAATACATTCTTAATCTATTTAATATATATATATTCTAATAATCACCCATTTTTCTTTTACTTCTAACTCTAAATCTTAATCCTTAAACCAATCCATAATTCTACAGTGCCTTTGATCCATTACATATAATTTTAAATTTTTCTTTTCAGTCTTATTCTGGCCTTCTTTTTGTGCCAGGCAGGTTTCCATAACAAAGTTTCCCTTTCAGCCAATAGGTCTCTCTTTGTTGCTTGTAATATCATTTGAAACAGTAAAAAGCATTCTGACCTCTGCATTGGACATCTATTTCTCTTATCCTTAAAGCCTCATTGCTTTAAATGTTCAAATCTCAGTCTCTGATTTTTTTCTGATCCTTGAAGATATAGATGAAATGCTTGTAAGGTAAAAGAAATTCCTCTTTAATCTCAAGTGATTCCTCTTCTAGTATGTTTTGATTTGTAGAATGGTCAGATGTAGTCTGAAAGTCAGTTTGAAGGTTTGGGGCAGAGTTTCTGGCTTTTAATTCTATAGTAATCTCTTTCACTGTAGCACATATTTCTTCAGTAGCCTCATAAATCTTTTCCAGTATAAGTTTACAGTTTAATTGTGAATAAAGTTTCTCCATTTTAATAGTAATTGACAAGAATCCCTTTTTTCTTTTAGTGGAGGCTGTAATTAATAAAAGTTAAGCAATATGCACCCCCACAATTCCCACAGCTGCATCAGCTTATCTTTTCTCTTCAAGAGTAGTTTGAAGGACAAGTCCATCTCATCTCCAAACAATAATCAGCAGTTGCAATGTTAACTTTTCACCACTAGATGTCCTCAGTAGATTAAACAATCTTTTCCAGACACCATTTCCCCACCCTTTTTCTATCTTTTAAAGGAAAGAGTGGAAAAAGAAATAATCTTCCAGTATAAAATAGTAGTACAGCTCAGAAAAGAGTTTTTTCTGAACCCCAAAGTAAACGAAAATAAAGTGTAGTTTTTAAAATTTTTTATTCTATCCTTTTGTTCAGCGCCTTTCTTCCCACACATACAAAAGCTGCTTTTTCAAGACAGGGAAATAATTCCAACAAAGCTTTTACAGGCAAAAAAAAAAAAAAAAAAAAACAGAATAGGGTGAAGAGAGGAGCAGAAGGGGTCTCACCCAGATCATCCATGGTGGCTCTATTATGCTTAGATGTAGTTATAACTTTCGGCTGGTGCAACAGGGTAATCGGCCTCTTGCAGGAGATAGTTAGAGCCATGGGAGAAGCTGTTATCCTCCTGCAGTCACCAGCAAGCCTTCTCCTCGGTGGTCACCCCTCCAGGGTGACTTTCAACCCACTAAGGGGTCTACTGGCAAAGAAAACCCGGCCAGAGTGGAGACGAGTCTCCAGACCTGACTGGCATTGCCATGTACCAGAACCAGAAGTCGCAGCTTGCACACTTGAAGAAAGGGATCTGTTCCTCCCTGAAAATGCAACCTGCCATTCCTTTTCCCCTTAAATGTGGAACTAAAGGTACAAAAACAGTGACATCCACATTTCACCTGACTGGGCATGGATAGGCAAGTGTGCTTTGCAATTTCATGTTTCTCGCAGAGCAAAGAATGTGAAATCAGAGGACAACTCATCTTGTTAAAAGTGTATAAAACCACCCATACAGGTGCCAAAATCACTAAAAATCTATTATACAATTCTGATTACATCTGTCAGGGAATAAAATCCACCTGTGTATATAACCAGATAGAATATGCCACCTGTTCCAGAAATAACCAAGTGATGTGTCACACTCCAAAGGGATTTAGGTACACTTCTAAAGGATGGATGTATTCATATCTGGAAAATAACTGTGGCAAACCATTGGCTTATAATCACACTATACTTGACCAAAGTCCAGAAATATCTCTTTGTTTTGACACTTGCAAAGCAATAATAGACCAAGGGCAAGGACCAGATGGCAACTATGGAATTCATTGTGATTCCTTCGATATATGACAACACTGGTTATGGACCAGCTCCTGGAGTTTTGGGAGTTACACATGATCAATTTATCTACTGATACATATCCAATAGAAAAATGACAAAAGGTCCTCCCACTGGCCGTAATTATAATCAAGTTTGGTTTAACCTGACAGAAGATGGTACTAGGGCTGACTGTGCTCTAGGAACATGCTCCCCTATTTGTCTACATTTCAAAGGTCCACCCACAAAGTCTCATCTTTTTGGAATAGGGATGTTAGGAAAACATAGAGACCCTTATGGAAGAATTATTGTAAAAACTTTGTTTACAAGAGATACCTAAAACCTATCAAGTTCATAGTGTCTTTTGGGAAACTATGAAGCAAAAGATTGAAATACTTCCGGTTACCAAAAATTTGTTCATTGATTTGGCAGAAAGAATTGGTGCAGGCTTAAATATAACAAGCTGCTATGTTTGTAGAGGAACCAATACGGGAGAACAATGGCCTTGGGAAGCTAAAGAAATGCCACTGCCAATGTCTTTTCATTTAACCTCACATGGAAGGACCAACAGACACCAATTCTATGGGTGCTGCAAAGTGCTATGGTAGGAGAAAGATGCTTTGTTTGAACAACTGGTTCCCCTTATCTTGAACCAATGGGAGAATTGGCCTGTGAATCTGTATGGTTCTGCAGCCACACCAAGCCTACAAATTGTTCCTGGTGGTCTAACCAAAATTTGTCCAGTTCTAATCCTTTTAATTCGTTAACACAGGAACTGTTGTATTAAATATGGAATGATCCTGGAAATCCTTCCCTTCCATGGGTCGCACCTGACCATTGGTATTGAATTTGTGGATGAAGGGCATATATGCAGCTACCTTTAAACTGGACAGGAGCTTGTATTTTGGGAACTATCAAACCAAGTTTTTTCTTGTTACCCCTCAAACAAGAAGAAAACTTGGGATCACAGTATATGATGAACTGGGAAGAGCAAAAAGAGAAATACCTGGTGATATAGGTGACTGGGAAAGAGATAAGGAGTGGCCCCCTGAAAAGATCATTCAAGTTTGTGGTCCTGCAGTTTGGACCAATGATGGTATGTGGGGATATTAAACACCTATCTATATGCTAAATAGAATCATTACATTACAAGCAGTTTCAGAAATTATTATTAATGAAACTTCTTCCACCCTTAATATGCTGGCAAAAATTAATTTTCAAATGAGAATTGCTATCTGTCAAAATCAATTGGCTCGAAACTATCTTTTAGCCAAAGAAGGAAGAATCTGTGGAAAATTTAATCTAATTAATTGCTGTATCCAGATCGATGATAATGGAAAAACGAGTGAGGAAATCACAGACCAAGTGAGGAAATTTGCACATGTGCCAGTCCAAACTTAGGATGGAATCCTAGATTCTGTTGGATTGTTTGGAGGGATGTTTGGAGATTGGAAAATAATTTTGTTCCTCACAGCTCTATCCTTTGGATGTTATTACCTTGCTTGATACCTTTAATAAGATTAATTGTTGCTAGGACAATTTCTGGAATGACTGTTATAGCAACAGGAAAGCAAGATAAACCAGCTCAGGTCCTAACCCTGATGCCTATCTGAAGAATATGCACTATTAGTTCAAAAATAGAAGGCATTCTATTTTCCTAAAAAAGGAGGAATATAGAGATCAAGCAAAGTATATTTTTTTCAAAATTTATAATTTTATGCATAATCAATCTTTCATGTATAATAGCCCAGATATTGTTCATTTATTCTTGCTTGCTTTCTGTATGTGCTCCATTGTATTCTAAATTGTGCTGACCAAAGAAAATGTTTCTGTTACTTTAAACTATGTTGTTCCAAGAGATAAAGCCTAGCTAAGAATCTGCAACACTGATTTTTCCACCCCCTTTTCTCCTTGGATTGTAAATGTAACAGCTTTTCTTTCACATCCCTACCTTAGGTGTCTAGAAGTAACAAGTTAAGTTTCTGGGCTAATTGCCAGGTATTGAGCTATTGTGTATTTAGGCTTAAAGATACAGAAATGTAACTGAGTTAGAATAGATAAGGAAATTCAAAGGAACTTTTTAGATTCACAGGAACTTTGTAATATGTATTAGTTATAAAAAGCAGAATTTTTCTGATTAGGTTGTTCTCACTCTCTTCTATCTCAAAGCAGTGTGTGCATGTGACAAGAGATTGAGACACCCAGTTTATTCCTTTAATCAAAAGAATAAACCTGCGTGTTGCGTGTTCAGAGTTGCGTGTTCAGAGTCTTATTGGATTTACTGGAATTCTGAACTAAAAACCTTACAGTACATATGTATTAGCAGATGACAATTGTTTCAGCCATGTACATTAACACTGCACTGCTTGCCATAGGGTACAAGATACAATTCAAGTGATAGCTTTAAGATAAAATCCCACATGGTTGATCTCTTAGGTATCTTCAGAATTGAACATAATCTTCTCTGGAGATGATTTATGTTTCTTACCTTCACAAAGTAAGAAGTATGGAACTCACATTCTATGGGATATCTTACCAGCACCCTGGAAATATTCTTTAAGCTCCGAACATTGCCTTGATTAAATGGAGTTGATTCTAATGGCTGCCTGCTTCATTTGTTTTTATTATTTTTTATATGTTATGGTTACTTCATTATAAACCACAATGAATTATTTAAATAATAGCAAAAAATCATTCTCACCAATGGATTGAGGAATGACCCCATTTAAAATCTGATCTCTTGCTATAATTTTTTTCCTCTGCTGTTCCTCAGATATGTTAACAGAAATTAGATATAGATATGTTTAAGCAAAGACAAAAGAATGTTGCTAGGAAAGGGAAGAATTTTATCTTCTGAGATCTGTTTTGGCCTTTGAACTGAGACCAGAATGAAAATTAAAGCATAAAATTAAAGATCTTGATATATTATTTTGAGTATAAGAGCTAAATAGGTTTTGTCATATATCAGTTTCAATAACTACTGCTGTTCCTCACACCTTGTTATCTTTATTATTTCAGTACTATATGCATATTGGGGGCAGGGAAATCATTTTATTATTTTATTGTTAATTATGTGGAAATTCTGCAATCAACAAGAATTCTACCAATAGTTTTTGTACTCAGAAAGAACTTAAATGGTTTATAATTTGCAAATTTTAGTATAATTTTCCTTCATTAGCCTATCTTCCTCATATAAAGTGTCGCTCATTAATACATGCATATGATTTTAAATTTGCATTCTGACATTTTTTGTTAAAAATGTTCAAAAGTAATAGAAAAAAATTCTACCTGAAACTCTAGAGACATTGTGTCAGAGTAGATAATAATGGACAAAATGACAATAGCCTTGATGCAGCTTCCTTAGTTCCTTTGATTCCAGGAGCACACTTTCTAATAAGCTATTACCATTTTAGCAACATTAAACAAGAAAAAACTATGGAACTAATCCAATTCTTTTTTTTTTTAATTGAAAATTTTTAGATATTTTTACAAAAAACAAAAAAAACAACCCTCACCCACCCACCCCAACCCTCCCTCTCCATCCCCCCCAATCTTCCCAGAGCTGAGTATAGGCTTAATTAAAATTTTTAAGAATCTTAAAAAAAATTGAAAAAATATAAATCATAAATATATCTAAATACCTTACATAAACAATTTATAAAGTAATTAACAATAAAATATATGTAAAAAAAGCATACGCATTAAAAGGAAGAAGTACTTGAAAGAAAAAAAAGATAATGAGAAAGAAAAAAAGAGAAAGAAGAAAAGAGATATAAGAAAAAAGTACAATCTATAAAATATTATAATTTATATACAAGTTATTAGAAAGCTAAATGATATTTTTATATCCAATTTATATTGTATAAAATTTATCCATTTTTCCCATACCGCAAAGAATTTCTCTTGCGATTGCTCCTTTAAGAAAGCCGAAATCTTTGCCATTTCCGCCAAATAAGAAACTTTAAAAAACCACTCTTGCAAGGTAGGCAAAGATTCCTTCTTCCAATATTGCCCTACTAACAGCCTAGCGGCCGTAATCAAATTTAACATCAATATAACTTCCTTAGCATCACAATCAGTAACAATACCTAACAAAAACAATTGTGGGGTAAATTTTACCCTCTTTCTAAAAATTCTTTGAATATTCCACCATATCTTAATCCAAAAGACTTTTATATTTTTACACGACCACCAAATGTGATAATAAGTAGCATCCAAACAACCACATTTCCAACATTTAGGCTGTAAGTCAGGATACATACGAGACATTTTTTGTGGATCAAGGTGCCATCTGTAAAACATTTTATAAAAATTCTCCCTTAAGTTCTGGGCTTGTGTAAATTTAACATTCCTCACCCAGATGGTTTCCCAGGTATCTAGTAGAACTGGTTCACCAAAATTTTGTGCCCATTTAATCATACATTCTTTAATTTAATTCTGATTCTGAATCCAGTTCTACTAGCACCCCATAAATTCTCTTAATGTGAGTTTGCCTTTGATCTTTTACTTGTTTAAAAAGATTTTCATCTTCTCTGAGCAGACCCACATTACGATCTATCTTCCATCTATCAGCTATTTGTCTATACTGAAACCATGAATATATAATATTTTCATGTGCTAAATCTTCCAAAGATTTTAACTGCCAATTTTTATCATCCCACCTGAGTAATTGCGCATAAGAAACACTATCCATCTTCACTCCTCTTCTTATCCCCTCTATCGCATGCCAAGGTATAGCCCATAATAGTATTTTAAACTCACTTTTATAATATTTCCTCCAAACCCGAAGTAAAGAAATCCTTATAATATGAGATTTAAAAACCCGATCCACTTTTTTATTAAAAATTAGATAGGCATGCCATCCAAAAAGTAAATCCCAACCCTCCAAGAGGAGTATTTCTACATTTGTTAAATCAACCCAATCACTAATTAGTGTTAAAGCCACAGCATCATAATATAATTTCAGATTCGGTACCTTGAGTCCACCTCTCTCACGGAAGTCTTGCATAATTTTAAGCTTTACCCTTGGTTTTTTCCCTGCCGAAATAAATTTGTTGATACCTTTCTGCCATTCATTTAAGTTAATCTCATTCTTTAAGATAGGTAACATTTGAAATAAAAAGAGAAATTTTGGCAGGACATTCATTTTAATCACTGCAATTCTTCCCATAAGAGATAACTGTAACTTCTCCCAATTTCTCAAATCTTTTTGTACCCTGACCCACCACCTTTCATAATTGTTTTTATACAATTTTACATTAGAAACAGATAGGGTAACCCCCAGATATTTTATCTTATCAACAACTTCAAAGTCTGTCAGATTAACCAAAATCTGCTTATCCAAATTAGTCATGTTTTAGATAATATTTTAGTCTTATTATTATTAATTTTAAAACCCGAAGCCCGTCCATATTGGTAAATCAGTTGTAATAAATTTACTACAGAATAGGTAGGTTGAGACAAAGTAACCACTAAGTCATCTGCAAAAGCTCTTAATTTATATTCTTTTTTGTTAACTTCTATTCCTTTTATTTCCTGCGACTCTCGAATTTTGATCAACAAAATTTCCAGAGTTAAAACAAACAGTAACGGTGACAATGGACATCCCTGTCTTGTACCTTTTTCTATTGTAAAAACCTCTGACAAACTCCAATTAACAATAAGTTGTGCCGTTTGTTTTTGATATATAGCACCAAAAGCTTGTGATATTTTTTCTCCAAAATTCATTTCCTCAATTAATCTTAACATAAACTGCCAATTCAATTGATCAAAAGCTTTTTCAGCATCTAAAAATATCAGCCCTGCGGAAATTTGGTTATTCTTATCTAAATATTCTAATAAATTAATAATTTGTCTAACATTATTCTTCATATACCTACCAGTTATGAAACCCGATTGGTCCTTATGTATAAGCTGATGCAAAACCCTCATAAGCCTATTAGCTAAAATTTTTGCAAAAATCTTATAATCTACATTTAAAAGAGATATGGGCCTATAATTCTTCGGTAAAGTGAGATCTTGATCCTCTTTTGGAATCAAAGATATAAAAGCTCTACGCCATGATGGAGGGATCTCTGAGCCCTGTAGTATATTATTAAAAAGCTCACATAAAGGTTGAATCACCTCTTCTACCAAAGTTTTATAATAAATGGATGTCAAACCATCCGTACCCGGTGCTTTACCTAATTTTAATTGCTTAATAACTGTCACAATTTCCTCGCTTTAAGTAATGAAAGATTTTCTTTCTCTTCTGAGGGGAGTTAAGGCCATTAACATTCCAGGTCAGGAACTTTACCATCTCCCTTAACCAGAAGCCTGGAGAAGACTGCCTGAAGGTCTGCCATTGAAGAATGTGTTGCAGAGCTCTTGGGTCTTGCTCCTCCCACTGGCAACGAGACACTTTCTTGAGAAGATTCTTTGACTTCTTTCTTTTGTTGTTCCTTTTCCTTGTGTCTATGTGCAGCACGAGTCATTCTTTGCTCTTTGATCTCTGTTTGTCGAGACCATTCAACCTGTGACTTTCCAGCAACCATCAAACCTAATCCTTCAGACTGCTGTTCCACCTCTTTGCCATCCAAAACTTTCTGAATCATGAGTGAAGATGAGCCTGCTCCCAGGACCGAATTATAAAACTCTTTTGCTTTAGTAACAGTATTAAGTCTGTAGCGTGTCCCCGCATGGCTCAAAACAATACCCATCGGAATCTCCCATCTGAATGGCATCAATCTTGTTTTTAGTTCATTAGCTAAAAAAGCAAAATCTTTTCTATTTCTTAAAATTTTAGATGGGATTTCCTTTAGAATAATGACATCTTGGGCAGCAATCTGGAACCTCTTATTATAAAAGGCTTGTATGATTTCATTACGCAGAGATCTCTTAGCAAAATAAATCACCACATCTCTTGGTAAATTCTTTTGCTTCGCAACCCAAGAGTTAACTCTGTAAATTTTTTCCACTTCTCTACGTAATCCATCTTTATCCCTATTCAAAACAAGAGCAAGATCATTAACCACCATCTCTATCAAATCTTGATTCATATCTTCTTTCAGACCCCTGATTCTCAGGGCATATTCCATTTCCCTTTACTGAGACATAAGAATATCATCTTGTGAAATTTCCATCTTTTTTTCCATATCTTCAAATTTATCTTCCAAGAAATCTACTTTATCTGCAACCTCTTTCACTCTGGAGTCAAGCTTCTTGACCACAGAAGCCAATCCTGATAAAGCTGTTACTATATCTTGCCTCAGAATAGTATTATTCTCCTCTAAGAGCTCCTTCATTTCCTTTCTGCTTTCAGATTTATTCTGTCCAAGAAGGTCCTTCATTTCCTCTCTGATTTGGGATACAGCATTTCCCATTATATCTTTCATGTCTTGTACAGATAATACTGGCAAAGGAGGAGAAGGTGGGGGTGTAACTTTAGGTTGCTGTGCTGATGGTGTAGCTTTAGATTGTTGTACTGGTAGAATTGCAGGAGAAGAAGCCACCTTAGAAACTGTAGAAGCTGGTTGCCTCTTTGAAGCCATTTTTAAAAAATCTTATTCTCTCTTTCTTCCTTCTTAAAAAGAAAAAGAAAGTACTAAAATCCTCAAAGTTTGAAAAAAAAAGCAAAGGAGAGTGCAAAAAAGCTTCAAAGCCACTAGAGCACTTTCAGAAAAAAAAGAAAAGCTTAAAAGAAAAGAACTATATAGTCCATTACGTTCCGTTTAAATCAATGATTTCTTTCCAGAAAAAAACAAAAAAAAAACAAAGGCACTTTCAAATCGCCATCTTACTTTCACTCTCCGCACCAGCAAAGACAAAAGAAAAAAAATCAACATAGACTAAAAGAGAAATGAAACACTACAAGTAAAATCCTTTAAACAGCTCTGTCCGCTTTAAAAGTCACTCACCAGAACACTTTAAGCACAGAGATGGTAGTGGCGTTTCACTTTGTTTCCGAGGAAACAAAAACAGCTGGGAGGCGGAGAGAACACGAGCTCCGAGGGAACGCTCTTTCTTCCCCCCCCCAAAAAAAAACTCCAGGGGGGGGGTTAAGAGGTTCTACCTCTATTCGTGTAGTTCTCTACCCCTTCCCTTCGCCCGGGAAAGGGATTTCGAGCCGCGGGCCAGCTGATGTCCGCTGCGCTCCGCAGATCTAATGCCGTCCCAGGAGGACGGCTACAATGTAGCCGCCATCATCGTCGCTAACCACCGGAAGTCCGTCGGAACTAATCCAATTCTTGATGTTAGTATTCTTTAATATTATTTAGTAAAAGACAAGAAAGCAGGTGTGTATGGTTGTTAGTTAAGTGACACCAATTCTTTAAAGGACAAGGAATGTCACATTATTTACAGCTGCTTATGTCCCATTGCATGAGACAGGCTTTTACAGAAGTTTGCTTTCATACAACGCCAATATCTTATTTTGATAGAAGATATAGAGAGCTACTAACTGTACTATGTTTATGCATCTGTAGGTAGAAGATTAGATCCATTACTTATTATATTGCAAACTGTCAGGAGCCCGGAACTAGATTTATTATGCTCTTGTTAATCCAATTGAATCAATCTAATTTAGGAGAAAATTGCTGTCTAATGAAGACAAGTGTGTATCAAAATAGTTTGCATTGTTTGCAATGGCTGCAAGAAATAGTACTGTTAATATTAGAAGAAATATATTGAACCAATATAATTGCTGTATGTGTATTTTGCTAAAACTTACAGTTATAAATAATTTTTTTAATTAACTTAATATTTTGAGGTGGAGAAGAAAATGAAATAGTTCATGTAAACAGATGAAAAATTATCTAGGACTTTTTAAATAATGGGGATGATGAAGAAATGCTACATTGCAATCAATTTTAGGCATCTGCAGGGATATTTGTGACATCAGATGCCAATGCTTTCATTGTCAGTTGTGGAATACTTGAGAATTGTGAAAAACCTGCTCTCTGTTAATCAGGGAAGTGGAAGGAACATTTAGAGACTACAGTTACAATTTGCAACCTCAAATGCATTCAGAGTTGAATGCTATTATTTTGGGACAGCTGGCAATGGATTTGCTAAAATTCATAACTTTTACATCTGTCAGTTTGATGAGGAAGATAAGTTATATGGAAGAATCTCTAAAACGTTATTCTGAAAGCTATGTTGCAAGCTCTACTCTTTATGTAAGTATGTGTGTAATGTCATGGTTTATACAATAGGAACAGAATTTATATCACCATTGTAATTCCCATTTCAATTACTCATCTTTATTGTTCCCTCCTATAAAAAAACAAAGGATTTACTTTATGCTCTTTTGAATATTATGATCTGCCAATTCTAATTCTGTCAGAATGGATGCAAAAATCTGGATAATTACTAGATAATAGCAGAAAGGTATTGTTGTCCTCAATTCGGTCTGAGCCTGGTGCTGAAGCCAATGAAGAACACCAGACACAAGGTGCAGGTTTGTTGTCTTTTATTGAAGCAGTCCAAGAAAAGGGATCATGGCCAAAATGCCAAGGAAATGCCACAGAATTAATAAAGCTGTCAGAAATCCTTACCACACTCCTGGCAAGAGTCGACGAGTTCACAGGTGGCTGGATTTAATCAAGGAACATCTGGCATGCGTTTAGGCAAGTAAACAGCTATCAAAGTCAGCACTGGGAGAAACCACCTCCCAGCGCCTTATATCACAAATCCCCAACCAGTTCCACCCTCTCCCACCTAGCCAGCATCCAGTATGCGTGGTGTTAAAGCACTCAGACAGGACACGCTGCAGCCTAAGTTCCTGTGTCCATGTCCTGCATCCCTGCATTGTTTGGCTATCGGTATTCAGCTCCCTGCCATGCCAAACAGCTGCTCAACAGCCTGGAACCGAGCCGCTCAGCTGTCCAGTGGGGAGCCCACGAAGCCAACGTCCTTGCAGGTATCTGGCACTGGTGTCTGCTGCCGCCCCGTATGCCATTCTTAGCCCTACCCCCGTCCGTTCATGTCGAGCTCATGGGACTTGACAAAAGCTTTTTACATTTTCTCTAAAGCAGAAGATGGGATAAGGTGGGATATATAAGAAATATCATCTAATAAACATTTCAATAATAATCTAACAATTATTCTATTGGTCTCTAGCCATCCCTATTCCTAAGCCTTGGCTAATGAATGCTCCAGGAGTTATCTAATACAGGGTTTTTCAACCAGTGGTACAGATACCACCTGTGGTACATTGGCACCTGGCAGGCTATACGCGACCATCTTAGAAAAGTGGTAGCAGGGGCAACATATGGCAACATCCGAGTACCACAAGTCCCCTAGCAAGGTGTGAAAAACTTGATGACCAAAAAAGAAAGGAAAAAAGTGATAAAGTACAGGTACTCCTCGACCTACAACACTTCGCTTAGTGACTGTTTGAAGTTACAATGGCACTGAAAAAAGTAACCCCCAAGCCACAGCCAAGCAAGACACCTACCTGCCCGTCCGGCCACGCTCTTCCTCCTGTCCGAGGTTTTCATTGTTTTTTTTTTTTTATTGAAAGTTTTATAAATTTTACAAAAAAGGAAAAATAATACAAAACAAGAGGCAACATATACAGAAAAATAAAACTAAACAATACATATATTAAATAAAAAAAAAACCCCATCCCCCAGCCCTCCCAAAAAAAAAAAAAAAAAAAAAAACCTCCCTTCCCCCCCCCCTGAGCTTCCCAGAGCAGAATATAGGCTTAAAAAATAAAAATAAAAATTAAATTAAAAACTTTATATTTATATATATAAAAAAATTATCTATAATATATATGAAAATAAAACTTATGAAAAAACTATATAATATTTTTGTATACCCAATCTAAATTGTATAAATTTTATCCATTTATCCCAAACAGCAAAAAACTTCTCTTGCGTTTGTTGCTTTAAGAAAGCCGAGATCTTTGCCATTTCTGCCAGATAAGCTACTTTAAGAAACCATTCCTGCAATGTAGGCAAAGATTCCTTCTTCCAGTATTGTCCTACTAACAGCCTAGCGGCTGTGATCAAGTTTAACATCAATACAACCTCCTTTGTATCACAATCTGTAACAATACCTAACAAAAATAATTGCGGAGTAAATTTTACCCTCCTTCTAAAAATTCTCTGGATATTCCACCATATTTTAATCCAAAATGCTTTTATCTCTCTGCATGACCACCAAATATGATAATAGGAAGCCTCCTTATAACCACATCTCCAACATTTGGGTTGCACGTCAGGATACATATAAGACATTTTTTGTGGATCAAGGTGCCATCTATAAAACATTTTATAAAAATTCTCCCTTAAGTTCTGTGCTTGAGTAAATTTGACATTTCTCACCCAAATAGTTTCCCAGGTGTCCAATGAAACTGGCTCACCAAAATTCTGCGCCCATCTAATCATACAATCTTTAATTAGTTCCGTTTCTGAGTCCAATTCAACTAAAACCCCATAAATTCTCTTAATGTGGGTTTGTCTTTGATCCTTCAGTTGCTTAATAAGATTTTCATCTTCTCTAAGAAAACCCATCTTACAATCCATCTTCCATCTATCTAATAGTTGCCTATATTGGAACCGAGGTTTTCATTGTTGTAAGCATTTCTGTTAAGGATTGGCAGTGGGGGTGTTTGGTTTTTATTCCCCCTGTCTGGCAGGTGGTTGCAGCAGGTTTTGGTCACTTCACATGATCCTGGGACACTGTGACTGTCACAAATATGAATCAGTTGCCAAGCATCTGAATGTAAATCACAAGACCCTGGAGATTCTACAACATTCCAGCTGATCAGCACTTCTTCTGGGCTCAGCAGAAGCGCCAGGATCAGTGCTGCTTTCCAGCTGATTGGTGCTTCTTCAGGGCTCAGAAGGAGCACCAGGATCAGCGCTGAGCTCCAGCTGGAACCTGGCATGATCCTGGCACTTCCACTGAGCCCTGACAGTCCCAAAGAAGCACCAATCAGCTGGAAAGCAGCACTGATTCTGGCATTTCTGCTGAGCCCTAACAGCCCTGCAGTTCCAGCCATCTCTTGCTCATACTTGTGCAGTGCTGCCACCAATTCAGTTCATTCCCCTCCCCTGCTACCACTTTTCTAGGATGGTCGCATACCACCTGCCAGGTGTCAACGTACCACAGGTGGTACCCATACCACTGGTTGAAAAGCCCTGGTATAAATGTAACTATATTGAAACAAAAAAATAAAATAGCATTATAATGTATAATATAAGGGAAGAGATAAACATGTTTGTTTCACTGCTGAAACAAATGGCAAAAATCGGCCGCTTGTCAGAATTCAACCTCGCATACCCGGAACGATGGGAATCATACGTTGCAAGAGTAGAGAACTATTTTAGGGTTAACCAAGTTTGTGAAGATGGGCTGAAGGCTGCCACGTTGTTGTGTGTATGCGGCCAAGAGACTTTTGAAATTGCTGAAAACCTCGTGGCTCCTGCTTCGTTGGAAGGCATAACATACACAAACTTAAAGAAACTTCTAAAATAACATTTTCATCCCAAGCTGTCTGTCATTGCATGGAGGCACATGTTTGAACAAAGGGATCAGAGAGCAGGAGAATCTGCTAAGCATTGAGGGGAGCATAGACTGTGTGAATTTAAAGACTTAAAGGAAAGAGTGCATGATTGTTTTGTGTGTGGACTGAGAAATAGAGACTTACAGCAAAAGATCTTTGTGAAAGAAGACATTTCATTCCAAGATGTTCTACGAGAAGTTACAGCAGAGGAAGCAGCAGGCGGGGCAGTAAAAACATACGGCCCACCAGAAGTCCTCCAGAGACTGTTGCTGTCCACCAGGAGAACGTGCAAGAAGATTTGGAAGAGGTTCCTAAAGGTGAGGTGAATAAGCTCTACCAGGCAGCCAGAAGGAGACAGAGAGATCGCACAGAGAAGGTTTCAATAACTTCATGATGCTTCGGATGCGGAGGACGCCACAAAAGAGCAGACTGCCGGTTCCGGTTCGCCATTTGCAGGGCTTGTGGAAGGCAAGGCCACATTGCAGCCGTATGTCTGAGTTGTCAGAAGGTACAACCTAAAGAAGAATTGCATCTGAAAGGTATCAGGGTCCCCAGCCAAAATAGGATGGGTTTCTGCACAACACGCAGAAGTATTCTGAGGACAGGCACACATAAACCCCTAAAAAAGAAGTTGTCCCTTAAAGTAAAGTTGCAAGGGGTTCCCTTATCCATGGAACTGGATACTGGTTCCACTCTCTCCATTATTTCCCTCAACACATTCAGGAAGATTTGCAGCAGCAGTGGCCATTGAGTGAAACTCAGGCCATCCACTGTGATACTTACAGACTTTCAGAATTCTAAGGTGTGTGTTAAGGGGGAGGCCACCCTTAAGGTACAGTACAAGGATATTGAGGGTTCTCTAGATGTGTTGGTTGTTAGGGGTGAACGTGTGAGTCTTATTGGACTCAATTGGTTTGAGGCTCTGGGAATCCAGGTCACAGGGCTGCACCATTTGCAAATGTCTAGCCTTGCAGAAGTCTGCTGGGAATTTGCAGATGTGTTCAGCTCTGAACTTGGAACCTACAAGGGGCCTCCAGTTTCACTACGATTAGATCCATCCATAGCACCCATTAGGGTCAAGCCTAGGAGAGTTCCGTTTGCACTTAAAAACAAGATTGATGCTGAACTGGACAAATTTCTCCAGCAGGGCATTCTAGAGCCTGTAGATTCTAGTCCTCGGGAAACCCCCATAATAACGCCTTTAAAGGCTAATGGGGACATTCGTATTTGTGTGGACTACAAGTGCACACTAAACAAGGCACTATAGCAACACGCTTATCCAGTACCTGTAATAAGTCACATTCTGGCTTCCCTAAAGGGGGGGCAGATTTTTGCGAAGCTTGACCTGACACAGGCCTATCAACAATTGCCTGTTGATGAGGCAGCTGCTGAGGCTCAGACAATTGTGACTCATAGAGGAGCTTTTAAAGTGAAGAGATTGCAATTTGGGGTAAATGTAGCCCCTGGCATTTTCCAGAGTATTATGGAGAACACACTGAGGGGTATTCCAGGAGTCTGTCCATATTTTGATGATGTCCTCATTGCAGGAGAATCACCTCAAATCTTGGCTGAGAGATTAAGGGCTGTTTTGCTTCGTTTTAGGGAAGCAAGTCTCAAGTTAAAAAAGGACAAGTGTAAGATAGGAGTCAATTCTACTGACTTTTGGGGATTCAGGATAGATGCTCAAGGTATCCACCCTTCTGAAGCTAAATTAAAGGCCATTCAGCAGGCCCCAAGCCCTAAGTCTAAAGGGGAACTACAAGCCTTTTTGGGGCCACTAAATTTTTACCATGCCTTTCTGCCAAACAAAGCTGCTATAGCTGAGCCACTGCACAGGCTCTTAGACAAACAAGCCTGTTGGCAGTGGACTAAGGTCCATGAAAAAAGTTTCAATGAGGTTAAGGCCTTGCTTACTTCTAATGCTGTACTGGCTCACTTCAATGAGCAGTTGCCTGTTTGCATTGCCTGAGATGCTTCTCCATATGGAGTGGGGGCTGTTCTTAGCCATCTGTTAATGCCTGTAGCGTATTACTCCAGAACCTTGTCTTCTGCTGAGCGGAACTACACTCAGATTGACAGGGAGGCGCTAGCCATTGTGGCTGGCATTAAAAAGTTTCATGATTTCATATATGGCCGCCATTTCACGGTCTATACTGACCATAAGCCTCTGCTAGGGTTGTTCACCACAAACAAACAGACCCCACATATTCTTTCTCCTCGTATACTGCGTTGGTCCATTTTCCTGTCAGCATATGACTACTCTTTAATTCACAAGCTTGGAAAGGAAATGGATCATGATGATGCTCTGAGTAGATTACCCCTTCCAGCACTGGAGCCTGATCCTGCTCCAGCCATTAATATTCTGTCCATTCAAGAGCTGCCTGAGTCTCCCTTCAATGCAAGGGATGTGGCTGCTGAAATTGCCACTGATCACATGTTCACACACGTTCTGTCATGGGAGTTGTCAGGATGGCCTGACAGATGCCCTGATACTGAGTTTCAGAGTTTCTGGCAAAGAAGACATGAGTTGTCTACTTTCAAGGGTTGTCTGCTATGGGAAAGTAGGGTAGTAATCCCTACCTCACTGAGGACTAGAGTGCTGCATTCTTTACATGAGGGACACCCTGGCATAGTCAGGATGAAGGCGCTTGCGCGCAGCCATTTGTGGTGGCCTGGCCTCGATAAAGCCATGGAGGCTCAAGTGCATGGGTGCCATGGGTGCCAATGGTCCCGGCCTGAAATGCCTCAGGCCCCAGTTCATAGATGGGAGGAAACTCACACCCCATGGTCCAGGGTACATATAGATTATGCTGGGCTCTTCCAGGGGCAATTCTTCTTGGTTGTTGTTGATAGCCATTCTAGGTGGCTAGAGGTTGTTCCTGTGTCCTCCACTACTGCTGCCAAGATTATCCAGGTGCTGTGAAGTATTTTTGCAACTCATGGCCTTCCAGATATTCTCGTTTCAGACAATGGTCCTCAATTCACCTCTTCTGAGTTCCAGGTTTTCTTCCAGGTCAACATGATCCTCCATGCAACTTCTGCTCCTTTCCACCCATCCACCAACGGAATGGCTGAAAGTTTGGTGTGCACCACCAAGGATGCCCTTAAGAGACTGACTTACGGTGATTGGCATCACAGGTTAGCAGACTTTCTTCTTGCACATTGCACCACATCTTGCACTGCCACTGGAAAGAACCCGGCTGAACTTCATTGGGGTCGCTGGCTCATTACCAAGCTGGACAGACTGCACCCTGACTGGGTGGAGGATTTGGATAAGGAGATATTAGTTAATTTGACAGGTTTTGAAATTGTAAAAAAGGTAAAATACCTAGGGGTTTATATATCTGTTTATAATGCAAAACTTTATAAAAATAATTATGAAATGTTATGGCTTAAAATCCAGAAGGATTTGAATGATTGGAAAAATTTGCAATTATCTTTGTTAGGGAGAATTGCTGCAGTTAAAATGAATGTTCTGCCAAAATTTCTTTTCTTGTTTCAAATGATACCTATCTTAAAGAAAGAGGTAAATTTAGAAGAATGGCAGAGGGGGATTAATAGATTCATTTGGGCTGGGAAAAAACCAAGAGTTAAGCTTAAAATTATTCAAGATGTTCGAGAGAGAGGTGGACTCAAGGTGCCGAATTTAAAATTGTATTACGATGCAGTGGTTTTAACTTTGATTAGTGATTGGGTTAACTTAACAAATTCAGATATACTTCTTGTGGAAGGATGGGACTTATTATTTGGATGGCATGCGTATTTAATTTATAATAAAAAGGTGGATAGGGTTTTTAAATCCCATGTCTTAAGAATTGCTTTATTGCATGTCTGGAAGAAATATTATAGATTAAATTTTAAAATACCATTGTGGGGAATTCCTGGGCACGCTATAGAAGGGATAAGGAAAGAAGAGAAAATGGATAGGATTGCTTACAAGCAATTACTTAAGTGGGAACGGAATAAGTGGCAATTAAAATGGATGGAGGAATTAATGCAAGAAAATATTATCTATTCTTGGTTTCAGTATAGGCAGTTATTAGAAAGATGGATTATAGATCAAAAAGTGGGTTTTATTATGGAAGATGTGAATTTGATGAAACAAATTAAAAATCAAAATTGAGCCCATATAAAAAGAGTTTATAATGTTTTAGTGGAATTGGATTCAGAAACAGAATTAGTTAAGGATTGTATGGTTAAGTGGGCTCAAAATTTTGAAGAGTCAATTCCATTAGACACATGGGAGATAATTTGGGTGAGGAATGTTAAGTTTACCCAAGCTCAAAATTTGCGAGAAAATTTTTATAAAATGTTTTATAGATGGCACCTTGATCCACAAAAGATGTCTCGCATGTACCCTAATTTACAGCCCAAATGTTGGAGATGTGGTAGTTTGGATGCAACGTATTATCATATTTGGTGGTCATGTAGAAATATAAAGGCTTTTTGGATTAAGATTTGGTGGAACATTCAAAAAGTTTTTAATAGAAGGATAAAATTTACACCACAATTATTTTTGTTAGGTATTATTGAAGAGATTATTTTAATGCTGAATTTTATTATGGCGGCAAGGTTGTTGATTGGGCAATACTGGAAGAAAGATTCCTTGCCTACCTTAGAGGAATGGTTTCTTAAAGTTTCTTATTTATCAGAAATGGCTAAAATTTCGGCTTATCTGAAAGACCATTCACAAGAGAGATATAATTCTGTGTGGAAAAGATGGGTAAATTTTGTTCAGAACAAATATGGGATTAGAAAGTATTATTTAGCTTTTGAATAATTTATAGTGTAAAGTTGTTATTGTTAGATTTGCTGATTTTATTGTATTGGAGTTAAAGTATTTTTTTAATTTTTTAGGATTTATGTATAGTTGATTGAAGTTTATTTAATTTTTATGTTCTTTTTTCTTGTTTTTTTTAGCTCTGTATTCAGCTCTGGGAAGGGGGGGAGGTTTAAGGGGGGGATGGGGGGAGGGAAGGGGGGAGGGATTTTATTGTAAAAGTTTATAAAAATTTTAATAATAATAATAAAAAAGGGTCGCATCCACGGCCACCAAGGTGTTTGCAAGTGGGTGCTCCTGTTTGGACCAGAAACTATGGGCCTGGTCATCTCTGGGTACCAGCTGTGGTCTGCAAGGTCTTGGGGCCCTTGTCCTATGAAGTGTCCCTGGAAGACAGCCACGTTCTTTGGCGGCACATAGATCAGCTGCATATGAGGCTGGAGTCTCATCTTTCTGCTCCTGGCTCTGCTCTGGGGGGGGGGGAGGAAGGTTATAGAATACATTCTGAGGATCAATGTCAGCAGCCAGTGCCGGCAGCTGAGGAGATAGTTGATCCCCCATCCTGAGATTCCGCAAGTGCTCCAAACAAGAATTCAATGGGGCAGAGAACTACCCTACACACCAAGACTCACTCCAGCCAGGGAGCCACCCTGGGGGCATCCACATATCCCATACAGAAACATTAACACTCCAGACAGGGAGGATAACCGGGGGTATTCACAGAACTCACAGAACATGCAAGAACTGGCAACCCAGCTAGGAAGCAGGTTCAATTCTGCAACTGCTTCCAAAAGGAGATCCCATGTAAGGGGGGCAAGCAGAGAGGCCTCTCCTGACTCTGGCACTGTGGGGTCCACTGAATACTGGGGCCCCTTACACACACCTGTTTCACAAGGCACACCCGAAAACAGTCGCTGGCTCGAGGACATAGGTTCTCAGGAACCATCCAGAGTAGTTCTGCAATCCTCAGCCAACTCAGAAGGTTGGGAGAGTGCAGCTGCTCTCACAGAGCCTGGGGGAAACTCTGGCATTTCTGCCGGTATGCCCTACCATGGGTCACCTGCAAAACCTGTGCATAAAAGTCCTGGTCTAGCGAGCCCATCAGGCGGGTCGGTAGGCCAGGCACCCTTAAGATCAAGTCCTGGTCTGTCCAGTCAAGCAGGGGAGCTGTCAGGCCAGGCACCCTCCCTCATCCTGTGAAGGTCCCAACGGGTTAAGGCCCCTCCTAAACACCTAGATGAGTATGTAAGGTTCTTGTCAGCATAAGAACAGTACAAGTCTTTGGTGAGGAGATGGAACCTATGCGGGTAGCAACAGAACCCACGAAGCACACATTAGAGAGTGGCAACAAGTTATATCAGAATGGAGTATCTGTAGGATGGAAAGAAATTTATTATTATTTTATATTTTGTATGGATTGTAAGAACAAGTACCATGTGTGTTCTAGCTAAGAGAGGAGGTGTGTTGTGTCCTGAGCCTGCAAATGCAGGCTCAGGACATTGCAAGGTTCCTGGGCAATTGCAAAAGCTGCCTGGGACCAGACTGAGTGGGGCCGACCAAGTGTGCATGCACAAGGCGCGAAAAGTGCCTAGTAATGTTGCCATCTTGTCCGGGGAATGGGGACGTATAAAAGGAGGCCTGTGTGCCTTTGCTTGTTGTTGGAGTTTGAAATAAGCACAATAAAGAGCTGTTCCAGAAACATGTGTATTCTTCATTCACCATTGCTCCCAGGACTTAACAAAAACTTTTTTGTGTAATGAATGAAACTCTAACTTTAAGTTTTTTTTCTATTATTGTGTAAATCTTCTGCAGGAAGTTATTTATTAAAAGCAGTAAAACTCCCAGAGTGGAAAAGAAGCTAGCATACAGCATATTAAATCATTCACAATCTTTATTATACCATTTTGATGATCATCTTTTTTTTTTAAAAAAAAATCCAACATAGCTAGATGCATCTGTTTGAAAATGATAGCCTTTTAGCCAAATCTGGAGTTGAACTGGACCATGTAACCATATTGTTTTCCAGTCTATTTACAGTATTCTTTTTTTAAGAAAATTGAAAAAAACTATGTCTCAAGTTTTGGAAGGAAAATTGCATTACACCCAGAATTTCAAACTTTGCAACAGAGCTATGGACTTTGGTCTAAGAGGGAAACAAGAAGATTACAATACAGTTGTGAGGGAAAGGATAAAGCAACCCTCCCCTAAAAAATATAATTCATTTGTTGAAATTTACTGAGGCTGCCCCCCCTTTCCAACAGAAAGTTGAAAAGATTTTCTATAAAGTGACTCAGCATTCTGCTCATGTGTGTCAACATAATAACTTTAAAAACTGAATAGAATGAGGACCAAATTTAATATGGGAAAGAAACTGACAGAAAAAAAGTGAAATGGATCAGGCCAAGGTTTTGTGGAAAAATAAAGCCTTAAAAAAATAAAGGGCTTTTACGAAATTCCGAAGGTGAAAGAGAGATTTTATTTTTGCGCAAAAAGGTTCAGAAGTGACTTAACAATCAGCAAATTTCTGAACAAGGGGGAGGGTCTAAACTAAAGCTTTATAGGTTTCTTTCTCTCAGGAACAAAGGAAGCATAGATGGAATCTTACATTGTATATAGAATCTACTTTTGTGTAACATTCAGATAGTTTCTCACACGTTAGGTCCATTTCTCATGGGAATACAATGAAGGCAGTTTTTACTTTTATACAATGTTTCTAAATATGCATCAGGTCATTCATGTAGTTAATACAGCTTTTGTTAACACAGCTTTCTTTTCAGAGATTATGCAGACACATGATTTTTGCTTTTAGTGATTTTTCATTATTATTATTATTTTACTTTATTCTTCTTTATTCTATGTTATTCTATTTCTTTCCCACATTACTCCCCCCTTTTGGAAGTTTTCCAGCTTAAACTTCCATTATTCTACCTCTGATTCCGGATCTCCTGAAGGTACCATTTTATATTCCCATAAGGCTAACATTGTTTCATGTTTTGCTGTTAATTGGGCTGTACTTTCTGAGATCCTCCAAATCATGGCTATAAGACAGGGGATCAAGCAAGGAATTAAAATACATCCTAGAATTAACAAAACTTGCAGCCTACAAACCTTCATAGCTATAGCAGCATTGTTAATTCCAGGATCCATAGGAGTGGTCTCATTGGTTCCAGACCACCATTTACTGTTTTCCCATGTCCCTGTGCATAGAAGGTCACCTACTGCTACACAAGATTCTGTTTTGTTTCTTGAGTAACACACGTGTCCTACCAAGTTGGAAGTGAGACCCCAATCACCATCTTTCCCACTTGTATAGGTTAAATTATTATTTTTAGACATTTCTAGTACCTTGGTATAATTTAACTCTTGTGCCTCCCATGGCCACCTTTCTCCCATGTTTGTTCCACCACACACAAAACAGTTAGACACGCCTAAAGTATGGGCAATGTCTTCTGCTAACTTAACAAAGGTATTGGTTACATGTCTGGATACTTCAGGAATATGTAGGCTCTCCATTTCCTCATAATATGACCAAAATAATGATTTTTGTTCTGGTCTTTTGGTTGCAGTTATAATTTTGACTTCTATTTCTGACATTGGGTCATAGCCATTTGTATCTATTCCTATCCCAAACATCCATTTCTTACTTTCCCACCTATTTTGTTCTAGGAACCAACTGCCATTCTTGACTGTGAAAGTCACCAAATTACAGTTATCCGTTCCACAGGAATTTGCTTTTGTTTCATTCTTTTCAAACAAGATGTGGTCTATCTCTTTTGGGTCTTGGGTATGCCACTTAATACATGACCACCACTTACATTTGACCACACATCCATCTGGTGGGCACAAGTACTTATGTTTTGGGATAAAGTTGTGAATATTACCGATCCCTCCACAACCATATGTTGGAGTCCAATAATTAGCTGCTTTGCAAACATCAAAGGTGACGCTAAAACTGGAGTGTGGATTGGATTTCCATTGGGAGATCCCTAAGAGTGCCTGGGCCTTATAGCTAGTTCTTGTTCTATGTGTTTTGATTTGTAAGGCCCAACGATCAGGATCAGACTTCGGGTTATAACACTGATATTGGACACCTTTTCTACAAAATTTATATGTAGTTCTATTGTATGTACAAGAGTCAGGAGAACTATCTTGGCAACCTTCTGGTTTAACTGTATGGTAAATCAAAGTCTTAGTTATCTGGTTTCCTTGTTTTGTAGTTTTGATACAGTTTTGACAACCTTGGTTTCCCTGTGTTTCTGCTCTTTCTTGGTGTGTGCTACTCAATAATTCTTTATTAGAGGGTTTCTGCATTATGACCTCTCGTGTAGCCATTATACTGATTTGTGTAGGAATGTGTGTGCATATTAAATAATTAACAAATATTACGAGCTGTAGAATCCTCATATCTTCCACCGTGCGTAGAGAGACAGCTTCCTGGGGTGTCTCAGCAAGGTTGTTGATCACACCGTGTCTTGGGAACCCGTTGCTGTATTTCTTGTAAATTTCAACACCAAAGGCTTGTCAGTCTTGTCCACCTTGTAGGTCACCGGATCTGCAGGTGCAGCTGCTTTCACTCTACTCCAATGGATCCAAGATTTTCCTTCCAGGGTTTTCACTGCCAAAGGAGAACACATGACAACAGTATACGGTCCTTTCCATCTTGGGCTCAAGGGATCTGATTTCCAGTGCTTTACCCACACTCTATCTCCTGGCTTAACTAGGCAACTGTGCTGACTCAACAGTAGAAGTTTGAGAAACTATTGTGTACCCAGAGTATCTACATCCTTTATCCATAAAACTAGAACCATCAGTAAACCATTGATAGTCTGGATTATGCAAGGGTTGGTCTGTAAGGTCAGGTCTGCAAGAATATTGTAGTTCTATTGTTTGCATGCAGTCATGAACAGGTTTGGTTGAATCAGGAATTGGCATTAGAGTTGCTGGGTTTAAAGTTGAGCATTGTTGCAGTGTAACTTGCAGATTTTCTAATAAAAGAGCCTGTGTTTTATGCATTCGTTGATTACTTATCCATAAATGTCCTTTATTGTCAATGATTGTCTGCAAGACATGACTAGTGTAAACAGTCACTGGAGCTGAAAAGGTTAACTTGTTTGCCTCCTGCAGTAATAGCATAACTGCTGCTAGAATTTTTAAACATTGGGGCCAGCCTTGTGAAGAAATGTCTAGGCGTTTTGACAGATAAGCGACAGGGCGGTTCCAACTTCCCTGTTTTTGGGTAAGGACCCCTAAAGCTACATTTTGTCTTACATCCACATAAAGTGAAAAAGGCTTAGATATATCAGGTAGTCCTAGGGCAGGGGCTGTGGTGAGAGCCTGTTGCAATTGTCTCATTGCTTGGGTTTGTTCCTCTTGCCACAAAAGAGGTTCTTTTTCTGGTTCCCTTAAAACTTGGTACAATGGTTTAGCTGTGAGAGCGAAGTTAGGAATCCAAATTCTACAGAAGCCTGTAATTCCCAAAAAGGCTCTAACTTCCTGTTTTGTTTGTGGGATGGGAATCTGTAACATAGCTTGCTTTCTCTGGGGGCCCAAAGTTCTTTGTCCTTGTGAAAGTTCATAGCCTAAATACATTACAGTCTCTTGAACTAACTGTGCTTTCTTTTTGGATGCTCTATAACCACAGTCTTGTAACAATTGGAGCAGTCTGGACGTGTTTTCAAAGCAATTGTAAGGACCCACCCCACTTTGCATCTTAAGAAGACAGAACTCTTGGAATAATTCTTCCAACAGGAATCCTTTATTAAGAGAAAATGGTTGCAGGCATGCTAGACAGGACTTGGGGTTCAAGCTCTCCCATTCAAGGTTTTAAGGGGTTCCCCAGTAGTCCCACCCAATCAACCCCCCTTCCAGTGATAGTTTCAAGTATCACAATTCCATCCCCTTTCTTCTTCCGTCTGGATGGAGACTTCAGATAACTACATGAAAGGCAATTACTCTTCTTTGATATGTTAACGCTTAGAGGCCACAATAAACATACATTCAGTCCTTTGAAGTGTGCTGAAGGAAGTGAGGGCCATAAAGCCCCTTTGCTCTCCCCCTTTTCTCCCTCTTATGGCAGAATCCAGAGAAGGCAGAATTGGGAGTTTCTATGTTTGATAATTAAAGATGAAATATAATTGGATTCTGACATCCGGCCCCTCTTAACAATAAGAGAGATCCACCTGAAAGAAAACACAAGTAAAAAATTTAGTTAGGCTTGTTAGGATACTCTGTGTGAAACTTCTTCAATAGCTTCGGGGCTCTGACGTGACGTTTATGGACCCACTCATTTTGTGAGGCAGGGAGGTGTTTCCAGGCAACTAGGTACTGAGTTGTTCCACGATATCTCCTAGAGTCAAGGATCTCTTTTATTTCGAAGTGTTGTTCCCCCTCCACCATGATTGGAGGTGGTGGGGGGGGGATTTTTGGCCGTAGAGGTGACTGATGCTCTCTTTTCAGCAAGCTGCAATGAAAAATTGGGTGTATTTGCCTGAGGTTTTTGGGTAATTCTAATTCTACTGTTACTGGATTTATGATCCTTTTAATTGGAAAAGGTCCTATATATTTTGGTCCAAGTTTTTTACAGGGCTGTAGGGACTTTAGGTATTTTGTAGATAAGTACACCATTTCTCCTATAATGAATGGTGTAGGCTCAACCCTTTTTTTATCGGCTTGTGCTTTGTATGCCCGCCTAGCTTCATCTAGTGATTTTCTGACTATTGGCCAGGTGTTTTGTAGGTTTTCCATCCATTCTTTCAGTGAAGGGATCGTTGGTTCTTTTGGGGTTAACTCTGGCATAGGGTTGAAACTTTGGCCGTTGGCTATTTGAAAAGGAGTGTAGCCTGTGCTGGAGTGGACTGCATTATTGTAGGCAACTTCTGCAAAAGGAAGTAAGTCCGTCCAATCACTCTGTTGGAAATTTAAAAAACATCTCAAATATTGCTCAAGTACCGACTGGCAGCGTTCCGCTTGTCCATCTCCTTGAGGGTGGTGGCTAGATGTCAATCCCTGAGTGGTCCCTAAGAGGGATAAAAATTCCTTCCAAAATGCAGACGTAAATTGCACTCCCCTATCAGAGATGATGCGTTGGGGTGCCCCGTGCAATCTGTAAATGTGCTGGATGAAAAGTTTTGCTAAGGCCTTTGCAGTGGGAATTTTTTGGCAAGGGATAAAGTGCACCTGTTTGGAAAATAGGTCCGTGACTGTCCAGATAACAGTATTCCCATTGCTTTCAGGCAATTCCACTATAAAATCCATGGCTATTTCCCTCCAGGGGGCTGAGGGACTTGCCACTGGTTGTAACAGCCCTGGCGATTTCCCTTGCAACCTCTTTGCTGATGCACAGGTTGGGCAGCTGGCAACATAACTTTCTATGTCCTTTTTTATTGATGGCCACCAAAATTGCCGTTTAATTAAGTGTAAAGTTTTTACAAATCCAAAATGCCCTGCTGATTTTGTGTCATGGCAAAGTTGCATGAAAGTTAGTCTTTGAGTTGTTGGTATATATAACTTTTCCCCTACCCAAGGCAATCCGTCTCTCATTGTGCACACATGTTTGTTTTTCTGGAACCAATCATCTGTTTCCAAACTTTTTCTGAATTCAATCCCAGTTTGGCTGTCCAGTTGTGGTTTTATTTTGGCTTGGGTTCTTGTGGTTACTGGCGCTGCCAGTTGTGACTCTGCCATTATTGGTCTAGAGTCTGTGGTTCGTGCGCTGTTATATTGGGGCATGCGAGATAGTGCATCTGCCAGGAAGTTCTTTCTTCCTGGTAAATGTTTGAGCTTAAATTGGAATTGGTGAAAATGCTGGGACCAGCGGGCTTGTTTGGGATTGAGTTTCCTGGAAGTTTTCAGGGCTTCTAAATTTTTGTGATCAGTCCATACCTGGAAGGGGATTTTGTTGCCTTCCAGGAACTGTCGCCACGTGAGTAATGCCCAACGTATCCCATAAGCCTCCTTCTCCCATACGGGCCAGCGCTGTTCTGTTTCCGTGAGTTTCTTAGATGTATATGCACAGGGTTGCAATACTGCATCATCATTTTCTTGTAATAGCACAGCCCCCACTGCCACATCACTTGCATCTGCCTGTATTATGAAGGGTTTGTCCATGTCTGGGTGCCTTAGTACTGGTTCGGCAGAAAAAAGTCTCTTTAGTCTCTCAAACGCTGCTTGGCACTCCATTGTCCATGTTAGTGGCTGGCTAGGTTTTACTGAGGGTGTTCCCTTCGTTTTTAGTAAGTTAGTGAGGGGCAAGGCTATCTGTGCAAATGAGGGGATGAATTGGCGGTAAAAATTTGCAAAGCCCAGGAAACTTTGTAGTTGCTTTCTTGTGCGGGGTGGTGCCCAATTCTAATACTGCTCTGACCTTCTCTGGGTCCATTTCAATGCCCTGTGGGGATATGCGATAGCCTAGGTAGTCTATCCTTTCCTGGTGGAATTCGCATTTTGAGAGTTTGGCATATAGGTGAGCGGCTCGCAGCTTCTTTAAAACCGCTCTGACAAGTTTGACGTGTTCTTCTTTTGTTTCGGTAAAGATAAGAATGTCGTCCAAGTAAACAAGGACCCCCTTAAACAGGTGCTCCCTTAGAACGTCATTGATTAATTGCATAAAGACTGCAGGGCCCCCTTGTAATCCAAATGGCAAGACTTTGAATTGATAGCACCCCATGGGGCAGTTAAATGCAGTCTTCCATTCGTCCCCTTCCTTGATTCTCACTCGATAGTAAGCTTCCCTTAAGTCTAGTTTAGAAAAAATTTTCCCTTTCGATAGGTGTGACAGCATGTCTTTCATGAGGGGCAGCGGGTATAGGTTGCTTTCACTGATTGTATTCAGGGCCCTATAATCCACGCATAAACGTAAAGAGCCATCCTTCTTCTCTCTAAAAAGGACCGGGGCAGCCACTTTAGGCTTGGCTGGCTCAATGAAACCTCTCTCCAGGTTTTTTTTTATAAATCTTTCCATTTCCTCCTTCTCCTTTGGGCTCATGGAGTATAATCTGGGCTTCGGGAGTTTTGCCCCAGGCTTGAATTCAATGGTACAGTCTGTGGGTCGGTGGGGGGGAAGCTCATTCGCCCTCTCCTCACTGAAGACTTCAGCAAGGTCCCTATATTCCTCTGGTATTTCTGTTAATCTTTTTTCCTCTCCTATGGATGCTTTTTCTATTCTTGATTCTGGTAGCCTCCCTTGGGGTTTTAAGTCCATAGGGTCCCCCTTCGGGAATTTGATTTCTGTCGTCCTCCAATTTACCCAGGGGTTCCATTTTTTCAACCATTCCATCCCTAGAATCATTGGGCATTCCATACCTGGGGTCACCACAAACGTTAAGTCCTCTTCATGGTTGCCCAGGGAGAGATGTATTGGCAAAGTGGCTAGGGTAGCTGGCACCCCCCCTGCTATGGATCCATCTAGCTGGCCAAATGAGATTGGTTGTTCCAGTCTCCTGGATGGGATGCCCAGATTCCCCACTAGTGTTGGGCTAATGAGGCAGCGGGTACAGCCAGAGTCTATTAAGGCTTTCACCTTCACAGCTTCGGGCATGGGGGGGATTAATATAGTCACTGTTTTGAAGATGGGTGTGATGCATCCACTTACCAGGGGTTCGCCCTCCGAGCTGTCATCTGAGGCATCCACCGGCCCTGTGGTGTAGGCTGGAGTCCTTTCCCCTTGGTGAGCAGAGGTGGGGGTTTCTGCAATTTCCATCATTCTCATGGCCGTTTCTTTTGGCTTAGCTGAATACTTTCCGGGTTTGTTGATTGGGGATCTGTCTGGGTTGTGCTGGGGGGCCTTTGAGCGGCATTCTACAGCTCGATGCCCTTCTCTTCCGCACTTGAAACATCTCATTTGCTTCTTGGCTGTATCCGATGATTTCACCGGTTGGTGTGTCAGCTCAGGCGGGGGGCGGCTCCATTGTTTTCCTCGGCGGTGCCTCTTCAATATGTCGATCTCTGCTTCCTCTGCCAAGACGTACCATTCCTCAAGTCGATGTGGGTCCCCTCGGGGCAGGCAAGCATCATATAGATCATAGTTTAGTCCGTCTTTGAAATGGCCAAGGAGGATGTCTTCTGGCCAATTCAGTTTGCTGGCAATGGCCCGGAATTCTTGTGTATACTCAGCCACTGGGCGTTTGCCCTGCCTCATCGTTGTTATTCTTTCACGGGCTTTGCGATCAGCCAGGGGGTCTTCAAATCGTCTTCTCAAAGAGGACATGAAACGGTTGAAGTTACTGAGTTCTGGGGCATTGGAGTCATGCAAGTTCACTACCCAATCCGCAGCTGGTCCATCCAGGGCAGATTGCACGATCCGGATGCGGGCTTTGTCGCTGGGAATATCCTGCCCATATTCCTCCATGTAGCTGAGGACTTGGGTTAGGAAAAATCCCAAGCGTGTTGGCTCCCCTTTGAATTTCACTTCCAACGGTGGACGTCTTGGAATGGATCGGTGCCTCTGTTGTGGGTGGTAGTGCCTTCCGTCCAGATTGCCATCTGTGGTCCGGTAGGGGGTGGGAGCTCCTGGATCAGTAGATGTCCCTGGGGTTGCAGGTTCCACGTCCCCCTCGGTGTCTCTCCCTTTGCGGCTCCAGGAACTGGGGCAGCCGTAGGGTTCAGTATTCTCCTCTCCTAGGGAGCTGAGAGTTCTCTTCATCAGGTCAATAGCTTTCTCTAGGATCCAGTCTGAGTACGGTGCCCAGCTTTCTCCCTCTTCACTTGCGTGCAGGGATTTCTCCATCTCCTGCTTCCATTCTGGTTGCTTGGTCCCCCGTCTCAGGGTCACCTTTCTTGATTCCTTTCCCCACTCACTTTTCTTTCCAACGCCCATCGACCAGCGAGGCTTGTGGTCCTGTGTCTCCACCACTTCTTCTCCTGAGGAATCTGGTCTCTCGGATCCCAACATATGGCAAGGTTCCAGCTGGGTCAGCGGCTCTCTTTCCAGGGAGTTTTCCCCCTCTCTTGCTCCATTGTCTGACATGGTAAATTTTTGCAAAATCCCCCGGCAAGGGTCTTCCTTCCAGGTGGATTAATTTTGCAAGTCCTGTCTAATGTAAGGACCCACCCCACTTTGCATCTTAAGAAGACAGAACTCTTGGAATAATTCTTCCAACAGGAATCCTTTATTAAGAGAAAATGGTTGCAGGCATGCTAGACAGGACTTGGGGTTCAAGCTCTCCCATTCAAGGTTTTAAGGGGTTCCCCAGTAGTCCCACCCAATCAACCCCCCTTCCAGTGATAGTTTCAAGTATCACAATTCCATCCCCTTTCTTCTTCCGTCTGGATGGAGACTTCAGATAACTACATGAAAGGCAATTACTCTTCTTTGATATGTTAACGCTTAGAGGCCACAATAAACATACATTCAGTCCTTTGAAGTGTGCTGAAGGAAGTGAGGGCCATAAAGCCCCTTTGCTCTCCCCCTTTTCTCCCTCTTATGGCAGAATCCAGAGAAGGCAGAATTGGGAGTTTCTATGTTTGATAATTAAAGATGAAATATAATTGGATTCTGACAGCAATCCTCCCTGCTTTGGCCAGTTACTAAGACATCATCGACATATTGAAGGTAACAATCTTCTTGTCTGAATAACTTCAGATAAGCAAGATCTTGGGCTAGGGCTTGACTAAAGCACGTTGGCAAATTTTTAAATATACGGCTACCACAAGGATTTGATTGCTTGCCAATAGATTTATTTAGGACAGATCTGGTGTCTCCCGTGTCAACTAGCATCGGGACAACCTGTCCTCCCACCTGTATTTTAACAATGGGCTCTGGGGGTGGGGCGATAGAACCCTGTCCTCTTCAGTCTTTCCATTCCATGTCAGCTAAGCCGATCATGTTTTCTTCTCTTTCCTCTGTCTGATTGGGATAAACTGGATGCCCTCTTCCTTTGAAGCTCTTTCTGAAGCCTCTCTGGAAAGTCCCTCTAAATCCTCTTCCTCTTCCATACTGGCGAGATTGTCCCCTGGGTTGGCCATTCCTCTGGGGGCACTCCCTTTGCCAGTGTCCTTCTTGTTTACAGATGGCACACTGATTGGGTCCTAGGCATGTTCCTCCCAATGCCACGGCTAACATTTCAACTTTCTTTTTTTCTTTTTGATCTGATTTGCGTTCCTACTCCTTGTCACAGTTACGGAACATATTGTAGCATTGAAATATTAGTGTTATCTGGTCCAGGAACCAACACCTCTCTTAGAGGGGCAATATTTTCTTCTGTTTTTATTTCTAACTTGCTCCTGGTGCGGCTAGAAACTGAGGTTTCACTTTCAAAGTTATTCAAGCTTTTATCTGTTTCTTGAAGGGATCCAGCTGTTGCTAATTTTCCTTCCTCACCGGCTTCTGGCTGAAATTGGGCTTCTCTTTCAGGCAGAGGGAGTGGAATTTGCTGATTTATTCTCCCTTCTTCTCTTCTAGGAACATAGGGGAGTGGTCTGGCAATTTCCTCCCTATCTTCCTGGCTGAAAATCTTAGCTTTTTTTTGAGGCTTGGCTTTTTGGCTTGCCAAATATATCTTTGCACACTGTATCTGACATTTTGCTAACCATCTCGGTTTTTCTGCAATGTTGATTTTCCATTGGTCAATATAGGGATACTGGTCCCAATAACCATTTCCAGTCACAATTTGATGAACCCGTGCAACGAGTTCGGGATTCGCCGATCCCATTTTTGGCCACCCTACGCCCAGGGCAGTCCACTCAGATTCACAGAATCTTTTTAACATGGCTGGATTTGGTTTTGGATCTCCATAATCCCTAGAAAAACCCTTTTTGAAATTCTTTAACATGCACTGGAGTGGCGTCTGGTCAACGCTCTCCTTTGACTTTTTCCCACCCATTTCTCTAATACACTACCATTGATCACTCAGCATGAGCTACAATGGTTTAACCTCCCACACAATCCTGCCTATAGAAGGCTTAAGGATGCCACCTTTGCCTTCTAGGGGGTGATCAGTCCCCTCTTCCGATCCAAAAGGGATCAGGTTTCCCCTGTTTTACAATACTTGCCTGCAGGCGTTTTCCAGACTCCTTTGTTGATTTAAGATCTGTCTGTCACCCTCACGGATCCTTAGACAGGAATGCTTCGCTGATGGGTTAATTCCCTTTCCTCCCGTCGAATTCTCCTCGTAGTCAAGAGCTACGGAGCCGGCTTTGGAGCTGTCATCATTTAGGAGAGGGGGGGGGCCCACCAGGGCAATCCGTCTTGGAAGGTTAAATCCTTTTTCTTAAAAGCCCTTAAAAATGTCCCGGTGGAGTCGCCATAAATCTTGTGGAAAAATAAAGCCTTAAAAAAATAAAGGGCTTTTACGAAATTCCGAAGGTGAAAGAGAGATTTTATTTTTGCGCAAAAAGGTTCAGAAGTGACTTAACAATCAGCAAATTTCTGAACAAGGGGGAGGGTCTAAACTAAAGCTTTATAGGTTTCTTTCTCTCAGGAACAAAGGAAGCATAGATGGAATCTTACATTGTATATGGAATCTACTTTTGTGTAACATTCAGATAGTTTCTCACACGTTAGGTCCATTTCTCATGGGAATACAATGAAGGCAGTTTTTACTTTTATACAATGTTTCTAAATATGCATCAGGTCATTCATGTAGTTAATACAGCTTTTGTTAACACAGCTTTCTTTTCAGAGATTATGCAGACACATGATTTTTGCTTTTAGTGATTTTTCATTATTATTATTATTTTACTTTATTCTTCTTTATTCTATGTTATTCTATTTCTTTCCCACATTAAAGGGGTATAGACAAAAAGAATTCCGTAAAAAGGTGGACGGGGAATTTGTTACTGGCCTAGAATGATGGAGGCTAGTTCTAAATCTTTCTCCCATTCATTATGTGACCCAATGTAGAGCAAATACAGGCTACTCTGTGTTATGTAGTACAGAGTTCCACAACCTTTTTGGCTTTATGGACCAGTGAGAGAAAAGAAGAGGGGATGGTTCTGACCATGTGGTGGGCAAGCATACATTTGCATGAGTGGCAGGCATGCACACCTGTTGCTCGTGCAAATGGAGCATGCGTGCATTCGTTCACCCACTGCTTGAGTGAGTGGGGTTGCATGCACATGAGCGCTTTCCTGCCACTTCCACAGCCTGATTTTGAAAGGCCCAGTAATGAACCATGGCCCCAGGGAGTTGGGAACTCCTGATGTAGTATACACATATACACTACTGGCAAACAGTTGGAAACAATTCTAGAATTATGCTCTACTGTCTTTTTCTACATTTTTAAAAAAAATTTAAAAATTAGTCTCATAGATAAATGTAATTCCAGTTTGCCCAGGACATTGTCTGCAGCTATTATACCAGATAATATCATAGATGGAAAATTACTTTTGATTAACTATTGATATTCAAAAATTTTGCTATTTTCTTTTTTTAAATTTTAATTTTTCATTTTTCCAATTTAGAAAACATTAAACATTTTTTAACAGTACTGTGTCGTGTATCTCTTATACTTATTTACATTTATTACTATACACTTTTGTTTCTCTGTTCTAACCAATTATACCACTTATCCCACACCTCATAAAATTCTGTTTCTTCCTTGCTTTTCATTTCTACCGTAAGCTTATATATCTCGGCACATTCTAATATCTTATGAATAATCATATCATTAGCTGGTATATTTTCAGGTTTCCAGCATTGAGCATAGACAATACGTGCTGCTGTTACTATGTGTACAATAATATATTGGATTGCTTCTTTATCTTTTGATTTATTATTCCTAATAAAAATAATTCAGCTTTAAATTCAATTTGTTCTCCTGTTATCTTCTGTAGCCATCTCCTTATCTGTTCCCAGTATTTCCTTGCTTTAGGGCATTGCCACCACATGTGATAAAATGTTCCATCCTTATATTTACATTCCAACAATCCGGTTTCATATTTGTGTACATCTTAGCCAATCTCGCTGGTGGTAAAAGCCACCTATAAAGCATTTTATACTGATTTTCTTTATATGCAGTCGATAATGTTAATTTTCAGTTTTTGTTCCATACTTTTTCCCATTCTTCTAAGTTTATATTTTGACCTACATTCTGTGCCCATGCTATCACTGAACCTTTCACTATTTCTTCTTCCATTTCTACCTCTAATAAGTATTTATATGCTTTTGTGATAAATTTTTCTTCCTTACCTATCAATATTCTATCCAATTGTTGTGGTACCCCTTGAATTCCATATTCTTCCATATCTTTTCTATATCTCGACTGTGTCTGTAAATATGGCCACCAGTCTATAATTATAATACCCTGTTCTTTTAGTTCTTCCTTTGATTTAAGATTCCTCTGACTATCTAATAATTCTTTGTATCTTATCATCTTTTTTTTAATCCAATGTATTTGGGTAAATCGTTGCCTCCATTGGCGAAACCCAATTTGATAATTTCATATAGTGTTTCCTTTTAACCTTTTCCCGTGTCCATATCAATGCTTCTCTTATTTGATGTCGGTAAAAGTATGCATATGCCTTATTTCGTTTATCCCATAGGAAGGCATGCCAACCGGCCTGTAGATCGTGTCCTTCAATCTTAACACTCTTGTTGTCCAAGTTAATCCAATCCCTAATCCATAATAGCCCCGCTGCTTGATAATAAAATTCCCATTTTGGAAGTCCAAAGCCACCCCTGCTTCTACTATCATGTAGCGTTTTAATATTTATCCGTGCTTTCTTACCCAGCCATATCAATTTTTTAATTATTTTATTTAGTTCTTCAAAAAATTTCTTCTCTAATTTTATAGGGCATGTCTGAAATAAATATAATAATTTTGGCAATATGTTCATTTTAATCACTGAAACCCTTCCTAATAATGATAGCTGTAACTTTCCCCAAATCTCTAAATCTTTTTTCATTTCTTGTATCAGTTTTTTTATAATTATCATCTTTTATTGAGGAACACCTTACAGTGAGCCAAATTCCTAAATATTTAATCTTTTTTTCAATTTGCAATCCCAAATCTTTTTCTAATTCTTTCTTTTGTTTTTCAGTTAAACTTTTTACTAACATTTTAGTCTTTTCTCTATTAATTTTCAATCCTGCCGCTGTCCCATATTTTTCTATTTCATTTATTAAGGTGTTTCCTGTCTCTAGTGGCTCTTCTATGAAGAATACTAGATCATCCGCAAATGCCTGCATCTTGTATACTTCTTTCTTTACCTTTAGTCCTTTTAACTCTCCATTATGTCTAATTTGGGTTAGCAGCACTTCTAATGTCAAGATGAAAAGAAGAGGTGACATTGGACATCCCTATAGTACTCCTTTATTTATTTCAAATTTCTCTGTATTATCCCCATTAATTATCACTCTAACCTTTTGTGTCATGTATATCAGGGTTTTTCAACCAGTGGTATGGGTACCACCTGTGGTACATTGGCACCTGGCAGGTGGTACAACACTATCCTAAAAAAGTGGTAGTGGGAGAGGGGAATGAGCTGAACTGGTGACAGCACTGCACAAGCATGAGCAAGAGATGGCTGTAACTGCAGGACTGTCAGGGCTCAGCAGAAGCACCAGGATCAGATCTGCTTTCCAGCTGATTGGCACTTCTTTGGGACTGTCAGGGCTCAGTGGAAATCGCCCCACGGCTATGGATATGAGCTCCAGAGGCTTCAAAAATGCTTCTGCTGTCCGGATCAGCAGAGAGAAAGAGAGATTGAGCCAGCAGGGAAACAAAAGTGTGGAGAAAGGAAAGCGTTGCAGAGTAAGCAAATTTACAAAAAGGGGATCTCTCTCTCTGTGTGTGTCTCTCACACACACATACTTCCCCCACCCACTTAAATATCATCTCTTCCCCTACCCCCTTCAATATCTCTTCCCCACCTCCTTCAATATCATCTCTTCCATCACCCCATTCAATATCTCTTCCCCCACCCCTTCGATATAATCTCTTCCCCCACGCCTTCAATATCATTTCTTCCCCACCTTTCAATATCACCTCTTCCCCCACCCCCTTCAATATCTCTTTCCCCACCTTCTCAATATCATCTCTTTCCCCACCCCCTTCAATATCATCTCATCTCTCCCCTTCAGCAGGACCCAGGCAATGCCTCTCGCAGTTCCAGCTGAATCTCTGCTGAAGACTATGCAAGGCTGCCTGCCACCCCCAATCAGCTGGAGCTGCATGCGCTGATCCTGGGCTCTCAGCAGTTCCAGCTGACTTTCCCACAAGCCTTTGTGGCACTGCTGCTGCTTCACCTCATCCACTTTTACACTTTTTAAACATTTTTTTTACAGTGCTGTTCACCCCATCATATGCATACCACCTTTCAGGTGCTAACGTACCACTGGTTGAAAAGCCCTGTCATGGACCACAGTTCCCATAATCCTGTGGCTATGCTAGCTAGAAATGCAATGCCTTATTTTCTCTGCAGTATGTGCCTAGGAAGCAGTAGGTCTGTGGGATTTAGACATATTTAAACATTTGTTTCTTCTGCCTAATTTATTAAATCAACATCTAATTCGAAATTAAATGTTTCTGAGAAATTCAGGGTGGTTTACAAAAAAAAAAAAAAAAAAACAACCCTTCAAAGACAGCATCACCGGCACTGCTTAAAACAATATTAAAAGTATGTATTGTAAGAAAGAGGCAGAGGAACTAGAGATCAAATTGCCAACATACGCTGGATCATGGAGAAAGCTAGGGAGTTCCAGAAAAACATCTACTTCTGCTTCATTGACTATGCAAAAACCTTTGATTGTGTGGATCACAACAAATTGTGGCAAGTTCTTAAAGAGATGGGAGTACCAGACCATCTCATTTGTCTCTTGAGAAACCTATATGCAGGTCAAGAAGCAACAGTGAGAACTGGACATGGAACCACTGATTGGTTCAAAATTGAAAAAGGAGTCCGGCAAGGCTGTATACTGTCACCCTGCCTATTTAATTTATATGCAGAGCACATCATGAAAAAGACAGGGCTAGATGAATCAAAAGTTGGAATTAAGATTGCCGGGAGAAATATCAACAACCTAAGATATGCAGATAATACCGCTCTAATGGCAGAAAGTGAAGAGGAACTAAAGAGCCTCTTGATACGGGTGAAGAAGGAGAGTGCAAAAGTTGGCTTGAAACCCAACATTAAGAAAACCAAAATCATGGCATCCGGCCCTCTCAATTCCTGGCAAATAGATGGGGAAGAAATGGAGGTAGTGACAGATTTTATTTTTCTGGGCTCCAAGATCACCTCAGATGGGGACTGCAGCCAAGAAATTAAAAGACGCTTGCTCCTGGGGAGGAAAGCTATGGCAAATCTAGACAGCATACTAAAAAGCAGAGACATCATCCTGCCAACAAAAGTGCATATAGTCAAGGCCATGGTTTTCCCAGTTGCAATGTATGGCTGTGAACGTTGGACCATAAGAAAGGCTGAGCGCCAAAGAATTGAGGCCTTTGAACTATGGTGCTGGAGAAGACTCCTGCGAGTCCCCTGGACTGCAAGGCGTTCAAACCGGTCAGTCCTAGAAGAGATCAACCCCGACTGCTCTTTAGAAGGCCAGATCCTGAAGTTGAAACTCAAATACTTTGGCCACCTAATGAGAAGGAAGGACTCACTGGAGAAGGGCCTAATGCTGGGAAAGATTGAGGGCAATAGAAGAAGGGGACGACAGAGAATGAGATGGCTGGATGGAGTCACTGAAGCAGTAGGTGTGAACTTAAATGGACTCCAGAAGATGGTGGAGGACAGGAAGACCTGGAGGAACGTTGTCCATGGGGTCGCGATGGGTCGGACATGACTTTGCAATTAACAACAACACCAACAATTGTAAGAAGGAAAAGTATTAATAGTAATTTACTTAGTGCTGTTTGACCATAAAATGTGGTGTTGTTCTATATATGCCTGGCTGAACAGTGTGTTTGGAGTTGCCTCTAAATGGGTGAGGGATACACTATTCATATTTTCCTTGGAAGAAAGTTCTATAATTGGGGTGCTGTCTCTGAGAAGGCTCTGCTCATGGCCACTGTTCTATAAACCAAGGCTTTTCAACCTTTTCACTCATTGTACCACTTTAAGGACATGGCAACATCTGAGTACCACCAGGTAATCCTTGACTTACAACAGTTTGCTTAGTGACTGTTCGAAGTTACAATGGCACTGAAAAAAGTGCCCCCCAAGCCACAGCTGAACAAGATATCTGCCTGCCCGCCCGGCCACACTCTTCCTTCTGTCCAAGGTTTTCATTGTTGTAAGCATTTCTGTTAAGGATTGGCAGTGGGGGTGGGTGGGAGAGTGTTTGCTTTTTATTTCCTCTGTCTGCTGGGTGGTTGCAACAGGTTTTGGTCACTTCACATGACTCTGGGACACTGTGACCATGATAAATATGAATCAGTTGCCAAGCATCTGAATGTAAATCACAAGACCCTGGAGATGCTGCAACATTCCAGCTGATTGGTGCTTCTTCAAGGCTCAGCGGAAGCACCAGGATCAGCGCCAAGCTCCAGCTGGAGCCTAGCGCTGATCCTGGCACTTCCACTGAGCCCTGACAATCCCAAAGAAGCAGCAATCAGCTGGAAAGCAGCACTGATCCTGGCACTTCTGCTGAGCCCTGACACCCTGCAGCTCCAGCCCTCTCTTGTTCAGGCTTGTGCAGTGCTGCCACCAGTTCAGCTCATTCCCCTCCCCTGCTATCACCTTTCTAGGATGGTCGCGTACCACCTGCCAGGTACCAATGTATTACAGGTGGTATCTGTACCCTTGGTTGAAAAGCCCTGGATTAGAAGACCTCTAAGGTTCCATCCAACTCTATTATTCTATTTTATATGTGTGTGTATCAAACCTCAGTGATTTTCCTTTGCATTTTAGTCTGGAGTTAGCCTTAATAAAGCATTTGAGAGCATTCCAGTCAAAGGAACAATCCTTTGAAGTTTTATTTAACATGTGATAAAGTGTATGTCTTTGGGACTCCTTATTACTGTAGAAGTGGTGATTAGTTGCTACTTAATGTGTGTGCTCAATTTGTTTTCTTTTCCTTGCAGCCAAGAGGGGAAGGGAAATCTTTATAGAGAACTAATTTGGTCTAGTGTTTACAGCCACAGGCTATAACGCTGGAGAACTGTGAGTTCAAATCCTGCTTTTGCCATGAGGGCTGGCTGAATGATTTTTTTCTCCTCTGCCCTAAGAGGGAGGCATTGGCAAGGCACTCTACTGGGGAGAAATCTCTGTTTACTTTTTCAGGAAAGTGTTATGGCAATTTTCCTCCTGTTTTATCTTTGAGGACTGTTTTAGTTCTCTGAAAACAAAAGTTTTGTATAAATTATTTTTACTCTGCCGGGGTTAGTGGAGCAGGCAGGGGGGAGGCAATCATTTATCTTCTCAGCTATCCTGTTGTTCCTTTGTTGTGCTGCCCCAAGTATGATTTGTATATCATTCTCATGACACAAAAGAAAACTCCATCCAAACTGAATCAAACAACAAACAAATAACTCCCAGAGGATTTGAACCTACCGATATATGCTTGGAGGAAGACAAATGGAGATATGTCACACACAGAAAGAAACATAACACTCAAAGAAAGAAACAGCATGCAGAAAAAAAATCCCTTGTGCCCAAACCTACCCAACCAGTAGCAGCCCCACTAAAAGTGAGCAATCGATTTCTCCCCTTAGATGGAAACACAACCTCCCCCTCCAAAAAGACATGCAGACACCTAGCAAAGAAACAACTTTAAATATCCTTAACAAAGTCATCTCAGGGACTTCCAGTTTTGTGCAGTAGTGACCAGTCATGGGCTTGTGGATTCTCCACACCCCCATGGCTAATTTCACCCTGCCTGAGGATCCTAAATGGGTTTAAGTCGCCCCAGAGAGGTGGCAAAGAAAGAAGGGCGCTCCAGTGATTCTGGAATGGTGGCAGCCATTCCATTCAACTTGGGGAAAGCCTTGTAACCTGACAGGAGAAAGGCTGGCCACATTGCATCAACCAGCCCAAGCTATTTGCAACCGAAGTCCCAAAGCATTAACCGGCACAACTGTGAACAGTGTGCTTGAAACTGGGTGAGGAATTTGATCTTCTCTTTTCTATTTTACATTTAATTTCCTGGAAAAGATCCCCAAGAAGCAAAATACCACTTAAAGGGAAGGAGGGGGATTTCCACCCCACCCTTATACTAACAGAAGTGGCGAATTCATCTTTTTATGGAGGATCAAAATATATGGAAGTGAAATAAATATAAAACCTGAAACTTAAAACTTAAATTTGGATAAATCTAAATTTGTTTTAATGGTTAAGACTCTCATTCCAAAGACAATTGTTCATTTTGGAAATTAAAAAACAAATAGCTGCTGACACCTAGTGGCAGATGAAAACTATGACAGCTATGACTTTAATATAAGACTTGGCAAAATCTGAGAAAAGCTAATCTGTGTCTGTGACCTTCAAAGCTTTAACAACAAAGAACAGCTGTGACAAAAAAAGACAATAATTTGGGCTACAGACAAAGAGAGAATTATAAATTTCAGGAAAAATATCTTTTTTGAACTATCTGGATTACAAATATCTATCTAATTGGGTCTCTAAAGCTATTTACAGAGAAAAGAAAGGATGAGGAAAACTCAAATTATTGGCTATCATGGATCAGAGACATGTAGAAAGAACATTTCAAGAAAATGTAAATTCGTCACAGGAGGAGATATATAGTATACTGCAACTAATTCAAACAACAATGACCTTAAACCACAAAGATATCCAAAACAACTTTGAAAATATAAATCAATCTACTTCCAAGTTAACTCTACAACAACAAAAATTCCCAGAAAACAACAAAAGAGAAGGAGCAGATAAAACAGATAAATGGATATAGAATTGAGAATAGAGACTTAAAGATGGAATTTAACAAAACAAGGAAACATGATTTAATCCTAGTGGAAAAAATTCACAAGAATTGGAAAAAAATAGCTTATTCCTTAAGACTACAAAATAAATCTGAGGACAAGAAAACAGATTGGATAAAATGGACTGTAGAGATGTAAGGAACATTGGAGAGACAGGAAATGATAAGAGAAGCAAAGAGAAAGAAAAAGAAAACGATTTTCAACAAACATGGAAAGGCAGAAGTCCTGTACAAAGATACTTTTCCTCATTTACTTTTTATATCTACAACAACATTTATGAACATACAGAAAAAGTTTTTGATTCAGCAAAATACATTGATTAAGAAAGACATTGCGCAAAAGAAAAAGACTAAAGTGGAAACTAAGAAAATAGATAATGGGACTTACCAGAGAAAGTACTTTAAAAAGATACATTTGTTTGAATATGGTTAAAGAAATAGAAAAGCTTTGGATATATATATATATATATATATATATATATATATATATATATATATATATATATATAGGTCTTTGGTTGTTCGGGTTTTCTCCCGCGTAAAATTGGAAGTGTCTTGGCAACGTTTCGACGAAGTCACATTCGTCATCTTCAGGCTGGTGTTTTTAGCTTCTTGCTTTGAGCAGCAATGTGTGGTTTTAGCTGTTTCTTCCTTTTAACTGCCAGTGAGGGTATGAACTGATTGGGTGGGAGCTTGGCTGTGTTCTGATTGGGTGGAGGTGTGTTCTGAATGGTTAGGGGCTTGGCTGTGCTCTGATTGGCTGGGGGAGTGTTCTGTTTGGTTGTGCTCAGGTTAGTCTGAGTTGCAGAGGGGTTTAAGATTTTGGGGTTAGGGAGTCGTTTGTCAATAAGGGCAGGTTTCCAAATGGCTGGTAGGCGGGAGGTATCATCTCGCTTGTTCATGCTGTGTGGGCGTTTTTCTATCTCGATGGCTTCTCTGATTATTCTGTTATTAAAATGTTCACTTTTGGCAATGGTTCTGGTATTTTTAAAGTCAATTTCATGTCCTGTGGCTTTAAGGTGTTGGACCAGGGAAGATGTTGGTTCCTCTTTTTTGACTGAGTTCTTATGTTCTTCAATGCGTGCACTTATTCTTCTGTTGGTTTGTCCGATGTATGTGGTGGGACAAGTACATCGGACAAACCAACAGAAGAATAAGTGCACGCATTGAAGAACATAAGAACTCAGTCAAAAAAGAGGAACCAACATCTTCCCTGGTCCAACACCTTAAAGCCACAGGACATGAAATTGACTTTAAAAATACCAGAACCATTGCCAAAAGTGAACATTTTAATAACAGAATAATCAGAGAAGCCATCGAGATAGAAAAACGCCCACACAGCATGAACAAGCGAGATGATACCTCCCGCCTACCAGCCATTTGGAAACCTGCCCTTATTGACAAACGACTCCCTAACCCCAAAATCTTAAACCCCTCTGCAACTCAGACTAACCTGAGCACAACCAAACAGAACACTCCCCCAGCCAATCAGAGCACAGCCAAGCCCCTAACCATTCAGAACACACCTCCACCCAATCAGAACACAGCCAAGCTCCCACCCAATCAGTTCATACCCTCACTGGCAGTTAAAAGGAAGAAACAGCTAAAACCACACATTGCTGCTCAAAGCAAGAAGCTAAAAACACCAGCCTGAAGATGACGAATGTGACTTCGTCGAAACGTTGCCAAGACACTTCAAATTTTACGCGGGAGAAAACCCGAACAACCAAAGACCTATATACAAATACCCGCGAAAACCTCAGAAAACAAATATATATATATATATATATATATATATATATGTCACTCTAAGCTTATCACTTATCACTCTAAGAGGGATAAATTCTCTAAATATAATATAATATGCTTTTTTCCCTTTCCCTTTCCCTTTCTTGTTCTTTTTCTGATATGAATAATATAAAAAAGTTGAAATCACTTAGATAAAGGAAATGTTTTAGATATTTAAATGTGATCGGATTTAAGAAAATTATAATGGATAAACATGTTTTGAATAAGAGTTAAAGGACAAGATGACTAGATGTATCAAATGGAATGTTTAAAGATTAAACATATTTTTAAATTATGGTTAAAAAGAATAAGAAATTTAAGAAATAAATACATATTAGCTTAGGATGAATATATATTTTAAGTAATATGTTATTTTTAATGCTTTTTTACTCTTGCTTTTCTTTTCTTTTTCTACTGTTTTATCTATTACTTAAGAAATGTAAAAGTGTGAGATGGTTCATATGGAAAAATAGAGTTAAATTCTGAAATGTAATTAATTTTTGAGAAAATCTTAACCAGTAAGAATATTTAGAATTTGATGGGAGAAACAAATTAAAATAAGGACTGTAACAGGATCTATGTTAAGGCAACCAGAATGATTGGATAGAAAAGAAATATTATATTGATGTGATTATTATTTTTAGGACTATTGGGAAAAATTATATATTTAACTGTTATCTATCAAAACAATAAGAATTGTATTAACTCAATGTTTGCAAAAGAGAATATTTTGGGAAAAGAGGAAATCAACTAAAACCATTATGTGGATTATGGATTATAGAAATCAATTGTTAGTGATTGTTTTACAAATGTAACCCAGACAACAAACTCTTCACCAATTATTAAGTGATTTATGTTTTAAAAAATAAATAAAATATATTACAAAAAAGTCATCTCAAATATCCCTAAAAGCCACATCAACAAACATACCTGAGACAAACAGAAAAGCAACCTAGACTGCAGCACCCCCCCCCCCAAAAAAAGAAAGGAGAGTGTTGGTAATAAGAGATTCTATTCTCAAAGGAACAGAATCAGCCATCTGCAGACCAGACATACAGTCCAAGGAAGTATGCTGTCTCCCTGCAGCAAAAATCAAAGATGTGGCTGAGAACCTAACCAAAATAATTAGGCCCACAGATTACTACCCCCTCCTCCTCCACCACATTGGAATGAATGATATAACAAACAATCTGAGTGCAATAGTGAGGGACTACAAAAAACCTGTCAACAAAGTTAAGCAGCTAGTAGCACAAGTAGTGTTTTCATCAGTCTCCCAATGAAACGCCACACCCACTGAGGGAAAAAAGAATTTTAGAATTAAACCACTGGCTAAAGGGTTGGTGTCACCAAGAAAACTTTGGTTTCCCGGATCATGGACTGCATTTCCTACACGAGGGACTCTTGGCAAGGGATGGGATACACTTCACCAAAACAGGCAAAAATGCACTTGGAAAAAGACTGGCCCAACTCATCAGGAGGGCTTTAAACTAAAACTGAGGGGGGAGGGTGACCAATCTCTAGAACCTCTAGAACCCAAAACCAATCACAAATCCCAAGAAAACAAATAAAAAAATCAAGGTAGGCAGTTTTGACAAAAAAGAAAAACTCAAACAATAATCAGGAGATACAGAAAACATACCCACAGAAAGGCACAAAAGCCTTAAGTGCTTATATACAAATGCTCAAAGATTGGGAAACAAACAGGGTGAACTAGAAGCAATAGTACACGAGGGAGGTTATGACATAGTTGGCATAAAAGAAACCTGGTAGGATGAAACTCATGAATCGAATGGACTGATAGATGGTTACAATTGTTCAAAAGAAACAGGTCTACAAAAAGAGGAGAGGGAGTTGCACTATATGTAAGAGAACACTACATATCTGCAGAAATGCATATGATCCAAGACAAAATCTCTCCAGAATGTATATGGGTCAATATAAAAGAGAAAAAAAGTGACATTGCCATAGGTGTATATTACAGGCCACTCAACCAATCAGAAAAAATAGATAAACTCATTGCCAACCAATTAACAAATGTATGTAGGATGCATACCACAGTAGTAATGGGAGACTTCAACTATCCAGATATCAACTGGGAGACAAACTCTGCAGTGAGCGGGAGATCAAACAGATTCCTAACCAACCTAGCTGACAAATTTATCACTCAAAAAATGGAGGAGGGAATTAGACGCAAAGCTATACTGGACTTAATCCTTACAAATAGAGAAGTGATAGAGGGAGCTGTTGCCAGAACCTTGGGTGAAAGCGACCACATCATACTGGAATTTAATATAAGGCAAACACTAGATAGAAAACAATCCAACCAACATCCTAAACTTCAAAAGAACCGACTTTAATGAACTCAGAGAGAACCTAGGAAAGATCCCATGGATGAAAATCCTAAAGGAGAAAACAACCCAGGAAGTGTGGGAAACCCTGAAAACTGTGATTACAGAAGCTCAGACCAGCACAATACAATTGAGAAAAAAAAACAAGAAATCCAAGAAGAAACCAGCATGACTGCAAAAGATCTTTCTAACAAACTAAAAGACAAAAAGGACAAATACAACAAAATGGAAAGAGGGGCACATAACCAAGGCCAATTATCAGCAAAAAGCCAGAACATGCAAAGAAGAAGTCATGAAAGCAAACGCCCAGAACAACAAAGAATCACAACAGAAATCAAGGACAACAAAAAAGTTTCTTCCAACATGTTAACAATAAAAAAAGTCAAGGAAACTATAGGCCCACTAAAGAGAGAAGATGGCAAGAAAATTACAGGTAACCAGGAGAAAGCAGAGCTGTTTAAGTCATACTTTGCATCAGTCTTCACACAAAAAGGAACCAAAGCCCAACATACCAAAAAAACAATGCAAAAGACATACAAGAAACAAAAATCAAAATAAGCAAGAAAATAGTAAGAGAATACCTATCCAACCTAATAATAATAATAATAATAATAATAATAATAATAATAATACCCCCAGTCCAAGATATTGTTATGGAATTTGGCTTGGACAAATGTCCACACTTACTATCAAACAAGGAAAAGTACCGTAAATGCCAGCGTACAAGGCGACCCGGCGTATAAGACGACCCCCGTCTTTATAGCCAGGCCGCATTCCTAGAACGTCGTCTTATACGCTGGAAACTACCAGTATTTCCAGCATATAAGACGACTCGGCGTATAAGACGACCCCCGTCTTTGGCGCCGATTTCAGCGCTCGCGGAAGTCGCCTTATACGCCGGCATTTACAGTAGTGAAAACTGAACGAATCAAGATGCCCCACGAAAATAACATTAAGAATCTGGATGAGGAAGATTACTACAAATACTTGGGTATCCTTCAAGCTGACAACATCAAGCACACTGAAGTCAAGAAAAAGATTAGAGGTGAATACATCAAGAGAGTGAAGAAGATCTTAAAGTCCAAACTCAATGGAGGAAATACCATAAAGGCAATTAACACCTGGGCAATTCCAGTCATTAGGTACACAGCTGGAATAGTGGACTGGACTCAAGCAGAACTAAAAGCAATGGATAGGAAGACCAGAAAAATAATGACAATGAATCATGCCCTTCATCCACGCAGTGACATTGACAGACTTTATCTACTAAGGCAAATAGGTGGGCGTGGAATGCTGCAAGTACATCAGATGGTTGAAGAAGAAAAAATGGCTTTGGAAATATCTGAAGAACAATGATGAAGATGCACTGAAATTAGTATATCAGGAAGGCTTACTGACTACTGGAGAGACCAAACTGGCCTACAAGAAAGACCAAATGAAGAACAGAATAGAGGCAAGGGAAGACAAAGCACTACATGCCCAATACATGAAAAAAAAAATAGCTGGGAAAGCAGATAATAACAAGACCTGGCAATGGCTAAGAGCAGGAAAATTGAAGAAAGAGACCGAGGGACTAATTCTGGCTGCACAAGACCAAGCCTTAAGAACAAATGCATATAAAGTCAAAATTGAGAAGACAGCAACAGACAGTAAATGCCGCCTATGCAAAGAAGCTGAAGAAACAATGGACCACCTGGTAAGCTGTTGCAAGAAGATTGCACAGACTGACTACAAGCAGCGGCATGACAAAGTAGCAACAATGGTGCATTGGAAGATCTGCAAAAAATATCATTTGCCTGTAAGCAAAAACTGATGGGATCATAAAATAAAGAAAGTCATAGAAAATGATAAAATTAAACTGCTCTGGGACTTCAGAATTCAAACAGACAAGCACCTGCAACATAACACCCCAGACTTAACAATTGTCGATAAGAAAGACAAAAAAGTCTGGATAGTGGACGTGGCAGTGCCTGGTGATAGCAGAATAGAAGAGAAAGAACTGGAGAAGATACCAAAATACAAAGACCTACAAATAGAAATAGAAAGACTGTGGCAAAAGCAAGCAAGGGTAGTACCAATAGTCATAGGCTCCTTGGGCGCAATCCCAAAACAACTGGAGCACCACTTGAAAACCATTGGCATTGACAAATTTGCTATTAGTCAATTGCAAAAGGCGGCCTTATTAGGAACTGCTTCCATCCTGCGACGATACCTGTAATACCATCAAACATCCACATCTGCCTATCCCAGGTCCTGGGTAAGGACTCGATAGGTAGACAAAATGCAAAATCCAGTCTGAACATCTGGCTGACTGTGCGATGATCCATAATAATAATAATAATAATAATAATAATAATAATAATAATAATAATAATAATAATAATAATAATAATAATAATAAAATTGGAAGGGACCTTGGAGGTCATCGCGTCCAGGTAGGAAACCCTACATCATTTTGGACAAATGGCTGTCCAGTCTCTTCTTAAAAACTTCCAGTGTTGGAGCATTCACCACTTCTGGAGGCATGTTGTTCCATTGGTTAATTGTTCTAACTATCAGGAAGTTTCTCCTTAGTTCTAGGTATCTTCTCTCCTTGATTAATTTCCATCCATTGTTTCTTGTCTTGCCTTCAGGTGCTTTGGAGAATAGCTTGACTCCCTCTTCTTTGTGGCAGCTCCTGAGATATTGGAATACTGCTATCATGTCCCCCCTCATCCTTCTCTTCGTTAAACTAGACATACCCAATTCCAGCAACCATTCCTTATATGTTTTAGCCTCCAGTCCCCTAATCATCTTTGTTGCTCTTCTCTGTATTCTTTCTAGAGTCTCAACATCTTTTTTACATCGTGGTGACCAAAACTGGATGCAGTATTCCAAGTATGGCCTTACCAAGGCATTGTAAAGTGGTATTATTACTTCACATGATCTTGATTCTATCCCTCTGTTAATGCAGCCCAGCACTGTGTTGGCTTTTTTGATGAATATAAATAACCAGGAACCAACAGATTACACCCCAGAGTTCTGAAAGAGCTGGCAGATGTTATCTCAGAACCATTGCACCACATCTTTCCAAATCCTGGAGCACTGGGGAAGTACCCGAGGATTAGGAAAGGGCTGATGTGGTCCCCATCTTCAAAAAAGGGAAAAAAATGTACCCAGGAAACTACAGACATATCAGTTTAACATCAATGCCTGGGAAGATCCTAGAAAAGATAATAAAAAACAGATCTGTGAACAACTAGAAGCAAACAAAGTCATAACTGGCAGCCAGCACGGTTTTGTTAAAAACAGATCATTCCAAACCAATCTTATTTAAGTTTTTGATAAAGTAACCAAACTAGTAGACCAGTGAAATGCAGTGGACGTAGTATACCTAGATTTCAGTAAGGCATTTGACAAAGTGGACCATAACCTACTCCTTTGTAAGCTAGAAAAAGGTGGAATAGACAACATCACCACCAGATGGATCTGTAGCTGGCTGACAAACTGTACTCAACGAGTAGTCCTCAGTGGCACTAGATCCACAAGGTCATCAAGTTTTTTGCACCTTGCTAGGGGACTGGTGGTACTCAGACATTGCCATATCCTAAAAGTGGTACAATGGGTGAAAAGGTTGAAAAGCCCTGGTATATATCACCTTTATCGTTTTCTCAAACATTCCTCCAAATCTCATATCTTTGATCTGTTGGAACAAAAATTGCCAATTAAGATTATAAAAATATTAGTGCCACCTGTTTTTCAGGATGTGCTTCATAGTACTCTAGAACAGTGGTTCTTAACCTTTTTGAACGAATCACCCCCTTGGGCCAATGAGGAAGTTGTCATTGCCCCCTCTCCTCCAACATAACCTCTCAATCACAACATAGGAAATAATTCTTCAATTACGGAGCCGAGGTGGCGCAGCAGTTAGAGTGCAGTACTGCAGGCCACTTTAGCTGACTGTGTTCAGCAGGTCAGTGGTTCAAATCTCACCGGCTCAAGGTTGACTTAGCCTTCCATCCTTTCGGGGTAGGTAAAATGAGGACCCAGATTGTTGGGGCAATGTAAATATATATATACATTGCTTACTGGTGTACACCGTTTAGAGAGTGCTTGCACTTAAAGCGGTATATAAGTCTCATAAATAAATAAATAAATAAATAAATAATTTATGCAAACACTTTTTTTTGTTTTCTTTAAAATTGTCATCAGGATGTATCGATTCAAATCACAACTGTGTGAAAAATTTTGACGCCACCTGTCATTTTATTCCCAAACTTCGTGATACATGTATCTTATTTATTCAAGACACTTAAATGTAATGACCACTGAAAACAAAATTCAATTGCAAGAAAGTGAAATGCCCGAAAAGAAAAACAGTAACATTTAATGATTGAATTACAAGTGAAATTTAAGACACAAAAAGAAATATAAAAAGGGCATAAGAACTAACCGCAATGCAGGAACTAAGATGAAATGGACATAAGCCAATAAGAAGGCTTCATTTTCACAAATCATTGACTCGTCAATCTGCATCACGAATTCTGTATTTTTCAAGGTGTCAATAAGCCTTTCTTCCACATCAGCAGCTATTTCATCAATTCTTTTTTATATGGTGTCATTGATCAAAGGAATCGATTGCGTGATAGTGCTTGCGCTGGGCCCAACATGGTGGCAACAATCTGTTTCACTGCTGGTAACATCAGCGTTTCTCCAATAGTGTGAGGTTTGCCACATTTTGCTATCAACAAAGATACTTCCTAGGAACAAATGAGCCCCTTGTTGGCGTTGAGTAACGATTTTCCAAATAACTTCCCAACAGTGCTGCGACCCTCAAACTTGGCCTTTAAGGATTGGAAAAACGATGCTGGTTTGTTGGCTTTATCCGAATTAATTCTTATCAAATAGTATTTCAGTCGGGAAGGCTTCATCGCTTCATTTGAAAATGGTTTCTCACAAAGAAGACAAAATGGAAGCTATACATTGGAAGGAGATGGAATCAATCCCAATTTTAGGTATTCCGTCGAATATTGGTGACATTCCTCTTCTCGGCCATGTTCAGAGGTCTTCAAAATGAAAGGCACTACCTGCAAATTAAATTTTTGACTCCACTGGAACACTAGAAAAACACACGTGGACGTCGATAAACCTAGTTTCAACAGTTACGTTGACATTACATCTGATGTCACAGGGGACAGCCACTCAGCATGTGATGTTTCAAAAGAAGCGCTCCCCCCTCCATCACTGCCCATTCTGGCCAATGGCATACCACTGTATGGGTAAAGGCTGCTGCGCAACGCCCATGAAGATAAGCAATGTGTATTCACATATGTACGGCATTCTGTACTGAAGCTAGCTGGAGAAACATTTGAAAATACAATTCAATCCACTAATAGCGAGTGATCTGATATTTTTGTACGACAGATATACAGTGATTTACTGTACGAAAAAGTCTCAAAAGTGTCCCCAAAACTTCTCGCTCCATTGATCCCATATCGCCCCCTTTTCATTCCTTCGCCCCTTTTCGTTCCATCACCCCCCTGAAAAATGAAATCACCCCCCTGAGGGGCAATATCGCCCAGGTTAAGAACCACTGCTCTAGAACATTCAACACCATTCTCATATTGTTCCTGATTTGCCTTGTAGGTAGGAAACCATTTTGGTTCGAATGTATTATTTCATTTAATATTAATTTCAATCTTTCTGCAATTATAGTAGTAAAAATTTTATAATCTGTATTCAGCAACAAGATTGGACTGTAATTTTTTATCTGTTTGGGGTCTTTGTTTTGGGATAAGGGATATATAGGCTTCTGTCCAGGAGTCTGGTAATTTGGCTTTTTCCAATACATCATTATACACTTCTAGTAATATCATTTCAAAATCCTCATACAAGCTCTTATATACCTCCCCTGGCAGTCCATCCGGCCCCGGAGTTTTGTTACTTTTTTGTTTTTGCTCTTAATTCTGTGGCTGTTATTTTTTATTTAATATTTCCCTCTGCTCTTCTTTTAATTCCGGCAAACCATTAACTCTTAAATATTGTTTTATATTGTCCTCATCTATTTCTTCTTTTTATATAGTACCTCAAAGTAATTCTGAATTATTTTTTTCTTTTTATGCATTTTATAATGTAACTCTCCATTCTCATCTTGTAATTCCTGAATCAATCTTTTTTCCCTATCTTTTTTTAATTTATAGGCAAGCCACCTGCCGGGCTTGTTTGCATGTTCAAATTTTTTTTGTTTTGCCGCTTTCACTTTCTTTCCATTTCCTCTTGCTCCACCATATTTAGTTTATGTTTAGCCAAAATCATTTCCCCTTTAATTTTTTCATTCTGGGGCTTCCTTTGTAATTTAGATTCTAATTTTTTAATCTCCTCCTGAGGTGTATTTTGTGTTTCCTTTTCTCCTTATTCTTTTTTGCTGTATAAGCTATCGCTATACCTCTTAGATATGCTTTAGCCATATCCCATATAATTTGTAATGATGTTTGTTGCTTTGTATTTTCTTTAAAAAATAATTCCATTTCTTTTCTAATCCTTGAAATAAATTCTTTTTCCTTTAGAATTTGAGAATTCAGTGTCCACCTTCTAACCTTTTTCTGTCCTTTGATTCTTCCCTTTTTTGTTAATTGCCATCAAATTTTTGTCTACTATGTCCATTTTTTCCTCATTTGTTCCGACCTTGCCTCCACTGTCTTTATTCTTTCTTCATTTTTCTCAATTGTTTGTTGTATCATCTCTATCCTATTGTCTAATTTATTCATATCCCCCTTCAATTCTATATGATTTTTAGACATTGTTTCCTGCATTTTCAACATCATTTCCTGAATAGCCAATAATATTGTCTGCATAGTTTGCAAGTTTGATACTACACTCTGTTTTCCATCCCCAACATTCCTTTTATTGTTCTCTGACTTGATGGGGTTGAGGGTGTCAATGATGGACTTGATGTTGTTTTCTTTCCTGTTCTCAATGTTGTCATTGCAATGCTTGTCATATTCCTCAAATATATAATATTCTTTTAATTAATAATTCCCTTTATAATCAATCTCAGCAGTATGACACCAGACCCACACTCACAAAAAACACACAGGATGTCACAGCAGTATCTTATATTCAATGCTATTTGTTCTCTTAACTCTCACTTCTTTATACCTTTATACATTAATCTCCTCTTCATCCTTTAACTTAATCCTATTAACCTCCAATTATTTATTACCACTATATATTTATATAAATATCTATAAATATCTATAATTACTATTTTCACATTACTCAAATTAAATTATATATAGGTTTTCGCGGGTGTTTCTATGTAGGTCTTTGATTATTCGGGTTTTCTCCCACGTCAAATTGGAAGTGTCTTGGCGACATTTCGACGAAGTCTCATTCGTCATTTTCAGGCTGATGTTTTCGGCTTCATGCTTCTTGGAGCAATGTATGATCGTAGCTGTTTCTTCCTTTTAACTGCCAGTGGGGGTATGAACTGATTGGATGAGAGCTTGGCTGTGTTCTGATTGGATGGAGGTGTGTTCTGATTGGTTAGGAGCTTGGCTGTGCTCTGCTTGGATGGGGGATTGGCTGTGCTCTGCTTGGATGGGGGGTTGGCTGTGCTCTGATTGGTTGGGGGAGTGTTCTGTTTGGGTGGGGGCTTTGTTGTGCTCAGGTTAGTCTGAGTTGCATGGGGATTTAAAATGGTGAGCTGCATTGCTATTGTTTGGCTTTGCGTTTGTGGTCGTGCCTCATCTTCATGGTGGGTGTCAGTTTGCTTCATGTATGGATTGAAGGGGTTTAAAGTGGCTAATGATGCAGCTGTGGTCTGGCTTCTGGTTTGTAGTCATGCCTCATCATCAGTTTGGGTTTGCTTTTTGTGTGGACGTGTAGTGGTGGCATCCTGTGTGGCTTTTGTGAGTGTGGGTCTGGTGTCATTTTTTGTGTTAGGGAGTCGTTTGTCAATAAGGGCAGGTTTCCAAATGGCTGGTAAGCGGGAGGTATCATCTCGTTTGTTCATGCTGTGTGGGCGTTTTTCTATCTCAATGGCTTCTCTGATTATTCTGTTATTAAAGTGTTCAGTTTTGGCAATAGTTCTGGTCTTTTTAAAGTCAATTTCATGTCCTGTGATTTTAAGGTGTTGGACCAGGGAAGAAGTTGGTTCCTCTTTTTTGACTGAGTTCTTATGTTCTTCAATGCGTGCACTTATTCTTCTGTTGGTTTGTCTGATGTATGTGGTGGATGACGAATGAGACTTCGTCGAAACGTCGCCAAGACACTTCCAATTTTACGTGGGAGAAAACCCAAATAACCAAAGACCTACATACAAACACCCACGAAAACCTCAGAAAACATATATATATATATATATATATATATATATATATATATATATATATATATACAATTAACTGACTGATATATATCAGTCAGTTAATTGTAAATTGTCAGTTAATTGTAAACCAAATTTACTTATAACTCTAAATCAATTATACACCATTCACTTTCTCTTTTCCTTCTTCCTTGGCACACAGACCCTCTAAGACTCCATTTTCCTTCTCCAGTCCTGTACCATCAATCACCTATCCACTCCTGTCACTCTCACCGCTGCTTCCCATCCTCTTGCCATTTCCTTTACTTTCCCCAATCTTCTGTTGCCTTCTGCTCCTTCCTCATCTCTACGTCCCAATCCCTCTCCACCGTTCTCCACCTTTTTCCACCATCTCCACTTTCTCTAATCTTTTGCTACGTGTTGCTCCTTCTCCTTTTCCTGCTTCTCTCGCTGCTCTCCTAGACCACCAGTTTCTCTCCGACTTCCACTGTCTATCGCCCGTCATACCGATCTTCTCCCAGCTGCTTCCTTCCCTGTGTGTTAATCCTCTCCTCTTAAACCATTTGCCACAAAGTTCCTTTAACACAAAGTTCTTTGTCTCCTTCCTGTTAATCATTTAGTTATTTTAATTTACTGACTCACAGCTCTTCCCGCTGGGTCACTGCTTGCTTTGAGGATTCCCTCGCAAATTGAGCTTCTTTCTCACACCAAACCCACAGACATGTAAATCTTTTTAGACTCTTCTCTTCTATTGCTATTTTGGGATATTTTTACTCAGTTCAAATGACACAGTTTGTTAAATAGATCTTTGCTTCCACATCATCTATGACTTGTCATGGCCTCGAGTCTGCCATCTTGCAATAGCAGACACTTTCATGCCAGGTTTAAGGGGTTTCCTTTCATTGTTGTGGGTGATTGCCTTTCACCTCACTACCTCCAAGGCTTCCCCCTTTATCTCACGTGGCTCTCCAGGCTTTCTGCACCCCTGAAGTGCCCTCAATCATGAAAGAATCAGAGTTGGAAGATGGAGACTATCTTCTTTCCTCCACAACATCAACATCGCCACCAGAAGTCTCCAAAAATTTTGCTACTTTCTAAAGGGAAAGAGTTATAGCTCATTTCCAAATAGACTCAAACTTCATATTGTTCTCATTCTAAAATGCCTTTTAGGAGAGTCTCAAGACACTGAGAAAATTTTCCACAAGATTTGGCAAGATTAATAGTCATTCTGAGCTTGAAATGCCAACTTCCTAAAACTGAGACTTAATTCCAATAAACACTAGCAAAGTTTCAGAAAGTATTTGATTTCAATATGCATAGCCTTACACTTTCATAGAATTTTATAAATTATACTATTACCTATGTCCTGTTATAGCTATCTCTACTAGTTTATAGTCTTTAGATTATTCATTATAAATTAAATTTTAATTGTATGCAATTCTTTTGTATTTAAATACTGTATATTATTTTACCTTAATAATTTTAACTTTAATTATTTTATTTTATCAACGTGACTTTTAGTTTTATTTATATTTTAGTGTAATTATTATTAGTTTTATGCTGATTTATGACAGAAATAAAACTGATTGAATTCAAAAGATCATGTATATTACAGCTTAGCAAAACATGTGATGATGAATCAATGACACTCTTCCTTCAAGAATAGATTCAGTTCTAGAACAGAAGTTGGCAATACATCATCTTCATAACACTTAAGGTAAATCCTGATGTAGTTACCATTACAGAAACTTGATGGGATGAAACTCATAACTGGAATGTATTGGTGGAAAGAAACTATTGAAAAGAAACAGATCTAACAAAAAAGAGAGTGGAGTTGCATTATATGTAAGAGATCACTACATCTCTATAGAAATGCACAAATACAAGGATGAAAACTTCCTAGAATCCATATGGGTTACTATAAAACAAAAAAAAGAATGATATTGCCATGGGTGCATATTATAGGCAACCCAACAAGCAGAAGAAATAGATGAAAATTTGGCTAATCAGTTAACAAATGAATGTAGGTAGTAACGGGGAAGACATCAACTGGGAGACATACTCTGCATCAAGTGAGAGATTGAACAAATTCTTGATCAACGTAGTTGATAACTTTGCCATCCAAAATGTGGAAGACAGAACTTGAGGGACAGCTATAGTGCAGGGCTTTTCAACCAGTGGTACGGGTACCATCTATGGCATTTTGGCACCTGGCAGGTGGTACGTGACCATCCTAGAAAAGTGGTAGTGGGGGAGGGGAATGAGCTGAACCGGTGGCAGCACTGCACAAGCATGAGTGAGAGATAGTTGGAGCTGCAGGGATCTCAGGGTTCAGCAGAAGCGCCAGGATCAGTGCTGCTTTCCAGCTGATTGGCACTTCTTCGGGATTGTCAGGGCTCAGTGGAAGTGCCAGGATCAACGCCAGGCTCCAGCTGGAGCTTGGAGCTGATCCTGATGTTTCTGCTGAGCCCTGAAGAAGCACTAATCAGCTGGAAAGCAGCACTGATCCTGGTGCTTCTACTGAGCCCAGAAGAAGTGCGATCAGCTGGAATGTTGCAGCATCTCCAGTGTCTTGTGATTTACATTCAGATGCTTGGCAACTGATTCATATTAATGATGATCACAGTGTCCCAGGGTCATGTGAAGTGACCAAAACCTGCTGCAACCACCCAGCAGAATAAAAACCAAATATTCCCCCATCCCACCCTCACTGCCAATCCTCAACAGAAATGCTCACAACAATGAAAACCTCGGACAGAAGGAAGAGCACAGCTGGGTGGGCAGGCAGGTGTCTTGCTTGGCTGTGGCTTGGGGGGCATTTTTTTCAGTGCCATTGTAACTTCGAACAGTCACTAAGTGAACTGTTGTAAGTCGAGGACTATCTGTACTTTATCACTTTTTTCCTTTTTTTTCGGTCATCAAGTTTTTTACACCTTGCTAGTGGACTGGTGGTACTTGGATGTTGCCATATCCTAAAAGTGGTACAATGGGTGAAAAGATTGAAAAGCCCTGTTCTAAGGCAGGTCACATACCACCTGCTAGGTGCCAATGTACCACAGGTTGTACCTGTACCACTGGTTGAAAAGCCCTGTTCTAAGGCACCCCAACACTGAAAAACCTTTTGTGATTCAGGCTGATGCTCATGACATGGCTGTGGGGGCAGTACTATTACAAGAGAATGATGAAGGGAAATTGCAGCCTTGCGCATACACATCAAGAAAACTAACAGAGACAGAGCAAATGTAGACAGTTTGGGAGTAGGAAGCTTACACAGTCCGATGGGCCCTTCTAACCTGGCAGCATTTCCTGCAGGGGAACAAAATTCCTTTTCAAGTGTGGACTGACCACAAGAACCTGGAAGCACTAAAAACACCCAGGAAATTGACATCTAAGCAAGCGAGATGGTCACAATATTTCCATCAGTTTAATTTCACTCTAAAGCACTTGCCAGGGTGGAAAAATTTCCTAGTTGATGCATTGTCCAGACTGCCCCAATACAATAGCAACTGGACAGAAATAACAGACCTACTTACGCCATCAAAGCAATTAGCAGGACAAGTCACCACCTGAGTGCGAGCCAAACTTCAAAAGCCCCTAGGGAGCCAAGCAGGGATTGAATTCAAAAAAGGGCTAGAAACCGATAAATGGTTCCTAAGCCACAAGAACCTATGCACCATAACTGATAGTTTACCATGGGTAGGAGAGCTGTTTATCCCAAAGAGCCAAAGACTGACATTCATGCAGCTATGCCATGATTCAAAATCATCTGGTCATTTCAGATTCATAAAAACTTTGCACCTGGTGAAATGGCAATTTTGGTGGCCATCAATAAAAAAGGACATTGAAAGTTACATTATCCAATTTGTGCTGCTGCGAAAAGAATGCAAGGAAAGACCCTAGGCTTGTTCCAAGTAGTGGCAACCCCATCAGCGCCTTAGAGAGAAATCTCTATGGACTTTATTGTGGAGTTACCAGAAAGTGAGGGGAACACAGTCATTTGGGTCATGACGGATTTATTCTCTAAACATGTTATCCCATGCCAAAAAATCCCCAATGCAAAGAAACTTGCAAAACTATTTTTCCAGAATATTTATCGACTTCATGGGGCCCCACAATGAATCATATCAGATAGAGGGGTACAATTCACACCAGAATTTTGGAAGGCATTCCTGGGACTGTTGGGGACCACAAAGGGATTGTCATCTAGTCATCATCCGCAGACGAATGGTGGAACTGAATGGTCGAAATCAGTACTGGAGCTGTACTTACGGTGTTTCATTAACTACCAGCAGGACAATTGGATTGACCTGCTCCAATTCGCAGAGATCACCTATAACAATGCAACACATTCCAGCATGGGCTACACTCCCTTCCAGTTGGTGACAGGACAAAGTTTTAACCCAATGCCTGAACTCTCATTGAATGAGCTGACCATCTCCTCCCTGAAGGAGTGGATCACACAATTACAAAATACCTGACCAGTCTTGAGAAAAGCATTAGACGAAGCTAGGGAAGCATATAAATTCCAAGCAGATAAGAAACGAAGTGAACCTAAACCATTTTGAATAGGAAAGAAAGTTTACCTCTCAACAAAGTACCTAAAATCCTTGCAACCCTCGAAAAAGTTAGGACTAAAATTTGTGGGGCCATTTCCTATTAAAAGAATAATCAATCCTGTCACTGTAGAATTGGAGCTCCCAAAGACACTCAGACAGGTTCACCCAATTTTCCACTGCAGCCTTTTAAAACATGAACTACAATTGCCCTTAAGGCCAGCTGCAGCTCCTCCAATCATGGTAGCAGGTGAACAATATTTTGAAATAAAAGAAATCCTAGATTCCAGAAAGCATCATGGTTCCACACAACATCTAGTAGTGTGGAAACACCTGCCACCTTCCCAAAATGAATGGGTTCAAAAACGTCATGTTAGCTCCCCCCGACTACTTAGTAAGTTTCATGCTGCATATCCAGATAAATCAGTCTAATCCAGTGGTTCTCAACCTTTTTAGTACCACGACCCCCAACTGGTCGTAAGTCAAGGACTACCCAACTGGTTGTAAATTGAGGATTACCCGACCGATTGTAAGTTGAGGACTACCCAACCGCTCGTAAGTTGAGGACTTTCCCTGCCCGAGAGTGCCGCGCATGCGTGGTGCCGCCCTCTGCTCTGGCAGAGACGGAGCAGGCCATCTGGGCCACCAGCCCAAGGGAGGTAAGGAACCCGCTGGGCCCCACACACACCAGCAACCCTCCATGCGCCCGCCAGACTCCCACCTCCCACCCCTGGCCCTCTTTTACTTACATTTTTAGTAGTTGCTCAGCAGGGAGGGGTGGAAGCTTCCAGACAGCTCGCCTTTGCTGCAGACAACTTGCAGCACCGTTTGCAAAATGGGACTTTTGGTGGGCTCAGCAGGGCAGAGACAGCCTGGACAATTCCTATTGGCTTTTGAAAGCCAATAGAATTAGACTCTATTCAAGAGAGTCTATTCTATTGGCTTTCAAAAGCCAATAGAATTAAAGGGAGTAGCACAGCTAAGGAAAAGGGGAAAAAATGGCAGACTGCATTGTTTGGCGACCCCCGTGAAGTGGTCGTTCGACCCCAAATGGGGTCGCGACCCACAGGTTGAGAACTACTGGTTTAATCCTTGTCTCCCTTTTTCTTGTTATTTCTACAGGTGGATCTTTTTTTCTAAGGGGGGAAAGGATGTCAGAACCCATTTCTTCCCTAGGGGGATCTATCTCATCTTTTTCCTAATTAAGTTCTTTCTGAGGATTCTGCCATTCTCCTGAGGGGGAGAGGGGAAGGCTCTGTGGTATGTTATTCTGTTTTGCTACAATGTATCCTTTCCACTCTTCCTACATACTTTCTCTTTGAACTATCTCTCTCTTGATGTTACTTTGGGCTGAGAAAGGAATGTGCCTTCGGCTATCTGGCTTATCTCTCACTGTGGAAGGAAAGGTGCAAAAATCCAATAACATCTTCACAAGCATGGGAAAGGACCCCATTATCAGCTCCTTTCCCACAGTGGACTTAACACCTAGGGATTGACCCATTTAAACTGACCAGATAAACTATTGGTGTGGGGTTTGCTTGGGACTTCTTTAACCTATTGATCTGAGTGGGAAACCCTCAGATTCTGCCTATCATGCCTACTATCAACTTCTCCTAATAAAAGTTCCTTTTGGAAAGAAACTGTTCCAAGAGTTCTCCTTTCTTGGGATGAGGTTTTGAAGTGGGCCCTGACAGAGGCATAGAATCAAAATCACACAAAGTATTATTACTGCTTTAAAAAGCCCTAATAAGATCACAACTGGAATACTGCAGCCAATTTTGGTCACCATATCACAAAAAAGATGTTGAGAGTTTGGAAAAAATTCAGAGAAGAACAACTAAGATGATCAAAGGCCTGGAGACTAAAACATATGAAGAATGGCTACAGGACTTGGGCTTGGCTAGGGGAGACATGATAACAATATTCCAGTATCTGAGGGGCTGCTACAAGGCAGAGGGGGCCAGGTTGTTCACCAAAGCACCAGAGGGAAGGATGAGAAGCAATGGTTGGAAATGATCAAAGAGAGAAGCAACCTGGAATTAAGGAGAAATTTCTTGACAGTGAGGACAATCAACCAGTGGAACAACTTACCCCCAGAAATTGTGGGTGCTCTATCACCGGAGATTTTTAAGAAGAGACTAGAAATTCATCTGTCCAAGATGATATAGGTTTTCCTGCTTGAGCAGGGGGATGGACTAGAAAACCTCCAAGGTCCCTTCCAGCTCTATTCTGTTCTACTTGTTTGCAGATCAGTGATGTTATTTAACTATAAATCTATCAACACCTATTACCTCATTTGTTTTTAAATGAAATGAGAAACATTTTGGAATAATAAGTCTCAATTATATTTTGTACCTTCTCATTTAGATAATGTATTTAAAAAATAAAATTTAGGCTTTGAGCTACTGTATATACTGAGTGATTTTCCCAACTGTGTGTTGAATTATGATCTATTCTTTCTGTTTTTCTTGCAAGTCTTACTGATTACTTTCTATGCAACTTTATTCATCAGTTTAGGTAAAATATTTCAGTCTGTTGTTGTTGTTATTAATTGCAAAGTCGTATCTGACCCATCGCGACCCCATGGACAATGTTCCTCCAGGTCTTCCTGTCCTCTACCCTCTTCTGGAGTCCATTTAAATTCACACCTACTGCTTCAGTGACTCCATCCAGCCATCTCATTCTCTGTCGTTCCATTCTTCTATTGCCCTCAATCTTTCCCAGCATTAGGCCCTTCTCCAGTGAGTCCTTCCTTCTCATTAGGTGGCCAAAGTACTTGAGTTTCAACTTCAGGATCTGGCCTTCTAAAGAGCAGTCAGGGTTGATCTCTTCTAGGACTGACAGGTTTGAATGCCTTGCAGTCCAAGGGACTTGCAGGAGTCTTCTCCAGCACCATAGTTCAAAGGCCTCAGCCTTTCTTATGGTCCAACTTTCATAGCCATACATTGCAACTGGGAAAACCATGGCCTGGACTATATGCACTTTTGTTGGCCGGGTGATGTCTCTGCTTTTTAGTATGCTGTCTAGATTTGCCATAGCTTTCCTCCCCAGGAGCAAGCGTCTTTTAATTTCTTGGCTGCAGTCCCCATCTGAGGTGATCTTGGAGCCCAGAAAAATAAAATCTGTCACTACCTCCATTTCTTCCCCATCTATTTGCAGGAATTGAGAGGGCCGGATGCCATGATTTTGGTTTTCTTAATGTTGAGTTTCAAGCCAACTTTTGCACTCTCCTTCTTCGCCCGCATCAAGAGGCTCTTTAGTTCCTCTTCACTTTCTGCCATTAGAGTGGTATCATCTGCATATCTTAGGTTGTTGATATTTCTCCCGGCAATCTTAATTCCAACTTTTGATTCATCTAGCCTTGCCTTTCTCATGATGTGCTCTGCATATAAGTTAAATAGGCAGGGCGACAGTATACAACCTTGCTGGACTCCTTTTCCAATTTTGAACCAATCAGTGGTTCCGTGTCCAGTTCTCACTGTTGCTTCTTGACCTGCATATAGGTTTCTCAAGAGACAAATGAGATGGTCTGGTACTCCCATCTCTTTAAGAATTTGCCACAATTTGTTGTGATCCACATAATCAAAGGCTTTTGCATAGTCAATGAAGCAGAAGTAGATGTTTTTCTGGAACTCCCTAGCTTTCTCCATGATCCAGCGTATGTTGGCAATTTGATCTTTAGTTCTTCTGCCTCTTCGAAATCCTGCCTGTACTTCTGGTCGTTCTCGATCCACATACTGCTGGAGTCTAGCTTGTAGGATTTTAAGCATAACTTTACTCGCATGTGAAATGAGTGCAATGGTGCGATAGTTTAAACATTCTTTGGCATTGCCTTTCTTTGGAATTGGAATGTAAACTGACCTTTTCCAATCCTGTGGCCACTGTTGAGTTTTCCAAATTTGCTGGCAAATTGAGTGTAGCACTTTTACTGCACCGTCTTTTAAGATTTTGAATAGCTCAGCTGGAATACTGTCACCTCCACTGCATCGTCTTTTAAGATTTTGAATAGCTCAGCTGGAATACTGTCACCTGCACTAGCTTTATTGTTTCAGTCTAGTGGACAGATAATTCGTTTTTATTACATGGTGTCCAACATCACCATCCAAACATAGACATTGATTTTTAAGTGCTGCTGATATGCATGCACATTTGAAATATAATGAAAATGCACAATGAGAAACATTGGTCTTTCTAAAGTATGTTTCTTAGCTGCTAGTATCTACTTTCTGCTAATTTAATTAACAAAAGTTGACATAAAATTTAATTAATAAAAGTTGTAATTATAATAATCTGCCAATGGAAAGAGAACTCATATTGTTTGTGTGGTTTGGAAATGTTGGAGAATAATCATCCCAGTTGAAAGGAGGGCTCAAGTAGGAATTAACTTGGACTCACTATTGAATATAAGAAGACAAGGTCTGACACTCTCCATGCCTTTGAGCCTTATCTCATCTTTCCCAGATGAACAAAAACAATTAATTTGAACATTTTAAAACAATTAACATTTGCTTTTTATGTACAGATATAATAAAAAAATATTTAAATACTCTAGTGTTTTGAAAATTGGAAATAATATCTATACCTGTTGGTATATTGAAAATAAAGGATCAGATGAAATATTTGAGAGATTAGAACAGTGGTATGTGTCTGTCTGTCTTCTTATTAGAACATTTTCCTACTAAATTGGTTTGAACAAGAAAGGAAGATGGTCCATGGGAACTGAATGGATAATCTACCTATAATCCTGATGTCATGGTTCTGATAGATGAGACCAGAAAAAGAGAACTCCAAGGCAAGAGATTTCCTTAAATAACATATTTATTGGTTACATAGTTTCTGTAAGGACCCACCCCACTTTGCATCTTAAGAAGACAGAACTCTTGGAATAATTCTTCCAACAGGAATCCTTTATTAAGAAGAAGTGGTTGCAGGCGTGCTAGACAGGACTTGGGGTCCAAGCCCTCCCATTCAAGGTTTTAAGGGGTTCTCCAGTAGTCCCACCCAATCAACCCCCCTTCCAGTGATAGTTTCAGGTATCACAATTCCACCCCCTTTTTTCTTTCTTCAGTCTGGATGGAGACTTCAGATAAACTACATGAAAGGCAAATACCCTTCTTTGTTATGGTAAGGTTCTTTGGTGCTAACGCTTTGAGGTTACAATAAACACACATTCAACATTCAGCTCCTTAGAAGTATACTGAAGGAAGTGAGGGCCATAGAGCCCCTTTGTTCTCCCCCTTCTCTCCCTCTTATGGCAGAATCCAGAGAAGGCAGAATTGGGAGTTTCTATATTTGATAATTAAAGATGAAATATAATTGGATTCTGACATCCGGCCTCTCTTAAAAATAAGAGAGATCCACCTGAAAGAAAACACAACAAGTATAAAATTTAGTCAGGCTTGTTAAGATACTCTGTGTGAAACTTCTTCAATAGCTTCGGGGCTCTGACATGACGTTTATGGACCCACTCGTTTTGTGAGGGAGGGAGGTGTTTCCAGGCAACTAGGTACTGAGTTGCTCCATGATATCTCCTAGAATCAAGGATTTCCTTTATTTCGAAGTGTTGTTCACCCTCCACCATGAGTGGAGGTGGTGGTGGGGGGATTTTTGGCCGTAGAGGTGACTGATGCTCTCTTTTCAGCAAGCTGCAATGAAAAATTGGGTGTATTTGCCTGAGATTTTTGGGTAATTCTAATTCTACTGTTACTGGATTTATGATTCTTTTAATTGGAAAAGGTCCTATATATTTTGGTCCAAGTTTTTTACAGGGCTGTAGGGACTTTAGGTATTTTGTAGATAAGTACACCATTTCTCCTATAATGAATGGTGTAGGCTGAACCCTTTTTTTATCGGCTTGTGTTTTGTATGCCTGCCTAGCTTCATCTAGTGCTTTTCTGACTATTGGCCAGGTGTTTTGTAGTTTCTCCATCCATTCTTTCAGCAAAGGGATCGTTGGTTCGTTTGGGGTTAATTCTGGCATGGGGTTGAAACTTTGACCGGTGGCTATTTGAAAAGGAGTGTAACCTGTGCTGGAGTGGACTGCATTATTGTAGGCAACTTCTGCAAAAGGGAGTAAGTCCGCCCACTCGGTCTGCTGGAAACTAAGAAAACATCTTAAATATTGCTTAAGTACGGAGTTCATTTTTTCAGCCCCCCCATTTCCTTGAGGGTGGTGGCTAGATGTCAGTCCCTGAGTGGTTCCTAAGAGGGATAAAAATTCCTTCCAAAATGCGGACGTAAATTGCACCCCCCTGTCAGAGATGATGCATTGGGGTGCCCCATGCAATCTGTAAATGTGTTGGATGAAAAGTTTTGCTAAGGCTTTTGCAGTGGGAATCTTTTGGCAAGGGATAAAGTGCACCTGTTTGGAAAACAAGTCCGTGACCGTCCAGACCACAGTATTCCCATTGCTTTCTGGCAATTCCACTATAAAATCCATGGCTATTTCTCTCCAGGGGGCTGAGGGACTTGCCACTGTTTGCAATAGTCCTGGCAATTTCCCTTGCAACCTCTTTGCCGTGGCACATTTTGGACAACTGGCTATATAACTTTCAATGTCTTTTTTCATGGATGGCCACCAAAATTGCCGTTTAATTAAATGTAAAGTTTTTACAAATCCAAAATGCCCTGCTGATTTTGTGTCATGGCAAAGGTGCATGAAAGTTACTCTTTGAGTTGTTGGTATATATAACTTTTCCCCTACCCAAGGCAACCCGTCTCTCATTGTGCACACATTTTTGTTTTTCTGGAACCATTCATCTGTTTCCAAACTTTTTCTGAATTCAATCCAGTTTGGCTGTCCAGTTGTGGTTTTATTTTGGCTTGGGTTCTTGTGGTTACTGGTGCTGCCAGTTGTGACTCTGCCATTATTGGCCTAGAGTCTGTGGTTCGTGCGCTGTTATATTGGGGCATGCGAGTTCTTTCTTCCTGGTAAATGTTTGAGCTTAAATTGGAACTGGTGAAAATGCTGGGACCAGCGGGCTTGTTTGGGATTTTGTTTCCTGGAAGTTTTCAGGGCTTCTAAATTTTTGTGATCAGTCCACACCTGGAAGGGGATTTTGTTGCCTTCCAGGAACTGTCGCCACGTGAGTAATGCCCAACGTATCCCATAAGCCTCCTTCTCCCATACGGGCCAGCGCTGTTCTGTTTCCGTGAGTTTCTTGGATGTATATGCACAGGGTTGCAATACTGCATCATCATTTTCTTGTAATAGCACAGCCCCCACTGCCACATCACTTGCATCTGCCTGTATTACGAAGGGCTTGTCCATGTCTGGGTGCCTTAGTATTGGTTGGCAGGTCTCTTTAGAAAAAACTCCATTGTCCATGTTAGTGGCTGGCTAGGTTTTACTGAGGATGCTCCCTTCGTTTTTAGTAAGTTAGTGAGGGACAAGGCTATCTGGGCAAATGAGGGGATGAATTGGCGGTAAAAGTTTGCAAAGCCCAGGAAACTTTGTAGTTGCTTTCTTGTGCGGGGTGGCGCCCAATCTAATACTGCTTTGACCTTCTCTGGGTCCATTTCAATGCCCTGTGGGGATATGCGATAGCCTAGGTAGTCTATCCTTTCCTGGTGGAATTCGCATTTTGAGAGTTTGGCATATAGGTGGGCGGCTCGCAGCTTCTTTAAAACCGCTCTGACAAGGTTAATGTGTTCCTCTTTTGTTTCAGTAAAGATAAGAATGTCGTCCAAGTAAACAAGGACCCCCTTAAACAGGTGCTCCCTTAGAACGTCATTGATTAATTGCATAAAGACTGCAGGGCCCCCTTGTAATCCAAATGGCAAGACTTTGAATTGATAGCACCCCATGGGGCAGTTAAATGCAGTCTTCCATTCGTCCCCTTCCTTGATTCTCACGCGATAGTAAGCTTCCCTTAGGTCTAGTTTAGAAAAAATTTTCCCTTTCGATAGGTGTGACAGCATGTGTTTCATGAGGGGCAGAGGGTATAGGTTGCTTTCACTGATTGTATTCAGGGCCCTATAATCCACGCATAAACATAAGGAGCCATCCTTCTTCTCTCTAAAAAGGACCGGGGCAGCCACTTTAGGCTTGGCTGGCTCAATGAAACCTCTCTCTAGGTTTTTTTTTTATAAATCTTTCCATTTCCTCCTTCTCCTTTGGGCTCATGGAGTATAATCTGGGCTTCGGGAGTTTTGCCCAGGCTTGAATTCAATGGTACAGTCTGTGGGTCGGTGGGGGGGAAGCTCATTCGCCCTCTCCTCACTGAAGACTTCAGCAAGGTCCCTATATTCCTCTGGTATTTCTGTTAATCTTTTTTCCTCTCCTATGGATGCTTTTTCTATTCTTGATTCTGGTAGCCTCCCTTGGGGTTTTAAGTCCATAGGGTCCCCCTTCGGGAATTTGATTTCTGTCGTCCTCCAATTTACCCAGGGGTTCCATTTTTTCAACCATTCCATCCCTAGAATCATTGGGCATTCCATGCCTGGGGTCACCACAAACGTTATGTCCTCTTCATGTTTGCCCAGGGAGAGGTGTATTGGTAGAGTGGCTAGGTAGCTGGCACCCCCCCCTGCTATGGATCCATCTAACTGGCCAAATGAGATTGGTTGTTCCAGTCTCCTGGATGGGATGCCCAGATTCCCCACTAGTGTTGGGCTAATGAGGCAGCGGGTGCAGCCAGAGTCTATTAAGGCTTTCACCTTCACAGCTTCGGGCATGGGGGGATTAATATAGTCACTGTTTTGAAGATGGGTGTGATGCATCCACTTACCAGGGGTTCGCCCTCCGAGCTGTCATCTGAGGCATCCACCGGCCCTGTGGTGTAGGCTGGAGTTCTTTCCCCTTGGTGAGCAGAAGTGGGGGGTTCTGCAATTTCCATCATTCTCATGGCCGTTTCTTTTGGCTTAGCTGAAGACTTTCCGGATTTGTTGATTGGGGATCTGTCTGGGTTGTGCTGGGGGGCCTTTGAGCGGCATTCTACAGCTCAATGCCCTTCTCTTCCGCACTTGAAACACCCCATTTGCTTCTTGGCTGTAGCCGATGATTTCACCGGTTCGTGTGTCAGCTCAGGTGGGGGGCGGCTCCATTGTTTTCCTCGGCGGTGCCTCTTCAATATGTCGATCTCTGCTTCCTCTGCCAAGACGTACCATTCCTCAAGTCGGTGTGGGTCCCCTCGGGGCAGGCAAGCATCATATAGATCATAGTTTAGTCCGTCTTTGAAATGGCTAAGGAGGATGTCTTCTGGCCAATTCAGTTTGCTGGCAATGGCCCGGAATTCTTGTGTATATTCAGCCACCAGGCGTTTGCCTTGCCTCATCGTTTTTATCCTTTCACGGGCTTTGCGATCAGCCAGGGGGTCTTCAAATCGTCTTCTCAAAGAGGACATGAAACGGTTGAAGTTACTGAGTTCTGGGGCATTGGAGTCATGCAAGTTCACCACCCAATCTGCAGCCGGTCCATCCAGGGCAGATTGCACGATCCGGATGCGGGCTTTGTCGCTGGGAATGTCCTGCCCGTGTTCCTCCATGTAGCTGAGGACTTGGGTTAGGAAAAACCCCAAGTGTGTTGGCTCCCCTTTGAACTTCACCTCCAACGATGGACGTCTTGGAATGGATCGGTGCCTCCGTTGTTGGTGGTAATGTCTTCCGTCCAGGTTGCCATCTGTGGTCTGGTAGGGATTATCAGCACGATCAAAAGTGAAACCAAGACTGAAATTCCCTCCCAAAGGTTACAACGTTACAAAGTTGAACTTCCCACCCCAGTAATATGTCATAAATCACATTCCCCAATTAACTACTTTGGCGGGCTTTCTAACAGAAGCTTCAGCCCGCCAAAATGCAAGCAGCAATGACTTTAGTTCCCACAGGACAAATTATTGTTTTGTTTAAATTTAAAAGTACGCATCCCCCCTCCCAATTCTGTGGCAACAAAAAACAAAGTGGAAATGGCTTCAGCCAAATTTGTTTGTAGTGCTGACACCTAATTGAGTACATGCTGATATCAGGAGGTGTCCTCAACCATTAAACATTTGAAAATTCAAATCTATTCATACTTCAGCATGAAATTCACATTGCAGCCTAGGTTCACTGCAGTTTGTTCATCCCTAGAGAACTTAAATAATTAGTTTTATGATTATGCACAGAAAATGCATTTTACTTGTAACAAGCCAGAAAGAGGAAATCTTATCCATTTGATTTGAACAATTACAAGCCCATCATTTAAATAACATAAAATGAGGCAGATTTTATTCTGTGTCAGTCCTTATCTCTTAACTGGCAATGGAGACTTGGTTACTTGAGGACTGTATGGGCAGAATTGTATGGGTATGGCACTCTGTTTTGGAGTCAATAGTTGAGCTTCAATGTCACATAATAAGAATACCATACCTCGTTTATAACTACTATTTATAAGATATGGTTATTTTATGATGTTTATTTATTATTTTTGCTGAAGATGTTGGAATATCCTATATACATTGCCTCAGAATTTGTTATTTCCTTTCCCCATTAGAGATTTAGGTTGACTACTAGGTGCATTTTACTTCTAGATGACACAATCACAATTACTAGCTGTTTTTTTGCATGACAGTGTATAGTTTCAATTCCAAGTTCAATTCTTTAAAGTTATTATAAAATTAAACTAAATAGTGGAATTCTGGGAAACATGATTATGAAATCATTGATAGCCAAATCTATACAATTGTAATCCAGTGGCATGAGGATAAGATAATACAAATTATCCTTTATCAGAAATTATCCCTTATAGAATACCAAATCAAAAAAGTTGAAGACAAGCTATCCACCATATATGTATTTGTCATTATGTTTCATATCTGCAGTAAAAGCAATTTATTTAAAACTTTTCCCTGAATTTTCTGCTGGGATACTCATGGATATGTGTTTGCAAGTCCTAAAAAAATAATATATGGCTGGAGAAATATTAAAATATGAACATTTTTATTTCAAATATTTTTATTATTAATCGGATTTATCCCAGGTAATTAGCATAGAATTAAAATGCAAAATAAGAAATAGTATCATAAAATAATAGAAATATATAATAGTAATTGAGGACAGAATAAGTGAATAAATTATAAAGAGTATTTATAATTTATTTAATATGTACAGTATGTTAATGATGTTTATAAAATAAAGCCCTTATCATTCACTTATAAAAAGGAAAATAACAAGGGGAAATACTAGTTTGGTCTAGCAGTTAAGTCACTCAAAGAAGGAGACCATGAATTCAAGTCCTGCCTTAGCCATGAAAATCAGCTGGGTAATTTTGGGCCAATTACTCTCTCTCTCAGCCCAACTTACCTCATAGGGTTGTTCTTGTGAGTAAAATAGGATGAGGAAGGTCTGTTAGATATATTCTCCACCTTGAGTTATTTGTAAAAAAACATAAAAGTAGGATACAAATAAATAAAATGCAAAAATTATAGAACTGGTTAATTGTACCTGAAGAGCTGTTTGATGGAATTCTGCTGAAAGGTTACAAGTGACAATTACCAAATTTGGGAAGCAGATGGTTTGATTGTAGACTAAATATTTTGTTCATCTGCAGATCTTTGAGAAATGTATGAATATTATTAAGGAAGTTTATTGTACATTTGATTTAGAGAAAGAATGTGATAGTGACCAGTTTATGAAATGTTTCATGAGAAAGTGATGTTACATGATGATCGTTGAATGTAGTACAAGTAGTATGTAACAGAAATAATATATGCATGAAAATAAATGTAATGATTCATGAATAGTTTAGCATTGACAGGGAGTAATATAAGGATGTGAGATATCCATTTGCTATACTAGTTGGAAAAATAAAAATAAATGTTTGTTATGATCAAGGTGTGCTGACCAGGAAGTGAATGTGTCAAACTGAGAATCTTAATGATTTCCATTGCAAATTACATAGACTGTACTATACTTGGGGGTTATCTGAAAAAAAAAATCCAACACCAAAGTAGTTGTTGCAAATATATGTCCTTCTTCAGTTACTATTATAGCTGTTCTGTGCAACCAAATTTTCTGCTATAGTTTGTCAGTCCAATACATTACATAATGTCAGAACCTATTCCTATTTCATTTCTACCTATCCCCTCTAACCTAAAAACAAATCCCACCTTCCCCTGGGTTTTGCCATACTCCCAAGGGGAGGGGGGATGTGCCTGCAGGGTTATTGCTTTCCCTTCCTGTATTCACTACAATGTAATCTTTTGCTTCATTTATTGTTTCTGTGTCTGCTGCCCATTACAATGTAACAATTTGTATCTCTCTCTGAACTTTCTTCTCCCTAACCTGTCAACTAGGAAGGTGGGGGGGGGGAAGAAAGAAATACAACCTCTGGAGCCTGGGCTTGTTTCTCCATTCTCAAAAGGATGTGCAAAGAGCTACTTGAACAGCGTGCTATGAATGGAGCTGGACTGATGTTATCTCCCCTTTCCCATGATGGACTTAATACCTGGGGATTGGCCAGTTTGAACCATCCAGATGAACTGTGGGGTGGGGTTTGCTTGGGAAGGAATCCCTCAGATCCTGTCTATTATACTTGCTATCAACTACTTTTAATAAAAGTTCCTGTTGGAGGAAACTGTCAACAAGAGTTCTGCTTTCTTAAAATGTGGGATTGAAGTGGGTCCTTATCTTAGACAGGATCTGCAGTACTAGTCAACCTGGAAGCAAGACCCTTACCGGGAAGGAAGAACCCAGCATGAAAGGGGAGCCCTCCCTCCAGCAGGAATCCTGCCAGTTGTCGGGATCTGAGACATCATACTCCTCAGAAGAAGTGGTGGAAATGCATGACCACAAACCTAGATGGTCAATGGGCATTGGCAAGAAAGAAAAGTGGAAAAAAGTATCAAGGAAAGTGACCCTGAGATGGAGAAATCCCTGCACCTTAGCAAAGAGGAAGGAGGTTGCACATAGCACTCGAACTGGATCCTAGAGAAAGCTATTGACCTGATGAAAAGAACCCTCAGCTCTCTCACAGAGGAGAACCCTGAATCCTGGGGCTCCACCAACACCTTGAGCTACAACCGGAGAGACACTGAGGGGAAATCAGAAACTATAGCCCCGGGGACATCCATGGAGACAGCAGCTACCATTTTGGCAGCCCCCACTCCTCACCGACCTGCAGATAGCGATCAGGATGGGAGACAACACCATCGGCGGTGAAGACACCGAACCATCCAAAGATTCCCACTTCTGGATGTGAAATTCAGGGGAGGGAGTCACAACGCTTAGGGTTCTTTCTAACCCAAGTCTAACCCATGGAAGAATATAGGTGAGACATCCCCAGTGACAAAGCCCATATTCGTTTCATGCAATCCACTTTGGATGGGGCGGTAGCAGACTGGATGGTGAACCTGCATGATACCAATGCTCCAGAGCTCTACAACTTCAATCACTTCATGTCCTCCCTGAGAAGGCGATTCGACAACCCCCTGGCTGATCAAAAAGCCTGTGAGAGAATCAAAATGGTGAGGCAGAGCAGATGCCTGGTAGCTGAGTATACATAAGAATTCCGGGCCATCGCGAGCAAGCTAAACTGGCCAGAAGACATCCTCCTTAGCCATTTCAAAGATGGCCTAAACTACGACCTATATGATGCTTGCCTGCATCATGGGGACCCACACCGACTTGATGAATGGTATGTCCTGGTGGAGGAAGCAGAGATCGACCTACTGAAGAGGCACCGCTGAGGAAAACCATGGGGCCACTCACCTCCTGAGCTGATGTGTGAGCCAGTGAAATCACCAGCTATGACCAAGAAGTCAATGGGCTGTTTCAAATGTGGGAGAGAGGGGCATTGCGCCATAGAATGCTGCTTGAAAGCCCCTCAGCACAACCCAAACCAATCACTGTCCAGGAAATCAAGGAAGTCCTCAGCCAAACCACGAGAACCCACCATGAGGATGACTGAGGCAGCGAAGTCCCCACCCCCTGCCAAGCATGGGGAGGGAACTCTGGCCTACACTGCAGGGGCAGTGGACACCTCAGATGATAGCTTGGAGGGCAAACCTCTGGTAAGTGGATCCATCGCATCCATCCTTAAGACAGTGATTATATTAGTCCCTTCCATGCCTGAAGCTATCAAAGTGAAAGCCTTAATACACTCTGGCTGCACCTGCTTCCTCATTAACCCAATGCTAGTGGGGAACTTGGGCATCCTGGTGAGGAGGCTGAAAACAACCAATCTCATTTGGCCAGTTAGATGGGTCCAGGGGGGGTTGCCAGCTACCCTAGCCACTTTACCAGTCCACTTATCCCTTGGGAACCATGAGAAAGGCATAACGTTTGTAGTGATCCCAGGCATAGAATGCCCAGTGATCTTAGGGCTGGAGTGGCTAAGGAAATGGAACCCCTGGGTAAATTGGAGGACAGCAGAACTCAATGTCCTGAAGGGGGATCATTTGAATGTAACCCCCCAAGGAGCCCTACCAAACCCAGGAGCAGAGAAATCATTGGTGGGAGAGGAAAAGGGGCTACCCGAAATACCAGAGGAATACCGAGTCCTTGCTGAAGTTTTCAGTGAGGAGCAGGTGGATGAGCTTCCCCCACACTGACCCACGGATTGTGTCATAAAATTCAAGCCCAGGGCAAAACTCCTGAAGCCCAGACTATACTCTATGAGCCCTAAAGAGAAGGAGGAAATGGAAAGATTCATAAATAAAAACCTAGAAAGGGGATTTATCAAACCTGCCAAGCCTAAGGTAGCTGCCCTAGTCCTCTTTAAAGAGAAGAAGGACAGCACTTTGCACTTGTGTGTGGACTATCGCACCCTGAATGCAATCAGTGAAAGTAACCTATACCCCCTACCCCTCATGAAGGACATGTTATCCCACTTATCGAAAGGAAGAATTTTCACTAAACTAGACCTAAGGGAAGCATATTACCACATTAGGATTAAGGAAGGGAATGAATGGAAAACCACATTTAATTGTCCAATGAGATGCTACCAATTCAAAGTTTTGCCGTTTGGACTACAAGGGCTACCCACAGTATTTATGCAATTAATCAATGAGATACTAAGGGTGCACCTATTTAAGGGGGTTATGGTTTATCTAGACAACATCCTTATCTTCACTGAATCCAAAGAGGAACATGTCAGCCTAGTCAGAGCAGTTTTAAAGAAACTGTGAGCTGCCCAACTATATACCAAATTATCGAAATGCTAATTCCACCAGGAAAGAATAGACTACCACAGGGCATCAAAATGGACCCCAAGAAGGTCAGGGCAGTACTAGAATGGGCACCACCTTGCACAAGGAAACAGTTGCAAAATTTCCTGGGTTTCGCAAACTTTTACCACCAGTTCATCTTTTCGTTCATCCAAATAGTCCTGCCCCTCATGAACTTACTAAAAAAGAAGGGAAAATCCTCAGTGAAATCCAGCCATCCACTAAAATGGACAATAGAATGCCAAGCGGCGTTCGAGAGGTTAAAGATATTCTTTTCTGCCCAACACATACTGAGGCATCCAGACATGAATAAACCTTTCGTAATATAGGCAGATGCAAGTGACATGGCAGTGGGGGCTGTATTATCACAAGAAAATAACAAAGGGGTATTGCAACCTTGCACGTACACGTCCAGGAAACTCACTGAAATGGAACAGCACTGGGCCATGTGGGAAAAGGAGGCATACACTGTGAGATGGTCATTACTTACATGGCACCATTTCCTTGATGGGAATAAAATCCCTTTTCAGGTCCCGACAGAGCACAAAAACTTGGAAGCCTTAAAATCACCCAGGAAGCTCACTCCCAAGCAAGCCCACTGGTCCCAGCATTTTCACCAATTTTATTTTAAGCTCAAATACTTGCCAGGGGGAAAGAACTTCCTGGCAGATGCACTGTCTCACATGCCCCAATATAACAGCATGCGAGCCACCGGTTCTAAACTACTCATGCCAGAACCACAACTGGCAGCACTAGTAACCACCAGAGCCCAAGCTAAAATAAAGTTGCAGCTGGGTGGCCAAACTGGAATCAAATTCTGGAAAACTTTGGAAACAGATGAATGGTTCCAGAAAAATAAACACATGTGCACAATCAAGGACGGACTGCCATCGGTGGGGGAGACATTATATATATATATCAACCACCCAGAGGGTCACTTTCATGCAGCTATGCCATGATACAAAATCAGCAGGGCATTTTGGATTTGTAAAAACATTGTTGTTGTTGTTAATTGCGAAGTCGTGTCTGACCCAAAGCGACCCATGGACAATGTTCCTCCAGGTCTTCCTGTTCTCTACCATCTTCTGGAGTCCATTTAAGTTCACACCTATTGCTTCAGTGACTCCATCCAGCCATCTCATTCTCTGTCGTCCCATTCTTCTAGTGCCCTCAATCTTTCCCAACATTAGGCCCTTCTCTAGTGAGTCCTTCCTTCTCATTAGGTGGCCAAAATATTTGAGTTTCAACTTCAGGATCTGGCCTTCTAAAGAGCAGTCGGGGTTGATCTCTTCTAGGACTGACTGGTTTGAACGCCTTGCAGTCCAAGGGACTCGCAGGAGTCTTCTCCAGCACCATAGTTCAAAGGCCTCAATTTTTTGGCACTCAGCCTTTCTTATGGTCCAACTTTCAAAGCCATACATTGCAACTGGGAAAACCATGGCCTGGACTATACGCACTTTTGTTGGCAGGGTGATATCTCTGCTTTTTAGTATGCTGTCTAGATTTGCCATAGCTTTCCTCCCCAGGAGCAAGCGTCTTTTAATTTCTTGGCTGCAGTCCCCATCTGAGGTGATCTTGGAGCCCAGAAAAATAAAATCTGTCACTACCTCCATTTCTTCCCCATCTATTTGCCAGGAATTGAGAGGGCCGGATGCCATGATTTTGGTTTTCTTAATGTTGAGTTTCAAGCCAACTTTTGCACTCTCCTTCTTCACCCGCATCAAGAGGCTCTTTAGTTCCTCTTCACTTTCTGCCATTAGAGTGGTATCATCTGCATATCTTAGGTTGTTGTCAGAATCCAATTATATTTCATCTTTAATTATCAAATATAGAAACTCCCAATTCTGCCATCTCTGGATTCTGCCATAAGAGGGAGAGAAGGGGGAGAACAAAGGGGCTTTATGGCCCTCACTTCCTTCAGTACACTTCAAAGGGCTGAATGTTGAATGTGTGTTTATTGTAACCTCGAAGTGTTAGCATACCAAAGGAGAGTATTGCCTTTCATGTAGTTATCTGAAGTCTCCATCCAGACGGAAGAAAGAAGAAAAGGGGTGGAATTGTGATACTTGAAACTATCACTGGAAGGGGGGTTGATTGGGTGGGACTACTGGGGAACCCCTTAAAACCTTGAATGGAAGAGCTTGAACCCCAAGTCCTGTCTAGCATGCCTGCAACCACTTCTCTAATAAAGGATTCCTGTTGGAAGAATTATTCCAAGAGTTCTGTCTTCTTAAGATGCAAAGTGGGGTGGGTCCTTACATTAGACAGGACTTGCAAAATTAATCAACCTGGAAGGGAGACCCTTGCCGGGGGATTTTGCAAAAATTTACCATGTCAGACAACGAAGCAAGAGAGGGGGAAAACTCCCTGGAAAGAGAGCCGCTGACCCAGTTGGAACCTTGCCAGATGTTGGAATCTGAGAGGCCAGATTCCTCAGGAGAAGAAGTGGTGGAGACACAGGACCACAAGCCTCACTGGTCGATGGGCGTTGGAAAGAAAAGCGAGTGGGGAAAGGAATCAAGAAAAGTGACCCTGAGACGAGGGACCAAGCAACCAGAATGGACGCAGGAGATGGAGAAATCCCTGCACGCACGTGAAGAGGGAGGAAGCTGGGCACCGTACTCAGACTGGATCCTAGAGAAAGCTATTGACCTGATGAAGAGAACTCTCAGCTCCCTAGGAGAGGAGAATACTGAGCCCTACGGCCGCCCCAGTTCCTGGAGCCACAAAGGGAGAGACACTGAGGGGGACGTGGAACCTGCAACCCCAGGGACATCTACTGATCCAGGAGCCCCCACCCCCTACCGGACCACAGATGGCAATCTGGACGGAAGACACTACCACCCACAACGGAGGCACCGATCCATTCCAAGACGTCCACCGTTGGAGTGAAATTCAAAGGGGAGCCAACACGCTTGGGGATTTTCCTAACCCAAGTCCTCAGCTACATGGAGGAATATGGGCAGGACATTCCCAGCCACAAAGCCCGCATCCGGATCGTGCAATCTGCCCTGGATGGACCAGCTGCGGATTGGGTAGTGAACTTGCATGACTCCAATGCCCCAGAACTCAGTAACTTCAACCGTTTCATGTCCTCTTTGAGAAGACGATTTGAAGACCCCCTGGCTGATCGCAAAGCCCGTGAAAGAATAACAACGATGAGGCAAGGCAAACGCCCAGTGGCCGAGTATACACAAGAATTCCGGGCCATTGCCAGCAAACTGAATTGGCCAGAAGACATCCTCCTTGGCCATTTCAAAGACGGACTAAACTATGATCTATATGATGCTTGCCTGCCCCGAGGGGACCCACATCGACTTGAGGAATGGTACGTCTTGGCAGAGGAAGCAGAGATCGACATATTGAAGAGGCACCGCCGAGGAAAACAATGGAGCCGCCCCCCGCCTGAGCTGACACACCAACCGGTGAAATCATCGGATACAGCCAAGAAGCAAATGGGGTGTTTCAAGTGCGGAAGAGAAGGGCATTGAGCTGTAGAATGCCGCTCAAAGGCCCCCCAGCACAACCCAGACAGATCCCCAATCAACAAACCCAGAGAGTATTCAGCTAAGCCAAAAGAAACAGCCATGAGAATGATGGAAATTGCAGAAACCCCACCTCTGCTCACCAAGGGGAAAGAACTCCAGCCTACACCACAGGGACGGTGGATGCCTCAGATGACAGCTCGGAGGGCGAACCCCTGGTAAGTGGATGCATCACACCCATCTTCAAAACAGTGACTATATTAATCCCCCCCATGCCCGAAGCTGTGAAGGTGAAAGCCTTAATAGACTCTGGCTGCACCCGCTGCCTTATTAGCCCAACACTAGTGGGGAATCTGGGCATCCCATCCAGGAGACTGGAACAACCAATCTCATTTGGCCAGCTAGATGGATCCATAGCAGGGGGGATGCCAGCTACCCTAGCCACTCTGCCAATACACCTCTCCCTGGGCAACCATGAAGAGGACTTAACGTTTGTGGTGACCCCAGGTATGGAATGCCCAATGATTCTAGGGATGGAATGGTTGAAAAAATGGAACCCCTGGGTAAATTGGAGGACGACAGAAATCAAATTCCCGAAGGGGGACCCTATGGACTTAAAACCCCAAGGGAGGCTACCAGAATCAAGAATAGAAAAAGCATCCATAGGAGAGGAAAAAAGATTAACAGAAATACCAGAGGAATATAGGGACCTTGCTGAAGTCTTCAGTGAGGAGAGGGCGAATGAGCTTCCCCCCCACCGACCCACAGACTGTACCATTGAATTCAAGCCTGGGGCAAAACTCCCGAAGCCCAGATTATACTCCATGAGCCCAAAGGAGAAGGAGGAAATGGAAAGATTTATAAAAAAAAACCTGAAGAGAGGTTTCATTGAGCCAGCCAAGCCTAAAGTGGCTGCCCCGGTCCTTTTTAGAGAGAAGAAGGATGGCTCTTTACGTTTATGCGTGGATTATAGGGCCCTGAATACAATCAGTGAAAGCAACCTATACCCGCTGCCCCTCATGAAAGACATGCTGTCACACCTATCGAAAGGGAAAATTTTTTCTAAACTAGACCTAAGGGAAGCTTACTATCGCATGAGAATCAAGGAAGGGGACGAATGGAAGACTGCATTTAACTGCCCCATGGGGTGCTATCAATTCAAAGTCTTGCCATTTGGATTAAAAGGGGGCCCTGCAGTCTTTATGCAATTAATCAATGACGTTCTAAGGGAGCACCTATTTAAGGGGGTCCTTGTTTACTTGGACGACATTCTTATCTTTACTGAAACAAAAGAAGAACACGTCAAACTTGTCAGAGCGGTTTTAAAGAAGCTGCGAGCCGCTCACCTATATGCCAAACTCTCAAAATGCGAATTCCACCAGGAAAGGATAGACTACCTAGGCTATCGCATATCCCCACAGGGCATTGAAATGGACCCGGAGAAGGTCAAAGCAGTATTAGATTGGGCGCCACCCCGCACAAGAAAGCAACTACAAAGTTTCCTGGGCTTTGCAAACTTTTACCGCCAATTCATCCCCTCATTTGCCCAGATAGCCTTGTCCCTCACTAACTTACTAAAAACGAAGGGAGCATCCTCAGTAAAACCTAGCCAGCCACTAACATGGACAATGGAGTGCCAAGCAGCGTTTGAGAGACTAAAGAGACTTTTTTCTGCCGAACCAGTACTAAGGCACCCAGACATGGACAAGCCCTTCATAATACAGGCAGATGCAAGTGATGTGGCAGTGGGGGCTGTGCTATTACAAGAAAATGATGATGCAGTATTGCAACCCTGTGCATATACATCCAAGAAACTCACGGAAACAGAACAGCGCTGGCCCGTATGGGAGAAGGAGGCTTATGGGATACGTTGGGCATTACTCACGTGGCGACAGTTCCTGGAAGGCAACAAAATCCCCTTCCAGGTGTGGACTGATCACAAAAATTTAGAAGCCCTGAAAACTTCCAGGAAACTCAATCCCAAACAAGTCCGCTGGTCCCAGCATTTTCACCAGTTCCAATTTAAGCTCAAACAGATGCAGTATCTCGCATGCCTCAATATAACAGCGCACGAACCACAGACTCTAGACCAATAATGGCAGAGTCACAACTGGCAGCACCAGTAACCACAAGAACCCAAGCCAAATAAAACCACAACTGGACAGCCAAACTGGGATTGAATTCAGAAAAAGTTTGGAAACAGATGAATGGTTCCAGAAAAACAAACATGTGTGCACAATGAGAGACGGGTTGCCTTGGGTAGGGGAAAAGTTATATATACCAACAACTCAAAGACTAACTTTCATGCACCTTTGCCATGACACAAAATCAGCAGGGCATTTTGGATTTGTAAAAACTTTACACTTAATTAAACGGCAATTTTGGTGGCCATCAATAAAAAAGGACATAGAAAGTTATGTTGCCAGCTGCCCAACCTGTGCATCAGCAAAGAGGTTGCAAGGGAAATCGCCAGGGCTATTACAACCAGTGGCAAGTCCCTCAGCCCCCTGGAGGGAAATAGCCATGGATTTTATAGTGGAATTGCCAGAAAGCAATGGGAATACTGTTATCTGGACAGTCACGGACCTATTTTCCAAACAGGTGCACTTTATCCCTTGCCAAAAAATTCCCACTGCAAAGGCCTTAGCAAAACTTTTCATCCAGCACATTTACAGATTGCACGGGGCACCCCAACGCATCATCTCTGATAGGGGAGTGCAATTTACGTCTGCATTTTGGAAGGAATTTTTATCCCTCTTAGGGACCACTCAGGGATTGACATCTAGCCACCACCCTCAAGGAGATGGACAAGCGGAACGCTGCCAGTCGGTACTTGAGCAATATTTGAGATGTTTTTTAAATTTCCAACAGAGTGATTGGACGGACTTACTTCCTTTTGCAGAAGTTGCCTACAATAATGCAGTCCACTCCAGCACAGGCTACACTCCTTTTCAAATAGCCAACGGTCAAAGTTTCAACCCTATGCCAGAGTTAACCCCAAAAGAACCAACGATCCCTTCACTGAAAGAATGGATGGAAAACCTACAAAACACCTGGCCAATAGTCAGAAAATCACTAGATGAAGCTAGGCGGGCATACAAAGCACAAGCCGATAAAAAAAGGGTTGAGCCTACACCATTCATTATAGGAGAAATGGTGTACTTATCTACAAAATACCTAAAGTCCCTACAGCCCTGTAAAAAACTTGGACCAAAATATATAGGACCTTTTCCAATTAAAAGAATCATAAATCCAGTAACAGTAGAATTAGAATTACCCAAAAACCTCAGGCAAATACACCCAATTTTTCATTGCAGCTTGCTGAAAAGAGAGCATCAGTCACATCTACGGCCAAAAATCCCCCCACCACCACCTCCACTCATGGTGGAGGGTGAACAACACTTCGAAATAAAGGAAGTCCTGGATTCTAGGAGATATCATGGGGCAACTCAGTACCTAGTTGCCTGGAAACACCTCCCTGCCTCACAAAATGAGTGGGTCCATAAACGTCATGTCAGAGCCCCGAAGCTATTGAAGAAGTTTCACACAGAGTATCCTAACAAGCCTGACTAAATTTTATACTTGTGTTTTCTTTCAGGTGGATCTCTCTTATTGTTAAGAGGGGCCGGATGTCAGAATCCAATTATATTTCATCTTTAATTATCAAATATAGAAACTCCCAATTCTGCCATCTCTGGATTCTGCCATAAGAGGGAGAGAAGGGGGAGAACAAAGGGGCTTTATGGCCCTCACTTCCTTCAGTACACTTCAAAGGGCTGAATGTTGAATGTGTGTTTATTGTAACCTCGAAGTGTTAGCATACCAAAGGAGAGTATTTGCCTTTCATGTAGTTATCTGAAGTCTCCATCCAGACGGAAGAAAGAAGAAAAGGGGTGGAATTGTGATACTTGAAACTATCACTGGAAGGGGGGTTGATTGGGTGGGACTACTGGGGAACCCCTTAAAACCTTGAATGGAAGAGCTTGAACCCCAAGTCCTGTCTAGCATGCCTGCAACCACTTCTCTTAATAAAGGATTCCTGTTGGAAGAATTATTCCAAGAGTTCTGTCTTCTTAAGATGCAAAGTGGGGTGGGTCCTTACAGTTGTTGATATTTCTCCCGGCAATCTTAATTCCAACTTTTGATTCATCTAGCCCTGCCTTTCTCATGATGTGCTCTGCATATAAGTTAAATAAGCAGGGTGACAGTATACAGCCTTGCTGGACTCCTTTTCCAATTTTGAACCAGTCAGTGGTTCCGTGTCCAGTTCTCACTGTTGCTTCTTGACCTGCATATAGGTTTCTCAAGAGACAAATGAGATGGTCTGGTACTCCCATCTCTTTAAGAACTTGCCACAATTTGTTGTGATCCACACAATCAAAGGCTTTAGCATAGTCAATGAAGCAGAAGTAGATGTTTTTCTGGAACTCCCTAGCTTTCTCCATGATCCAGCGTATGTTGGCAATTTGATCTCTAGTTCCTCTGCCTCTTCAAAATCCTGCCTGTTCTTCTGGAATTTCTTGATCCACATACTGCTGGAATCTAGCTTGTAGGATTTTAAGCATAACTTTACCTGCGTGTGAAATGAGTGCAATGGTGCGATAGTTTGAGCATTCTTTGGCATTGTCTTTCTTTGAAATTGGAATGTAAATTGACCTTTTCCATCCTGTGGCCACTGTTGAGTTTTCCAAATTTGCTGGCAAATTGAATGTAGCACTTTTACTGCATCGTCTTTTAAGATTTTGAATAGCTCAGCTGGAATACTGTCACTTCCACTAGCTTTGTTGTTGCTCAGATTATCTAAGGCCCATTTCACTTCACATTCTAGGATGTCTGGTTCGAGGTCAGTGACCATCTCATTGTGGTTGTCTGGGACATTAAGCTCATTCTTGTATAGTTCTTCTGTGTAGTTTTGCCATCTCTTCTTAATCTCTTCTGCCTCTGTTAGGTCCCTGCCATTTTGGTCCTTTATCATGCCCATCTTTCCATGAAACGTTACCTTCATATCTCCAATATTCTTGAAGAGATCTCTGGTCCTCCCTATTTTGTTGTTTTCTTCTATTTCTTTGCACTGTTCATTTAAGAAGGCATTCTTATCTCTTCTAGCTACTCTCTGGAATTCTGCATTCAATTGGGTGTATCTTTCTCTTTCTCCCTTGCCTTTCGCTTCCCTTCTTTCCTCGGCTATTTGCAAAGTTTCCTCAGACAGCCATTTTGCTTTCTTGCATTTCTTTTTCTTTGGGATGGTTTTAGTTGCTACCTCTTGTACAATGTTGTGAACCTCTGTCTATAGTTCTTCAGGCACTCTGTCTATCAGATCTAATTCCTTAAATCTATTTGCCACATCTACTGTATTTTCATCAGGAATATGATTTAGTTCATACCTGAGTGGCCTAGTGCTTTTCCCTACTTTTTTCAATTTAAGCCTAAATTTTGCAATGAGAAGCTCATGATCTGAGCCACAGTCAGCTCCTGGTCTTGTTTTTACTGACTGTATAGAGCTTCTCCATCTTTGGCTGCAGAGCACATAGTCAATCTGATTTCTATGTTGACTATCTGGTGATGTCCATGTGTAGAACCATCTCTTGGGTTGTTGGAAAAGAGTGTTAGAGAATTTTAATTTCTCTATTGGTAAAAAAATAAATCAGAAGCTCTCACAGTTGACTGCATTTAACTGATTCAAAATAACTTCTTTATATCAAAATATTTATATTACCATACATTCTTCTTTACAGCAACATAGCTTAATCAAGATTTCTTACAGAGACAGAGCAGAGACAAAACTTTGAGACTGGAAATCCAGCTCCTAACTCAATACTCTTTTTGCACAGACTCAGTAGCACTTTCTTCCCATTGGCTGACTGAGTTACCACATGACTCTTCCTGTTCATGAATATTCCAACACTCCTCCCTTCATGACAGGAAGAGACATCAGACCTATTGACTTTACACATTTTCCATAGTGAACATTACCCAGTGGTTTTGTCATCATGTCTGCCAAATTATCCTCAGAAGAACAATGATATAAAGTAATCAATTTTCCTTTTACAGCTTCCCTGACATTACAATACTTAATGTCTACATGTTTACTTCTGTTCTTCACCCTGTCACCAGTTGCCATTTTTATACAGGCAGCATTGTCTTCAAATACCTTTACAGATTCTTTTACATTAATATTTAAATCTTGCAACAACTGTACATACCATGTTACTTCAGAACACAATTCAGATAAAGCAATAAACTCTGCTTCCACTATTGAAATAGCAACAGTTGTTTGTTTTCTGGACTTCTATCCAATCAGAGTCCCTCCAAACAATATTATAATCCCAGAATTTGATTTCTTTATGTTTATGTCATTTGCATAGTCACTATCGACATAACACTTTAATTTCAATTCCTCAGTAATCTGTATTTGAAGACCCAAATTTATAGTTCCTTTTAAATATCTGAGAACCCTTTTTACACCCATCCAATGTAACTTTGTAGGTGCAGCAGTAAAACGACTCAAAATGTTTACTGCGCAAGCTATATCTGGTCTGGACCACTGTGATAGATATAACAAACTCCCTATTGCTGAGTGATATATCTCATGATCACAGGTTTCACCTTTGTCCCCACTTAAACTATTATAAAAATCTGCACTCATGGGTGTGGGAGCAGTATTGCAATCTTTCATATTATATTTCTCCAATAACTGCTCAATTTTTCTCCTTTGACTGAGAATATAACCACCTTTTTTATTTTTCTGTATCTCTACACTGAAATAATTTTTTATTTCTCCCAAATTCTTTAATTCAAATTTCTTTCCTAATTTATCAGCAAATTCTTTGACTTGTAATGCATCCTTTGCGATGAAACAAAGATCATCCACAAATGATAACAGTAGACAATTCCTTCCTTGTAACTGTCCAGTATATATACAGTTATCAGCTTTGCAACTTTTAAATCCAAGATCCTTTAAAGCAGTATCTAAACAGATATTCCAGTTTCTGGCTGACTGCTTCAGCCCATAAATAGCCTTGTTTAATTTATATACGATGTTAGGTTTTGCAATTTCATATCCTGGTGCTTGGATCATATAAATTTCTTCCTCTAACTCAGCATTGAGGAATGCAGTTGTGATATCAAAGTGCCAGATTTTATGCTTATATGCCGCTGCCAACGCCAGTGCTAATCTTATACTCTCACTTTTCACAGTTGGCGCAAATACTTCATCATAGTGCACATTCTTTAATTGTGAAAAACCTTGTGCCACTAACCTGGCCTTATACTGTATATCATTATTTGGCAATACCTTTTTCTTATAGACCCACTTACAACCCACAGCTTTGGTTCCCTGTGGCAAAGTCATTGATTTAAATACTTCATGGTCTCCCATGGATTTCATCTCTTTATCCATGGCCTCCTTCCATTTTTCTTGTTCAGCTTTTGGTAATGCCAACACCTCTTTATAACTTCTTGGCTCATATCACACACTGCAAACCTTTACCTTGCTGGCAGAATACCTGTCAGGCGGAATTCCTTTATTACATCGCTCTGACCTACATGGTATTAACTGCTCCTGTGTCTCAAGTCTTTCTGGCTTCATGTCTTGTTCAGCCTCTCCTCCCTGAACATGGACATCTTCAATAATGATTTTTTCATCATTAGATGAATTATTGTCACTAAACAGACCACCGTCATTAAGTGAGACATACCCAGAATTTGCATTAATTCTGTCCCAATTTTGTTCTGCAAAATTAGCAGACCTTGAAATTATAACTCTTTTACTTCCATCAGTAAAGCGATATCCTTTTGACCCTGGCTCATAGCCCACAAACCTGAGCTTTCTTGCCTTTTGCTGTCCCTTTCTTCTGATTGCTTTTGGAATGTGTACCCATGCAGTACTTCCAAAAATTCTCAAATGTGCCAGTGATGGCTTTCTCCCATATAGAATGGCATATGGAGTATTATTAATGGAGGAACTCCACAGCCTATTAACTATATAATTGGCAGTCAATATGGCTTCTCCCCAATATGACCTGCTCAAACCAGAAACCTCTAACAATGAATCTTTCATTGTTTGCAAAACACCATTCCTTCTTTCAGCTACACCGTTCTCTGCTGCTGTGTAAGGATTTGTATGTCTTATCCCCAACTGCCCCAACCATTGTTGGAATTTAGTTGACATAAATTCAGTACCTCTGTCAGTTTGCAACTGACACACTTGTTGTCTGTACCGTCTCTCTACAAAGCTTACCCACTATTTGAATTTTTGTAGCACCTCTGTCTTTTCTCTAAGCAAATAGCAAAATGAATACCTGCTATAATCATCAACAATTACCACTGCATATTTTGCTCCTCCCAAACTGGCTTGCATAGGTCCCACCAGATCTGCATGGACCAGCTCTAGAACTCTTTTTGTTTGTCTTGTGCTACATTTACTAACTGGGAATGCCTTTGACTTTGATGCTTTGCATACTGCACAGTCCAAATATGTTTTGCATCCCTTCAAATTTAGCCCTTCTGCAAAATCTTGCATTTGCTGCAAAACTTTAAAGCTTGCATGGCCAAGTCTTCTATGCAGAAGATGAACACATGAATCATGCTCTGCAACATTCTTAAATATATGGGAACATTGAATCTTTTGTCCCTGCAATACATATAGATTATTTTCCTTTATGCCTTCTGCACAAATATTCCCATTCCTTTTGATGAGACATTTCCCATTTACAAAAATGACCTCAAAACCTTGTTTGTCTAAATTAGACACACTTAACAAATTATGTTCCATCTCAGGTACACAAAGCACATTGGTAAACTTTGATTTCAAATATGGAATTTTTACATCGCCTTTTCCGATGACTTTTGCTTTCTGGCCATTTGCCAAAGCCACAGCTTCTTGTGCTACTGGAACAAACCTGCAAAATAATTCAGAGTCATTAACAATTGTTTGACTTGCCCCACTATCAATTAGCCACTTGTCTCTGTTGTTGCTATTGCAAACTTTTGCAACACCAAAATGTTCCTTTTGCAAAGCAGTCCTTTTCCTTTGCACAAATGTCTTTTTCTGCAAATTGTAGCAAGTCTTTTCCCACTGAGCAGCTCTCTGCTTGCAAAATCTCTCCTTTATTGCAATTTGGTCCGGGTCCGATCTGCTTGTTTCTTCTCCTCTGGAGACTTGCAGTCTGGACCCCCTCCTCAGGAATTTCTCCTCCTCGTGGCTGCTTCTAAAATGGCGTTTTTCCTCTTCATTAAGCAAACATGCCTTTAAGGCCTCAAACTTTAAGTCTTGTTCTTCTTTGCACTCAAATATTGCAGAAACCGTGTCCCAGGTTTTATCTAAACTGTTCAACACCAATAAAACCTTCTGGGACTCGGAATTTAATCCCACATTGTTCTAAGTCCAAAAATAAACTTCGCATTTTATTTAAATGCTGTTCCACAGATTCACCTTGTTGCAAACAGGCTCTGTAAAGTTTTCTTAACAATTGCACTATATTGCATGCAGAAACATTCACATGCCCAGCTCTCAATTTCAACCATATTTCCTTTGCAGTCTTTAAATTTGCAACATTTAGAAATTGTGCATCATCTAAATTCAAGATGAGATAAGCCAGTACTCTATCATGATTTTTCTGACCAACTGCTGCAAACACTTGTGATGGATTTTTTACAATATACCACAGCTCTTTAGATTTCAGCAAACATTCCATTTTTGCAGCCCACACAATCTAATTCTTCTGGCCTAAACGAGGCACACAGCTTTCCTCAAATTCCATTGCAGCCATTCTACTAATTCTGCCTTGTTCTTAAACTTTCTAAACACAGGCAATTTCTTCCAGCTTTAAATTACAATGCAGTCCTTAGTAAGCTCTGGGCCCATAACCTGTTAGAGAATTTTAATTTCTCTATTGGTAAAAAAATAAATCAGAAGCTCTCACAGTTGACTGCATTTAGCTGATTCAAAATAACTTCTTTATATCAAAATATTTACATTACCATACATTCTTCTTTACAGCAACATAGATTAATGAAGATTTCTTACAGAGACAGACCAGAAACAAAACTTTGAGACTGGAAATCCAGCTCCTAACTCAATACTCTTTTTGCACAGACTCAGTAGCACTTTCTTCCCATTGGCTGACTGAGTTACCACATGACTCTTCCTGTTCATGAATATTCCAACAAGGAGTATTTGTTATGACCATCGTATTCTCTTGACAAAATTCTATCAGCCTGTGCCCTGCTTCGTTTTGTACTCCAAGGCCAAACTTGCCTGTTATTCCGGTTATCTTTTGGCTTCCTACCTTAGCATTCCAATCCCCCACGATGATAAGGACATCATTTTTGGGTGTTAATTCTATAAGGTGCTGTAGGGCTTCATAGAACCGGTCAATTTCATCCTCTTCAGCACCAGTGGTTGGGGCATAGATTTGGACTATTGTGATATTGAATGGTTTGCCTTGGATTCGAATTGAGATCATTCTGTCATTTTGGGGATTGTATCCAGTATTGCTTTTCCTATTCTTTTATTGACTATGAAGGCTACTCCATTTCTTCTGATGGATTCTTGCCCACAGTAGTATACCTGATGGTCATCTGAGTTAAATTCACCCATTCCTGTCCATTTTAGTTCGCTGATTCCTAAGATGTCGATGTTCAGTCTTGGCATCTCTTTTTTGACTACGTCTAGCTTGCCTTGATTCATGGATCTTACATTCCAGGTTCCTATGGAGAAAAAATCTTTACAGCATCGGACTTTCCTTTCACCACCAGATATATCCACAGCTGAGCGTCCTTTCGGCTTTGGCCCAGTCGCTTCATTCTTTCTGGCGCTACTAGTACTAGCCCTCTGCTCTTGCCCAGTAGCATATTGGACACCTTCCGACCTGAGGGGCTCATCTTCCAGCGTTATATCTTTTTGCCTTTTAGTACTGTCCATGGGGTTTTCATGGCAAAGATACTGGAGTGGTTTGCCATTTCCTTCTCCAGTGGATCACATTTTGTCAGAACTCTCTGCTATGACCTATCCGTCTTGGGTGGCCCTGCACAGCATAGCTTATAGCTTCATTGAGTTACACAAGCCCCTTTGCCATGACAAGGCAGTAATCCATAAAGGCAGTAATCCATAATCCATACATTACATTTATTTAAAAGGTAATTTTTGTGGCCGTCCATGAAAAAGGACATAGAAAGTTATGTGGCCAGCTGCCCAACTTGTGCAGCTGCTAATAGGTTGCAAGGATGATCACCTGGACTGTTACAACCAGTGGTGAATACCTCAGCTCCCTGGAAAGAAATATTCATGGATTTTATAGTGGAATTACCAGAAAGCAATGGAAACACTGTCATCTGAGTGGTTACAGACCTGTTTTCCAAACAAGTGCACTTTATCCCTTGCCAAAAGATTCCCATCACAAAAACCTTAGTGAAACTATTCATGTAGCACATCTACAGATTGCATAGAGCACTCCAACATATCATATCTGATAGGGGAGTGCAATTTACATCAGAAATTTGGAAGGAATTTTTATCCCTCTTAGGAACCATTCAGGGACTGTCATCTAGTCATCATCCTAAATGCAATGGACAGACAAAACATTCTAACTCAATACTTGAGCAATGCTTAAGGTGCTTTATTAATTTCTAGCAAATGAATTGGATGGACCTACTCCCTTTCACAGAAGTTGCTTACAATAATACAGTCCACTTCAGCACAGGCTACACTCCTTGTCAAGTAGCCACTAGTCAATGTTTTAACCCTATGCCAGAACTGACCCCAAACGAACTGGCAATCCCATTGCTGAAAGAATGGATATCATAATTACAAAACACTTGGCCAGTGGTTAGGAAAGCCTTAGATGAAGCTAGGCAAGTATACAAAGCACAAGCAGATAAAAAAAGAGTTGAACCTATACCATTCACTGTAGGAGAAATGGTATATTTGTCTACAAAATATCTAAAATCCCTACAGCCCTATAAAAAGCGGGGTCAAAATATATAGGACCTTTTCCAATTAAAAGAATCATAAACCCAGTAACAGTAGAATTAGAACTACCTAAAAACCTCAGGCAAATAAACCCAATTTTTCACTGCAGCTTGCTGAAACGAGAACAACAGTCACCCTTACGACCAAAAATCCCCCCCCACCATCTCCAATCATGGTTGAAGGAGAACAACACTTTGAGATAAAATAAATCCTAGATTCTAGGAAGTATCACGAGGCAACTCAATACCTAGTAGCATGGAAACACCTTCCCCCCTCACAAAACAAAGGGGTCCATAAACATCACATCAGAGCACCTAAACTACTAAAGAAATTTCATACAGAATATCCCAACAAACCAGAGTAACATCTATACTTGTTTTGTTTTCTCTGCAGGTGGATGTCTCTTACTTTTAAGGGGGGCAGGAGGTCAGAACCCATTCCTATTTCATTTCTACTTATCCCCTGAGACCTAAAAAGAAATCTCACCTTCCCCTGGGTTCTGCCATACTCCCAAGGGGGAGGGGGGATGTGCCTGTGGGGTTATTGCTTTCCCTTCCTCTATTCACTACAATGTAATCTTTTGCTTCATTTATTGCTTCTGTGTCCGCTGCCAACTACAATCTCCAGAGTCTGGCTTATTTTTTCATTCTCAAAAGGAGGTGCAAAGAGCTGCTTGAACAGCATGCTACGAACAGAGCTGGACCAATGTTATCTTCCCTTTCCCATGATGGACAACACCTGGGGATTGGCCAGTTTGAAAAGTCTGGATGAACTCTGGGGTCGGGTTTGCTATAAAGTATCTATCTGCAAAGGAATACCTCAGATCCTGTCTATTATGCCTGCTATCAATTACTTTTAATAAACGTTCCTGTTGGAGGAAACCATCTCCAAGAGTTCTCCTTTCTTAAAATGTGGAATTGAAGTGGGTCCTTACACATAATATCCAATACATAATACTTCAGGATTCAAATTGTGATGAATTATTGAGATTTATTGGAATCATACAACATATTTTGTGCCATTATTTTGTATGCTTTTTATGTATTCTGGATTTGTCAATAAACATAATAAGATTTGATTGAGGAAATGATCCCATTATATTACACTATTTTGAAACTTAAACTAAATGTACCTTAAACTAAATGAAATGGGATAGATAGGAGTATAGGGATTATCCTAGAGGCAACCAGCTGTCCTTACCAATTCCATCATAAGTACCTTGTGCTAGTACTGCTCTTCCTCCACCTCAGTGGTTCATCAAAACACGTAGACCCCCAATTATCATAATTCCGATAGATGAAACCAATTAAAAGAACTTCAAGGCAAGAATTTCTTCCTAAAGAACATTTTATTCAGGAAACAAATTATTGACACTTACATAGTTGAACCCAAGGCTGAGATTCCCTCTCCCCAGATACAAAGTAACAAGTTGCAATTCCCACCCCACAAAAGCTATCATAAATTACATTCCCCAAATAGTGCAAACCACAGGATTTTCTCTCCAGCTCCTCAGCTTATCAGACAATGTCCATCCATTGTCACAGTGTTGACATCCGGCCCCACTTAACAGAAGGAGTAGTCCTGTGATTTAAACAGAATCATAAGTTAAAGGCTGCCCTTAGGTTTATTTGGGTGTTTGTTGTAGAATTTACGGATGAGCCCATGTGGCATCTGATAATGAATATCCCTTCCACTGTACTAAATACTGCAACTTTCCTTTATAAAACCTAGAATCAAGAATATGTTTCACTTCATAATGTGTTTGTCCAGCTACCATTAGGGGACCAAGTGATTTCTTGGGAAGAGGTTGTAAAATAGATCCATGGAATGGCTTTAATAAACTGCAATGAAATATAGGGTGAATCTTTCCTAGAAGTTGTGGGAGTTTCAATTCCACCATAACTGGATTTATTATTCTGACAATGGAGAAGAGACCTAGATATTTTGGTTCCAATTTCTTACTAGGCAATTTAAGTTGTAGATATTTTGTGGATAAATAAACTTTTTCTCCAACATGGAATGATCTTTGGGGAGACCTTTTTTATCAGTTTGCTTTTTATATGTTTCTGAGGCTTTTTTCAGTGTGATTTTAGTTTTGTTTCAAACTTTCCCCCACCCTGAAATCCATTGGTCAAGAGTCTGGAAGGTAGAGGGTCCTTGAGGATACTCAGGTATTGGGTTGAATTCTTTCCCCATGGCAATCTTAAAAGGTATGAAACCAGTGCTAGTATGAATGGGGTTGTTGTAAGCCACCTCAGCGAAAGGGAGGAGGTCAGCCCAGTTTGTTTGTTGATAATCCACATAACATCTAAGGTACTGTTCCACCATCAAGTTTGCTTTTTCAGCTGCCCCATTTGTAGATGGATGAAAAGCCAATGAGAACCCCTGCGATGAGCCAATTATTTTCAGGAAACCCCTCCAGAATGTGGCTGTAAACTGCACCTCCTTGTCAGAGACTATTCATTTTGGCGTGCCATGCAGCCTGCAAATGTGCTTAAGGAACATCTTGGCCAATTTCTAGCTGATGGTAGTCCCTTGCAGGCAATGAAATGAGCCTGCTTTGAAAAAAGACCAATCACAGTCCATATTACTGTATTTCCTCTGTTTTCAGGTAATTCAACTATAAAATCCATTGCAATCTCTTCCCATGACTGGGAAGGGTCTGTGACTGGTTGTAATAGTCCAGGGGACTTCCCCAGAATTCTCTTCATGGTGGCACACACTGCACAGCTTTTGATATAATTTTCCACATCTTTTTTCAAACTCAGCCACCAAAACTGCTGGTGAATTAAATGTAGCGTTTTCAAATAGCCAAAGTATCCAGCTTGTTTCACATCATGGCTCTGTTGGAGTGCATGGAGATGAAGGGTTTCAGGCAAATATAATTTTCCCCCTTTGTAAGCTAGTCCATTTCTACAGGTTAGGGTGGTTTGATGGTCTTTAAACCATTGATCATTGAGGAGTTTTTACTACCTTCTAGGTAGTGCCACCAGGTTAATAGAGCCCAACGAATAGCAAAGGCTTCCTTCTTCCAAACTGCCCACCTACTTTCGCAATCGGAGAACTTTTTTGAGGTGTAGGCACAAGGTTGTTGGACCCCCTCATGAGTCTTTTGTAAAAGTACTGTTCCGACTGCTATATCGCTAGCATTGGCTTGGATCACAAATGGTTCCCCCGGGCAGGGGTGCTTTAAGACCGGCTCAACCACAAACAGTCTTTTCAAATTTTCAAAAGCGGTTTGACAGTTCATAATCTATGTTAGTGGTTGGCCCGGTTGTGGCTTTCCCACATTTTTACCCGTTTTTAATAAGTCTGCTAGAGATAAAGCAATTTCAGCAAATGAAGGAATGAATTGATGGTAGAAGTTTGCAAATCTCAGAAAGTTTTGAAGCTGTTTTAGAGTCCTTGGGGGTTGCCATTCAGTTACGGCTTTCACTTTGCCAGGATCCATCTCAATGCCCTCAAATAATCCAGTCGGGTTGGTGGAACTCACACTTCGATAATTTAACATACAATTTAGCATTTAGTAGTTTCTTTAGCACCTCACACACTAAACTCACATGGTCAGCCATATTCTCGCTATAGATTAAAATGTCATCAAGATACACCAAAACCCCCTTGTATAAATGATCATGCAGCACCTGGTTGATCAGCTGCATGAAGACAGTTGGAGCTCCTTGTAGTCCAAATGGCATCACTTTGAATTGATAGCTGCCCATAGGACAGTTAAAAACAGTTTTCCATTCATCTCCTTCTTTTACTTATTTATTTATTTTTAAAATTTATAAGCCACCCCACTCCCAAAGGACTCTGGGCGGCTAACAATAAAAAAAAACATAAAACATAACAAACAAACAGTAGAAAGACAGTCATCCAGGGGTCAGATTTTATAAACCCCAGGCCTGCCGGAAAAGCCAGGTCTTAAGTAGCTTACGGAAGACCAACAGGGTGGGAGCGGTCCTAATCTCCGGGGGGAGCTGGTTCCAAAGCGTGGGTGCCATCACAGAGAAGGCCCTCCTCCGCGGCCCCGCCAAATGGCACTGCTTGGCCGACGGGGCCTGAAGGAGGCCCAGCCTGTGGGATCTAACCGGACGTAGGGAACTATGAGGTAGTAGGCGGTCTCGCAAATAGCCTGGCCCTGAGCCATATAGGGCTTTAAAGGTAATGACCAACACCTTGAATTGGACCCGGAGATCAATAGGCAACCAGTGCAGCTCACGGAGGATAGGTGTAACATGGGTGTATCGAGGAGCACCCACTATCACTCATGCGGCTGCATTCTGGACCAACTGTAGTCTCCGAATAATTTTCAAGGGTAGCCCCATGTAGAGCGCGTTGCAGTAGTCCATATTACTCGGTAATTGCAGTAGTCCATATTACTCCGTAATATGCTGCTCTTAGATCTAATTTGGTGAAGATATGGCCTTTGCTAGATGGGTTAGTAAGTCCTTCAGGAGGGGGAGGGGGTACTTATTCTCCACACTCACACAGTTTAACCCCTTGTAATCTATGCAGAGCCTCAGCGATCCAAACTTTTTCTCTTTAAACAACACCAGAGCCCCCACTTGGGATTTAGCCAGTTCAATGAAGCTTCTGGCTAGATTTTTATTCACATACGTCTGTAGTTCCTCTATTTTGAGGGGGGACATAGTGTACATTTTTGATTTAGGCAGCTTGGACCCCAGTATTATTTCAATGGTGCAGTCATTTGGTTGGTGCAGTGTAGGACTTCACATTCCTTCTAACTAAATGCTTCCGCTAAGTCCTGGTACTCCCTGGGGATGAGTGGCTCCACTGGCAAGGGAATGGTGGCTATTTTCACTGTTTCTGCCAGTGGATCGGACTCTCCATTAATGTCAAAAGAGCCATGAGGGGGATTGGATCCTATCGACAATCTCATGATCCTCATCCCCTTTTCCCACCAAATGAAAGGTTTCCACTTGTCTAGCCAGGTTAGACCTAAAATCACAGCTTCCGTCATTTTCGGAGCCACCATAAAACGGATGAGCTCCCAATGTTCACCTATTTCTAAATGTACCAGTTCAGTTAGGTGGGTGACTAAGGTTTCTCCCATTAAAGATCCATCTGCTTGTTCAAATCTCATGGGTTTGGAAAGCAATCTTGCTGGTATGTCCATTTTAAGGGCAACTGGCAAGCTGATAATGCATTGGGAGCACCCTGAATCCCCTAGCACCTTCAAATCCATTTGTACCCCTGTCTTAGGAACTATGATCTTGGCAGCAAGTGAAAAAGGTGGCATGGTTCGGCTCATCATCGGGTTGTTTTCCCCCTCATCATTGCTGTCGTAGGAAGCCAGAGTGGTTGTGGATCCGGCTGGAGTCTCGACTCTCTCCTGCATAGGTGATGCAATTTGGGTGACAGTTCTTGGGCGGCCCAGCTTGACTTTTCTTTGTTTGGCTGCTAAGTGGGTTTCTTCCTTTCTGGCAGTCCTGATCTATCTCTCTGCTGGGGATATGGGATCGGACAATCCACCACTTGATGTCCCTGCTGACCACACCTGAAACACTTGATCGGTGGTGCTGGAGAGGGCCTGGGAGATTCAGCTGCTTTTTTAGTTGGAAGTTGATTGGGAGGTGGTCGTCTGGCAGATTCTGGTCTTGGAACTGGTCCTGGAGTGGCTGGCTTTTTTCGACAGGTTAGCTTGATATCTATCTTTACTGCTATCTGGTACCATTCTTGTAATCGGTCAGGAACTCCTTGGTAGATGCAGGCCTGGAATAGGTTGCCATCCAGGCTCTCTTTGAAATGTGACTAGAGATCATTCTGGCCACTGCTCGATAAGGCTTGCAACCCTTCTGAATTCATGCACATAATCCATTGCCAGTCTCCCAGCTTGCTTCATTTCATAAATGTCTTTCTCTGCTCTCAAGGCTATGGAGTTGTCTTCAAATAGGGTTCTCAATCCCCAGATGAATAGTTGAAATTCCATAGGTGCTTGCTCATTGTACAGATTATTGAGCCACCCAGAAGCCTCTCCCTCCAGGTTAGCTGCAATGACATCAATGTTCATTGCCTGGTCTAGATAGGCATCACCATTGCATTTCACATAAGAACACACTTGATTCAAAAAGAAAGTTAACTTCTCAGGGTCCCCATCAAATGTAGCTTTTTTGGGGGGGCAGCCATGCATTGCTGTCAGTCTAGCAGATTGTGCATTCGCCCATAATGCTGCATCAGGTCACAATGGAGGTCTCTTTCCCATTGCCTCCTGGGAAGGGGCCCAGGACTGGCATAGTGACGAGGGTAAAGATCAGGGCTGTGTCGTTGGTGATGCGGCTCAGGGCTCTGTCAATAGTGGTGATGTCAGGGCTGCCACTGTCCCTGTACTGGTCAAAGCCATCCTGGTCTCTGTAATGGTCAGAACTCTCCCTGTACAAGGATAGTCCAGGCTGCGGTAACACAGGTAGCAATCAGGGCTCTCAGAGGGGCGATGGCGTTCAAGGATACCATATGATTCTCAGTGCCTAGGGTTGTCATATCAATGATGATGGGCTGGACTTGATGATGGGCTGGACTTGATGGGCTGGACTGATGATGATTGGGACTGGCATGCTGCTGCTGATGGTCCAGACTTCTCTCCTGCATGGGGCTTGAGGCTAATGTCAGTGATCACGAAGGAGGCAGCCCTGGCCCCTAGTATGGGACTAGGACTTCTCCTGGTCAGGGAACTGCCTCTGCCTCATTCATCTCTCCATTTGCTGATAGACAGGGGATGGTTTTGCTGATAGAAAGAGGACGGGTGGCTCGCTCCTTGTTTCCTACCTCCAGCCCTTCAAATATCTCCCTAAGATGCTTGACTGACTGCCTCCGGACTGCAGTCAGGTACTTCCAATCACCTGAGTCGTCCAACGGTACCATTCTTTTCGCCCCTTGTCTATAAGGAGAGTGTGTCCTTTGGGGAGCTGGTAACGAGTGTTCAGTTTAGTTTGCTTTCAAACAATCCTTCTTCGGCTGGTCATTTCTGATTGCTGTGGGTCTCCATTAGGTAGGATTCACTTAGACAACCAGATGAGCTTGTTAGTCTTTGTTATTGCCCCCTTTGCTGAAGCATCTGTGATTACAATTTCAATTGGCACAATGGCCTGTGCTCCATCCACCAATGTAACAGCTGTGACTATGGTGCTAGTAACAGGGTTCTCCTTCTTCTCCATGTTGGGATCTTCCCTGAATTTTTTTCAGCCTCCCTTCTACTTTGGGTAGGTGACTGGAGATCAGGACCCCATAATTTTAAAGAAAAAGGGAGTCTTGGGTTAATGTCATGGTTCTGATAGATGAAACCAATTAAAAGACCTTCAAGGCAAGAATTTCTTCCTCAAAGAAGATTTTATTCAGGAAACAAAGTATCGGCATTTACACAACCCAAGACTGAGATTCCCTCCCCCCAGATACAAAGTAACAAGTTGCAATTCCCACCCCACAAAAGTTGTTATAAATCACATTCCCCAATTAGCACAAAATGTGGGCTTTTCTCTCCGGCTCCTCAGCCCGCCAAAAGCTTATCAGACAATGTCCTTGAGTTCCCACAATTCTGCATTGTTATGGCTAATTAAACCCTCAAGCATTTACCCCACCCCCTTCTACATCTGCACTCTAAAAGTTGTTAAGATTTTACACCCTAAAGGGTTCTGATAAAATTATATAAAAAGATTTTTTTTGTTTGAAAAAACTGGAAAAGAAACAACTACTGACATCTAATGGACAATCAGAGTATAGAACATAAACAAGACTGATTCAGAAATTGGCAAGATGTCCAGAAACAAAGAATAATCTATTCCCTTGAACTTTAATAAATCTCAAAAAAGACAGCTGGGAATAAAGAAAGAAAACATACTGAGCCAGCCATAAGATTAAAAAGGATCTACAGAAAAAGAAATACTCTGACTGCTGTTTAAGCCCAATAATTGTTTATAGAAAAAGAAAAACTTTGACTCTTGGCTAATATCTCAGGGGGGAATTTATGGGTGGCTAAATATACTGGATTGCAATTCTGACTGTTGATAATTGACCTCTAAATAGAAGAACTGTTATGAAATACTGCTTTCATTGATGCCTTGACAATTGGAAACACATTGGATTACAAAAACCATGTATAAAGATAAGAACTATATAAGATTGGGTTGTTTGGATTCTGAGATTGATTGGTTTGAGAAAGCTAATCATAGAGATGATGGCACTGATGAAAGATTATTTGGAGGGGGGAGATAATATGGACATTGCATACTTATCAAAAAATGACAGGAAACTACATCTAATATCTACTCCTGAAAGATCTAGCCTGGAATATCAGAGACCTTCAGAAGCAATATTCCAAAACAAGGCAAATACTTTCCAGGAGAAAATGTATGCAATGTTATGACAGATACAAATGACAATGGCTTCAAACCACAAGGAGATCAAAAACAATTTTTTAACAACAAATTTTACTGTTTTTTTATTTCTTAAAACAAAGTGCTCAAGACACATCGTGGTGTTGGGGCAATCAAACATCCAACAATAAAGCCATATATGAATAACTCAGATCAATGCGTTAAATATTCCCTCTCTATTTCCCTCAAATAGCATAATATATTTAAAATAATCCATTCCTAAGTTAAATTTCTATAAATTCTAAACCCGTTTTTAAGCTTTATAAATTTACAGTTACCATAGTCAAATTTAACCTTAAACAAACACATTATCACTTCAAGTATCCTTTCCAGATATATTCTAGTTCTGATCTCTTAAATCCTTAATTTTATCACAAATCTTGTTTATTTCTTCTTCCACTACACACTATGTATCCTGAATAAAATAAAATATTTGTCTACCCTATACATATATAATCTGTCAATCCTAGCAAAGTAATATCAAACCTTAAATCAGTGGTTCTCAACCTTTTTATACCGGCGACCCTGGCCATAAGGACGCGCCGCGCATGCACGGCGCAGCGTGCATGTGCAGCGGCGCCCCCATGCCGCCAGCTGAGAAAAAAAATGGCGGATCGCGTTGTTTGGTGACCCCCGTGAAATGGTCGTTCGACCCCAAATGGGGTCGCGACCCACAGGTTGAGAACCGCTGCCTTAAATCATTTCAGGCTATTAGGCAAAATTCAAATTTCATCCTAGTAATTATCATATCTAAAAACACCTATATTATCACACAAAAACACCATCCTACTAATTTAACATGTTCAATTAATTATTGAGTCAATCCAGATTTAAAAGATTTTCTTCATTCCATTACATAATAGTTTTCATACAAATAAATCTATTATTCTAAAAATACATTCTTAGTCTATTTAAAATATATATTCTAGTAATCACCCGTTTTTCTCTCACTTCTAACTCTAAATCTTAATCCTTAAATCAATCCATAGTTCTACAGTGCCTTTTAATCAATCCCATATAAAGTTTCTCTTTTCAGTCTTATTCTGGCCTTCTTTTTGTGTCAGGCAGGTTTCCATAACAAAGCTTCCCTTTCAGCCGATAGATCTCCTTCTGTTGCTTGTAATGTCATTTGAGTCAACAAACAACATCCCATCCTCTGGATTGAGTATCTATTTCTCTCATCCTTAAAGTCTCATTGCTTTAAAGGTTCAAATCTCAGTCCTTGGTTCTTCTGATCCTCAAAAATGTAGACAAAGTTTTTGTAAAGTAAAATATATTCCTCTTTAATCTCAATAGATTCCTCTTCTGGTGTATTTTGATTTATAGAATGGTCAGGTGCAATCTGAAAGTCAGTTTGAGTGTTTGGGGTAAGATTCTGTAGTAATCTCTTTCATTTTAGCGCATATTTCTTCAATAGCCTCATAAATCTTTTCCAATATAAGTTTACAGTTTAATTGAGAATGAGGCTTCTCCATTTTAATAGTAATTGAAGAGAGTCCCTTTTTTTCTTTTAGTGGAAGCTGTGTTTAATAAAAGTTAAGCAATATCCACCCCCACAATCCCCACAGCTGCATCAGCTTATCTTTTCTCTTCAAGAGTAGTTTCAAGGACAAATCCACCTCATCTCCAAACAATAACCAGCAGTTGCAATGTTAATTTTTCACCACTAGATGTCCCCAGTAAATTAAAAAATTGTTCCCAGACACCATTTTTTTTCCTTTTTTCTGTCTTTTAAAGAAAAAGGTGGAAAAAGAAATAATCTTCCAATATAAAATAATAGTACAGCTCTAAAAATAATTTTTTCTGTACCTCAAAGTAGATAAAAATAAAATCTGATCATTAAAATTATTTATTCTATCCTTTTGTTCAACGCCTTTGTTCTTATACAAACAAAAGCTGCTTTTTCAAGACAGGGAAATAATTCCAACAAAGCTTTTACAGGAAAAAAAGACAAAATAGGGTGAAGAGAGGAGCAGGAGGAATCTCACCTGGATCATCCACAGTGGGTCTTTAACACTTAGATGTTCCTGTGACTTTCGGACTAGGACTGAGGAATGACTAAAATATTTAGGGGAAATTAAGCTTAAACAAGATAACTTTTACAAATATAAGTGAAATATAAAAGATGTTATATGTAGATGTTATAAGATAGTTAAGTAGTATAGTATCCTTATAACACATGAAATATTAAAATATTGGGATGGTATATGTAAATGGAAAGCTTTAGATATTTAAATAATCAATACTGAGAAAATTATGATTGATAAAATGGTTTAAATATTAAAGGGAAATTAAGCTTAAATAAGAATTATGAAAATAGGATGCATATGAACTAATAAGATGATTTTTATAAATACAATACAAGTTGATGAGAAAAAATGTCATATATGGATGTTATTATTTGTACAAACATGAAAAATGCCTATATTTAATTATTTATGCATTGAAAATATTAAGAATTACACTGTTTTAAGGTTGACAAAGGAGAATACTATCAGAAGAAGGGAAGATCAAATAAATATACTATTAATTAATAAACTAATGTTGGAATTATAAAAATTACTCATTATTGACTGTTAGTTAATTATTATTGATTGTTTTTTTAAATGTATGAACCAAGACAACACACTTTCACTAGGCACTAGGGATTGTGATTGTAAAAATCAACAAAATATATTAAAAAAATAAAAATAAAAAAGGACATTGAAAGTTATGTGGCTAGCTACCATACCTGTGCAGTGGCTAAACAAAGGCAAGGGAAAACACCAGGGCTCTTACAGTCAGTGTTGAGCCCTTCAGCACCCTGGAGAGAGATCTCCATGGACTTTATTGTGGAGCTCCCCAAAAGCGCAGGAAATGGTGTCATTTGGGTCGTTACTGATCTGTTCTATAAATACGCCCATTTCGGCCTTCTCTCGAGTAGGGGAGGTAACTTGAATGGCTTGCTCCTGGTTAATCCAGCTCAATTTTTCGCTGGTGGACTCTGAGCTTCCTTTTTGTTTTTCTGGTGGTGTCAAAACACTTTTTTTGCTGAGGGAAAGGAACTGGAAAAACAGCTGCTCAGTGGCCCAGTTGGCCACATCTAAAACACTTGATCAACAGTCCAGATGATGCCTTTGGAGCCCCAGTCATCCCAGTCAGTGGGGTTCATCAGGGAAGCAGATGCCTCATCAGATCTGGCCTTGGTTCAGGTCCAGGAGTCATTGGCTTCTTGTAGTGGCTCAGTTCGATATCTAAGTTCACGGCCAAGCGATACCACTCATGGAGTTGATCAGGGATCCCCCTGTTGACACATACCTGGAATAGGTCTGGATCCAGACCAGACTTGAAATGATGAACTAGTGATTGCTCAGGCCACTGCACAATTCTGCCAGCCATTCTCTGGAATTCACACATGTATTCCTTTACTGTCTGACCCCTTTGTTTCACTTCATGAATGTCCTTTTCAGGTTGAAGGGCTATGTAACCATCTTTCAATCTGGTCCTTAAACCTTGGATGAACAGGTTGTAGTATCATAGCTCAAGTGCTTGTTTTGTTGTACAAGCTGTTCAACCACTCTGCTGCCTCCTCCTCTAGGTTTGCTGCTACCACATTGACCATAGTGGCAGGGTCTGGATAGGCACTGGCAGTTCTATTCATGTAGGAGCACACTTGATTCAAAAAGAAAATTAACTTCTTGGGGTCGCCATCAAATGTGGGTTTGAAAGGAGGGGCTGCTACAGGTTGCTGCTGATCTAAGAGAGCCTGTAGCAACCCATTCTGTTGAAATTGATCTCTTGGGAGTCCCGCTGCTCGATCAGCTCTTGGCAGGGGCCCTGGGCTGGTGTGGCACTGGTGACATTTGGGGCTGAGTTGCTGGGGGTGTTGCTCAAGACTAATTCTATAATGAGGATGGTCTGGACTAGCATGGTGCTGATATCGATCCAGACTAGCCTGATGTGGATATCTATCAGGGCTATCTAGATATTGGCGGCAATCAGGGCTTGCTCTACACTGATAATGTTCAGGGCTGATCTGGCATGGGTACTGATCAGGGCTCGCATAGTGGCAGTACTGATCAGGGCTAACATACCATTGCCAATGGTCAGTATTGGCATAGCATTGACAGAAATCAAGGCTGGCAGGCTGACGACGACAGTCAGGGCTATCGCGATGCTGACTGCAGTCTGGGCCTCTGCACTGGAGATTGCCTCTGCACTGGACTTGAAGTTAAAGCTGGTGGTTTTGGTTGGGGGAGAGGCAGTCCGGGCCCAGTTATGGGGCTGGGACTTTGCCTGGATTGGGGACGGTCTTGGGGGTGTCTGTCATCCCATTCACTGGAAAGTAACTGACGGTGACCTGCTCATTCCTCTCACCTCCAGTTCTTCAAACTTCTCTCTTAACTGCTTGATGGACTGGATCCAGATTGCAGTTAGCTATTTCTACTCACCTGATTCATCCCAAGATGCTAGTCACTTCATGCCTCTTTGATCAGGACAGCATGATTTGTGAGAAGCAGTTAGTGGGAATTCGGCTCCAGCAGCCTTTACTGAACTCTTTTTTGCTTGGGCTGACTCTGAATGCCAAGTGTCTCCAGTAGATAGGACTCCTTCTGACAGCAACAATGGCTTCAAATGGATCTCTCGTTCCTTTAGTCTCGTGCTGATTGCTCCAAGGTATTAAAATAATTTTAGTCTTGGGTTAATGTGTCATAATTCTGGTAAATGAGATCAATTAAAAAAATTTCAAGGCAAGGAATTCTTCGTCAAAGAACATTTTTATTTGGCTACAAAATAATGGCACATACAAAGGTGAACCCTTTGGTTACAAAGTTGGGAGTTGCAATTCCCACCCCAATTAGATGTCATAAATCACATTCACCAATTGTTAGTAAACATGAGCTTTCCTCCCAGCTCTCCAACCCGTCAAAATGATAGCAGCAATGATCTTGGTTCCCATACATTTGAATTGTTTTGGCTAACTGACAACTACACCCCCCTCCTTCTTCTAAACTATTATGTGACAACAAAGACGAAATGAAAATGGCTTCAGTCCAGTTTGTCACAGTGTTGACATAATGCATGTCATGTAAACTGAACACCAGGCAGATGTAAACAGTGCCTTAAAGTTGTTTATGGTTGACAAATAGAAGATGGTGGATTGAAGCAGCTATCAGCTCTTGCAAGAATGCATATGCACACCAAGATATAATTGTACAGATATGCTAGTACAGCACCTTGTACAAAACATATTGTCAGTTATTGCCTTATTTAGATAATACTTCTGGTATAAAGGTGGTGACATTTCAATTCAGTTTTATTTGTAAGTGCACCACATAAACATTTAAATACAATGATGCAAGAAGTATGTATGGAATCTGCCTAAAGCACTCTGAAGTCTACCTTTGCAAGTTAATTAGCCAAACCTGCTACTTTTAAATGTTTTCTTGCTTGCCTTTTGAAAAGCTTGATTGCCATCTTGTGGCTATAAATGTCAACTACAGTAATAATTTCTTAGTTAAATATAGACGAACAACATACATCAAATATAAAAATATTTAATACTACACATTAACTAGGTACACATCTTTTTAAATGTATATCTCCTACTACCCTTTCAATTTTGGGAGGAGAGGGGATTAACTGGGCCATCATAAGTGTCAATTTGCAACATATACTGCCTTTAGTTTTTTTTATACCTGTCTTTCTTAATTTCCAAGATTTTTTTGTTTATCTCCTCTAAAATCATACAGAAGATGGCATATGTATGTCAGATAATATAGGAGTGAAGAAAAATGTATATAATAAAATTTCCTATCTATAATTTGTTTGTGTGTTGTATGTGTCTGTGTATGTCTGTGTGTCTGTTTCTTTTCTGAATTGTAAATTGCCCAGAATCATTGACTGATGACTATAGAATTTGAATAAATAAATAAAAACAATTCAATATCTCTTTCTTTGCCTTTTTTCAAAAAGAGAAATAGAATTAGTATCATAAATCATATTGTAAATCCGTATATTAGAATCTCTATTAATTCTGCCAATTTTGAGATAAAATTGTTGGGCTAGGGCAGGGGTCTCTAAACTTGGCAACTTTAAGGCTTGTGGACTTCAACTCGCAGAATTCCTTAGCCATCTCTTAATATGAGATGGTTAGTTGTATTAACTAGGATTAGTAAGTGTTGATTCTTCTGTATGGAGAACACCATGGTGCTACCTTCACTGTACAAAATGTTTTATAAGAGGAAGCATTTTTCATCTTTAGATTTGCTCAGTGGTAGAAACTAAACTATTAAAGTTCCTCCTAAGAAAACAGCTATGTACAGACTTAAATGACTACTTTTATCTTCCTTCTCTCTACTAATGATACCCAGTTGTGGTCTGACAGCCCAGGGGTAATGCAAGCAACCTTGGTTGATTATAAAACAACTGGAAAAAAATTTATCCAGCAAGAACTTTTTTCTTACTCTGCAAGCTTTCTCATCACAGCAGTTTCTAGAACAGTGAACAAGTAGATGAATCACTAGAAATTCTTAAATGTCAAATGAAAAAAATATTACTATTCTCCAAATCTTTTGTTGAAAAAAATCTTCATCAGGATCCAGCCCAAGCCAGGAATAAACAAAATGGAGACTGCTTTAGAAAGAAGGTTGTAGTTTATTGAAGAGCAGAGCCACAAGACATGAGGCTCTGGAGCAGTTGACCATATGTAGCTGGGAGTGGTGGGTTTTTATACCTTCTTGGGCTTTTGTGTTTGGAGTTCCTGTTCCTGTGACATGAACTTTGACCTGAGGTTCTTTTGAGTGTGTCTTTTTTAGTATTGGTGGGTTAATCTATTATGTCTTAAAGATCATGTTTCCTGTCCATAGAGTTTGGATGGGTGTATGTGTAGATTTTAAGGGTCTTTGTCTTTCTAATCTCATCAGTTCCAAGCTTCCTGACTCCAATCTTTCTGAAAGGATTATCAAATCAGCATTTCTACAGACTTGGTTTCTGCTTGGGGGAGGGAGACTTGGAGGTGTTGGTTTCTGCCTTTAAGATCGTTTGGAGAAATATAATATTCTGCCCTTTTAACATTCCCAAAATATTTCCTTCTCTGGGGGGGGGAGGTGCTGTCCTCCTACAATCCCCCTTTGTGCCATATAAGTGTGGATGACACACTTTTACTGGCAAAAGATTAAAATTGATCTGGTCAGGGAGACTTGATTAACAAGCTTTTAAACCATTAATGCAGAAAGAAAAAGACACTAATAGAGGCAGCAGAAAAAGATCCCTCTTTTTGACTCTCAAAAGGTGGAGTCTTTCAACCCATAAAGTCTAAAAGTCAGGGCAAAAGTTCTGTTAGATAGAAAATAAATTTATAGTGTCCAATATTCTGTGCCAATTCTTTTCAGATGTTAGATGTTACTTTAAGCTTCCAGTCAGGTTTTTTTTTTTGAAGCACATGCCCCAAAACTCCTCACAGCCATGTTTTGTCTTAGTACATAATCACTGGCTGACCATTTTCAAAGGTTGCTTACTGAACTGCCTTAGCTCTTAGTTTAATATATCCAAAGTTTGTGATGTCCAATTGAGGTTAGTCAGTGTGCAGCTCAGGCTTTTAATATTTTTTAAATTGCATATAGTAAGCCCTAGGACTCCCACTATGAGTCCATCTGTGCAACATATTCTGGGCTTGGTTTGGAAATCTCTTTCCTGCTACTTCCTCAGTGAGAGCATATGAATTTCAAATTGCCTGAGAGGGCCTGGTTTCCTCCCTCTTGAAATTTGCAGGAAGGTGTGCATGCAAAGCTTTAGTGCCACAGAGCAAGGACCAGCCTAAGGGAGGTAGGTGAAGGGGATAGCCTTAGTGGAGGACTTTGTTTTCCTTACAGAGTACGGGCACCTCTTAACCAGGGCACATACTGCTTCTCAGTTTTTGGACCAAAAGGGGGTCTGGGAGGACCTGCTGCCCCCAACCCAGCAGGTACAGGCACCTCCTACAACCGCCTCTCAGTTTTCAGACCCAGAAAGGGTCTGGGAGGACCTCTGCTTTTTGCAGTAGTATGAGCACCTCCTACAACCGGGCTCTGCTTACAGGACCTTGCCAGCTGGTTGCCCAAATCCAATTCTCCCATTCACTTTTCCATTCCATTTTTACACAACCTCTCCCTTTTCCCTAACAAAAGGTCCTGCACTCTAGCCAAACCCCCATGCTTTCCAGATTCTGTTGGTTAAACAGATCTTTTGGCAGTTAGGAAAGGCCAGAGGGGACAAGATCCAACTATGATTGGGAAAAGGGTTTTCTCATTCACACACACAGGCATACAAACCATGGGCTTTAAAGTTAAAATTTAGAGGTACTCACCTCTTTCCAAAGCAGCCCTTGAGCTCAAATTCAAAACTCTTTTTACTACCCTCACTTCAGATGGGCAGGACCTGAGAAACCCATCCACAGATCCAAGGGGTCTGCTGACAGCAAGATGGGGCTTACCTAGTCTCAGTCTACTGGAGAGGTTAACCTGAAGTCCCATCTGGGGCACCAAATTGTTGAAACAAATCTTCATCAGGGTCTAGTCTAAGCCAGAAATAAACCAAATGGAGAGTGCTTTAGAAAGAAGGTTGTAATTTATTGAAGAGCAGAACCACAAGACGTGAGGCTCTGGAGCAGCTGATCACATGTAGCTGGGAGTGGTGGATTTTTATACCTTCTTGGGCTTTTGTGTTTGGGGTTGTTTTTCTGCTTCCTGGCTCCAATCTTTTTAAAAGATCAAATCTGCATATCTACAGACCTGGTTTCTGCTTGGGGGAGGGAAACTTGGGAGGTGGTTGTTTCTGCCTTTAAGATATTTTGGAAAAATATAATATTCTGCTTTTTAAATATTCCCCAAAATATTTCCTTCTCTGTCCTCTTGTTAATCAATTTGGCTGTCTTAGAAGGATGCCAGAAGAGGATCATAAAGCAGAGATGAAACAATAGTGCCAAAATGCAGAAATACCACTAATTTGTTTATAACTCTTGATCCCAAAAGATCAATGTTAATTCTTGCATTTTTCCCCTTAGTTTCCCCCCAAGAAGAGGAGGAGAAAAAGAAATTATAGCTGTTTGATAGATTTTCATTTGAAAGGAAATGATTCTCATCTTAATTCTTCAATGATTACATTGGCTTCTTTCCCCTAAATGTAATTGATATGATTACAGGATAGAGTTGTTCATTTGGATTGTTTGCTTCCAACTTGGTTTGCTGCATTGTCTACTGATTACCCATTAATCAGATAGTGAGGAAGACTCACTAACTTTGTTACTAGAACTAGAGAGACAATAAGTTTTTAAGGGAGAGGAGAGGAGGTAAAGCCTCCACCTGCTGTTTAAAGGGCCGACCTGATAGCTGTGGTGCTCAAACCCATCTGTGCTACATGGGCTTCAGGCCCAAAGGTGTGCCAATGTTGTGCATGTGGGGCAAGGGTGAGTATGGCTTGTTGGACACCCCAGCTCGTATCCAGCTGGCCATCATTGCTGGCCAATGAATGGCTTAGGGGATAACGTGATGCAGCTGCTGCCAGGCACTGCCAGCTTCTACATGCTTGCTGCCTCCTATGCATGTGCCCAGGCAGAGTGCCCAGTCAGGCTGGGGTGGGTCAGCCCCTTCTGTCTCCAGGGCAGCCCTGCAGGCCAGATCTAAACCCATTGCAGGCCAGATCTGGCTTTGAGTTTGACATGTCTGTATTAGAGGCATCATCGCAGAGTATAAGTGCCATTTGCATTTGATGGTGATTTTGTCAGGTGGTGCCCCAGATGCTTTTGATTTCAACCAAACATGTCTATTACTATTGGTTCTATCTTTGCTTTCTTTTCTGTCATTCATTCTATTTGTAGGTTTTTGTGCTTTTCTCCAGCACTTTCTCTTTTATTCTACTGTTGTCTTTCTTATTGAAAATTGTTAAATCTGGGGTATTATGGGTCTGTTTGAAACCTAAAATCCCAGAGCAATTTAGCTTCTTCATTTTCTATTACTTTCTCTATTTTATGGTGATAGCCAAATCTGGCCCTAGATTCTGCCTTGGTTTACTTTCCCAATAAACAACCAAGTCAGAAGATCATTTAAAATCAGTTTATAAGGGTACCCTGATAAAGTAGGATGTCTCTATGAAAAGCAGAGAACCCTGAGACCCATGTTATATTCCTTTTTATAGTTAACACAACAAATGAAATGCAAGACGAAAGTTGATTGAACAGGATAAAAATAATCTTCCTTTCACAATAAATCAGCTACAAAGCTTGTTGGAAGTTAGATAACCAGATGACAGTCAATCGATTATCTTGCGGCAACTAACTAGGTGGTTCCGTTTCTTCAGCGTCTTTGCATAAATGGCACGTATCTGTTGCTCTGAATTTTGGCTTTGTACACACTTGTTCTTAAGGCTTGGTTTTGTGCAGCCAGAATTAGCCCCTCTGTCTCTATCTTCAACTTTCCTACTCTTAAATATTGCCAGATCTTTTTATTATCTGCTTTCCTTGCTATTTTTTAAAATGTACTGGACATTTAATGGTTTCTCTTCCTGTGCCTTCTTTCTGTTCTTTCTTCATTTGATCTTTCTTGTAGGCCAGTTTGGCCTCTCCAGTATTCAATAAGCCTTCCTGGTATACTAGCTTCAATGCATCTTCTCATAATTAAGGTACTGTATTTCAGTACTTTTCCTTCTTCTATTTTAAAAATAATGTTTATTGTGCCACAAGATGGTGGTATAAATCCACACTATTGCAAACAATTTAGTTTCAAACAGAAAGATAATCAGACTTGAATTAGTACTGTAGAGTCTACCTCACCAAATGCACATATTTCTTTAAAGAAACTGTAACTTTGTAGCAGATGTTATTCATAAGATTTTCCTATCTTCTGCCTTCATCAGTATCAGATTCTAGGAAAGTGTTAGATATTAAGACAGATACTATTGAGGGTCCTGCATTTTGCAATATGAATTTTGCAAAATTAATTGCATGGTATGGATGTTTATTTTTTAAAAAAACAAATGTTAATTATGATATTTTCTGTTTGTTTTACAGTCCTAAGTAAGTCATTTACATGACAGATTAAACATTTTCTTAGGCTGTTTCTCATTTTTCCCCTTTAATAAAATTCCCTGTTATATTTCACATTTGTAAGTGGAAGGGGTTGAATCTTACTTAGCTTTCTATCATTTAAAATTCATTCTATGCCTCAGTTTATTTTTGCTACTTATCTATGTCATTGTGACTAATTAAATACACTCAGTATTTAAATGGGATAGAAAAGCACTCCAATGTTTAGGAAAATATTATTATTGAAACATATTTATTTAACAAAACCTAGAAAAATGATTTAAAGTGCAAAAATTAACAAGATAAGCAGAATTGGTTAATTGGTTGATTTTTAAAAACAAAACAAAACTTGCAAAAAAAAAGCAGTCAAATTTTCTTTTAGTGGACTTTACCTTGAAATTCTTCATATATTTTTCTATATTTAAAATTACAATTTAAGCAAAGTTGGCATTTTTCCTCCAGCATAGAAAAAAGCCCCAGCCATTCCAAAATACTGTTGTTCATCTTGAAATTTACTATGCAGAAAAATTCATTGAGTTGTTCAAGCTCTTCTATAATTCATGATATTGCAGATCTTTATAGAAAAGCAGCATAAGGGAAAAAACCAAAAGTCCAACAATAGTCAGAATATAAGTGGAGCTTGCTGATAGTATTTTTCTACTGGATTGCACTCAGTACTTAAAAATTCCTACTGAATTATTGTATTTGTTTGCCATTTTATATTTTGTAATAACAATAGTAGTATTTTTTATTAAACTATCTAACCAGAATTAAAAACAAAATACAGTAAAAACAAAATAAGGTAAAATATTCCAATAGGTGATGTGTTCATCAGTAGATAATGAAAGTATACTTTTAAATATTTGTATTAAATATAAATAATAACTATTTGATTTTTATGATTTATTGATTGCTTTTCTTTTGTTATTTTATTCTTAGCAGGACTTCCCTCAATGGGAAAACAAAACATAGCATCCATGTCAATAGATTCCATATGGTATGAACAAGGATTTGTTAATTCCTGAGGGATGGGCACCAGCACGAGTCCAAAAGCTTGGAAGATTAAACCTCTGGTCCTAGTAACTGACCCAGGATCTTGCAAGGATTTGTTAATCTCCAGGATATACCATTACTGTGAAACAAATAGTGACAATAGGATGGGGAGGGGATGATATTTTCAGGAAATCCTCATCCATTTTAGCTGGCCTTGCATACCCCATTTTAGGCTATACAAACAACCTTTGTTGGCACCACCAAAAAATAACTAGTTCTGAACTTCTCTGTTGTTTGTCAAGCTATCATTTCCCCCTTCCTTATTTCCAATCTCAAACTAATACAGGTTTATTGTCCATTTGTCCTCACCCTCCATGCCCCTCCTCCTTATCCTTCGATTGCAGAATGTCAGCAAGATGCCACCAAAGATGGCAGACCCCCCCTCTCTCTCTCACACACACAGAGAGAGAAAGAGAGAGAGAGAGAGAGAGAGAGAGAGAGAAACATGGTGAGAAAAATAATGGTAACTAATTGATTAATTGATTACTGTGAGAGGAACAGTACCACTATGAACAGTAGTGTGATGCAGATGCCAAAAAAGCCAATGCAGTCCTAAGCTGCATCAACATGATGCTGGTTTTCACTTTTCAAGTGCTACATGGCTTTGAGGCAGATTATTTATTGTGATATTTATTTTATTTGATGTTAAAGTCAAATATGAAAACAAGCATACCAGAAAAATAACAACTTATTATAGATAAGCAAAAATTACAGGCAAATCCTTTCATTAAAAGACATTGTAACACCAAAATTGTTAGACAATTGAACATCTTTTGCTATACCTGATTCTCTGGAGATATCTAGAGAGAGTGGGTCAAGAAAGGTATTAAGTGGGACTTCCGGTGGATCAAGCAGTGATGATGGTGGCTTTTTACAAAGCCGCCCATTCCTGGATCGTGTAAAAGCCGTCGGGATTTTGACAATCAGCTGTCCCGCGGCTTGAATCTCTTCCCTGGGAGAAAGGGAAGAGAAAAGCTGCTCAGGTAGAGGTAAGAGCTCCCCTGGATCCCTATAATTTTGGGGATCAGAGGGTAGAGCTCCCTCGGAGCCTGAGCCAACTCCATGCTCCAGGACGTCTTTGTCCCGAAGTTCTGGGATGAAGCAAGGCGCTGCTCCCACATCTGCTTTTTTCAGTGGATTGTGCATATTTAAACGCAGACGGGGCAGACCAGGACAAAGTGGATTTAAGATTGATTGTGACTTTAACTCCTGCAAGTATCTTTTCCTCTTTTTATTGTTTACTTTCCCTTTTGAAGAAAGGGAAAGTGAAAGGCAAAATGGCGACTGTCTTTCTTGTTTGATTTTGCAACAAAGTTAAAAGTTGGATATAGATCATGCTCTAAATATAGAGGCAAGAATCTTGTTCCTTTTTTTTCTTTTTCTTTTTATTACTATTTAAAGAACTGTGACATTATAGAGGCAAGAATTTTGCTTCTTTGAATTTAAGAGAATGGCTTCAAAACGTTTGGTCTCTGTCCCTAAAGCTTCTATCTCCTCTCCAATGATTCAACCTGCTTCTCAGTCTAAACCAAAATCACCCCCACCCTCCTCTCCTCCTGCAATTTCTCTTAAAGACTTACAAGAGGCTTTAAAAATGAATGCTTTGGATATTAAAGAGGAGGTAAAAGATCTTATAATTGCAGAGAGGGCTATTACAGAAGAACTATTGGAGAAAAAAAATAAGCAAGTCAGAGATGATATACTATTTGCGTTTCAAGATCTTGCTCTGCATATTGAAAGGATTGATGATAAAATGGAGGAGATTACTGAAAATGCAACAAGACTGGAAGCTAGAATGGAGGAAGTGGAGAATAAGATAGAAATTACACAGGATGGGCTTCCGGTGGATCTGCGCGCGCGATGGTGACCACTTTGTAGCTGTCCTCCTGGGAAAGTGTTAGAACCGCTATGAACAGCAGACATCAGCTGTTCTGCGGTTCAAAATCTCCCTCCCGGGCAAAGGGAGGGAGAAGAGTATCATCTGAATAGTGGTAGAGCCTCTTACACACCCCAAGGTTTTCTTTTGGGGGGTGAAAAGAGTGCTCCCACGGAGTTCAGATTGTCTCCGCTTCCCAGCTGTTTTTGTCTCTAGGGACAAAACAAGCCGCTGCAACTACCTCCGTGATTAAAGTGACCTGGTGAGTTTTTTTAAAAAAGCGGACAGAGCTGAATAGAGGATTTTGTTTTTTTCGATCTTATTTGGATTTTAAATTTAAAGATTTACTTTTATTCCCTTTTTTGTTTTCTTCTTTTGTTGAAAGGGAAAGTAAAATGGCGATCGGTAGTTTTTTTTGGTGTTTTCTTTTTTTTTTAAATGATTGGAACGGAATGGAACGGATTTGATTATTTATAATGATTTTTTGATGTTGGGTTTGGATTTTAGGAGGATTATTTTCCCTTTCTGTTTAATTCTTTTTTTATTTTTTGGAGGATTTTTTTTGTTTTTTGTACTTCTAAAAAACAACGGAACAGATTTTTTTATTTAATTATTTTTTTTCCTCTTTCCTTTTCTTTTTTTTTAATCTTTTTCTTTTTATTATAATGATCTATATCATTTTGAAGGAGTTTTTGATTTTTTGGAGTCAATCTCCCTTTTTTTTTCTTTCCCTCCTTGTTTTGGATAATTTTTAAGAAGGAGTAAAGATTTTTTAAGATGGCTCCAAAGCGTCCAGTAATTCCTACAGCTCCTAAGGTGGTTTCTTCTTCGGCGATATCATCAGTGCAACAATCTAAATCAATAGCTTCACCCTCTCCTTTGGCACAGTTATTAACGGTAAAGGATTTGCAAGACATAATGGGAAATGCTATATCTCAAATCAGGGGTGAAGTGAAAGAGATTTTAGTGGAAAATAATAGGATTCTGAGGCAAGATATAGTTTTGGCTTTAAAAGGATTTGCCTCTGTTCTTGAAAAGTTGAACTTTTGTGTAGAAGAGGTTGCAGATAAAGTGGAGCTCTTGGAGGGAAAATTTGAAGGTATGGAAAAAGAGATGGAAAATTCTCAAGATGAGATTCTTATGCTTCAATATAGAGAAATGGAATATGCTTTAAGAATTAGAGGCTTGAGAGAGTCTCTGCAAGGAGATCTGAGAGAGATGGTTGCAAATGACTTTGCTGTGATTCTGGACAGAGAAAAAGAGGAAATATTTAGTGAAATTGAAAAAAACATTTAGAGTTAACTCTGTGGTGACAAAGCAAAGAAATCTGCCAAGAGATGATGGTTATTTATTTTGGGAAAAGATCCCTGCGCAATGAAATTATACACGCTTTTTACAATAAGAGGTTTCAGATTGCTTCACAAGACATTATAATTTTAAAGGAGATCCCATCTAAAATTTTAAGAAAAAGAAAGGAGTTTGCTTTTTTAGCAGATGAACTTAAAAAGAGGCAAATGTTGTTCAGATGGGATGTCCTGACTGGAATGGTGGTGAATTATCTGGGGATACGTTATAGACTTAATACTGTTTTCAAAGCAAAAGAGTTTTACACTTCGGTCCTGGGGGTATGTTCATCGCCACTTATCATGTCTAAAGCTTTGGAAGAGAAGAAGTCTGAAGAGCCTATATTGATGAAAATTGGGAAATTTCAGACTGAGGTGCCTCAACAAGTTGAGATGAAGGAGCAGAGGATAACCTGTGCAACATATAAACGTAAATAAAAGGAGCAACAGAAGAAGGATGTTAAGGAAGCCTCACAAGTATTTGTTTCCGAGTCAGCGAGAGAAGCAAGATCTACAAACTTTTTGGAGCAACCTTTAAGGGCAGATTTCCAAGCACTTCTCTCGAGGTTCTTGGATAAGAGAGATTGATTAAGAATGTATAGATTGTTTTTAGGTTATTGATAGATTACAGTTCACTGTGGATGGAATTGGTTATTGGTAAAGAGGAGAGAAGATTATGGAGAGTGAATGAAAATTTTAGATAAGAAGTTTAACTTTAGTAATTTAAGGAGTATTCAAAAGAGTATTTTGTTTTAATGGTATAACTAACGTTTATATGTTTATTTTTGTGTTTGATGATAAAGAAAGGGGGATAGATTAGACTTTATATAAGATAAGTATGATATTATGGAGATTGAATGAAAATTCTAGATAGGTAGTGTATATCTAAGGAGCATTTAAAGCAATATTTTGTTTTAAATATGTATAAGGGAACTTTAATGTTATAAGTAATGTTTATATGTGTGTTTTTGAGGGTGTTTATAAAGAATGATGGATAAACTTTAAATAATATAAGTATGACATTAGAAAATGTTTAGTTTTTTTCTGAATAATTTACAAAGAGGAGAGAAGATTATGGAGATTGAATGAAAATTCTAGATAAGAAGTTTAAGTTTAATAATTTAAGGAGTATTTAAAATAATATTTTGTTTTAATGGTACAATTAATGTTTATATGTGTATTTTTGAGCTTGATGACAAAGAAAGAGGGATAGATTTTATATAATATAAGTATGATATTATGGACATTGAATGAAAATTCTAGATAGGTAGTGTATGTTTAGATATTAGATAGTGTTTAGCTTTTTGAATAATTTATACTGTTTATAATATTTTAAGGGTGGTTTAATTTTTTTATAAAATTTTCTTTGGTTTTTTTTAATTCTTTTTATTTTTTATTTTTCTTCAGTTTTATATTGGTGTTTGAGTATTTTATAATTTGTTTAATGATTGTAATCATAATTTTTTCTGTTTTTTACATATTGGTCTTAAAGTATTTTATAATTTGTTTAATTATTGTAATTAATTGCTTATGATTTACATGTGTTTAAATTTTTTTCCTTTAAGTTTTAATTAAGCCTGAATTCAGCTCTGGGAAGGTTGGGGGAGGGTTGGGGTGGGTTGGGAGGGTTGGGGAGGGGAATTTTTTTTTCTGTAAAATTTCAAAAATTTTCAATTAAAAAAAAAGAAATTACACAGGATGAACAATCTATCTCACAATACAGAGAAATGGAGTTTGCATTGCGTATCAGGGGACTGAAAGAAAATTCGCAGGAAGATTTAAAGATGCTAATTGTGAAAGATATTGCTTTTAACCTTGGATGGAGACCAGAAGTAGTTGGGAATGAGATAGAAAATTTTTTTAGAGTCAACTCACGGGTTGCCACACAGAGAAATCTACCAAGAGATGTGGTTATTTATTTTTCCAGAAGATCTATTCACAATGAAATTATACAGGCTTTTTATAAAAAGAGGTTTCAAATTGCAGCTCAAGATGTGATAATTTTAAAAGAAATACCTCCAAAAATTTTAAGAGGCAGAAAAGATTTTACCTTTCTGTCTGATGAGTTAAAACGTCATTAAATTCAGTTTAGATGGGAGATTCCAAGAGGAATAGTAGTGAATTATGATGGGACACGTTACAGATTAACTACAGTTTCAAAGGCAAGAGATTTTTATCACTCTATTCTAAAGGCAAGATCGTCTTCTCCCCCACAAACAAGGATAATTGAAGAGCCTGTTATGGCAGGAGCCTCCTCACTGATGGTCATGGAACAAGCGGTGTTGCCTGTACAGAATTTTGAGATAAAAGATCAAAGATGACACGAGCTGCCCACAAACATAAAGAAAAAGAGCAGCAGCAGAAGAGTGGTGATAAAGTAGAAGGAATGGTTACTACAGAGCCTGTGGGAGGGGCAAGACCTAAAAGATCCTCGACAGTTGATCTACAGGCCATACTTCAGAGGCTTCAGGCCGGTGGAGATGGCCAAGTTCTTGACCTGGAATGTTAACGGCTTAAATTCACCACAGAAATGGAGAAAGGTCTTTCACTATTTGAAACAACATAATAATGACTTGATATGTTTGCAAGAGACTCATATAACTTCAAAGGATTCAAAATTTCTGATAAACTTTCATTTGGGATCACATTTTATGGCTCCAGCTCCAGGGAAAAAAGGGGGTGTTGTAATTTATGTGAAGAAAAATTTATCAGCTAAATTAATTGAGGCTGATTCTGAAGGAAGATATGTTTTTATGGAATTTCTATTACAAGGCAAGAAAGTTCTTATTGTTGGATTATATGCCCCTAATCAACAACAGAAGCAATTCTATAAGTTTTTACATGGGAAGATATCTCAGTTGGATTATAAATCTGTAATTTTGATGGGTGACTGGAATGGAGTTTTGGACTTAACTATAGATAAAAAGAGCTCTTCTAAAAATTTTACTAAAACTAAATTACCCAAAATTTTTTTTGATTTGAAAGAAAAGTTGGAGCTTATTGACATTTGGCGAGAAAGAAATATAAGTGATAGAGACTTTACTTTCTACTCGGATAGACATCAGTCATTTTCAAGGATTGACTTCTTTTTGATTACTAGTGATTTTTTTTTCTAGGGTGAGGAAGGTAAAAATCTTCCCCAGGACTTTGTCAGACCATAGTCCAGTGTGGATGGAGCTACATTTGGAAGATGGGAACAGAAGACCCTGGAGACTGAATGAGAATTTGTTTACTCAGGAAGAGTTTGTACAAAAATGTAAAGAGCATTTAAAGGAGTTTTTTGCTTTAAATATGAATAAGGGTACATCGATGCCCATGGTCTGGGATGCCAGTAAGGTGTACATGACGGGAATTTTGATTCATTTAAATAAAGTTTCTAGGGATAAAAGGTTACAAAGACATAGAGAAATAGAAGAAGAGATTAAATTAAAAGAAGAAGCGCTTGTTCTTAATCCAACTGATAATAACTTAAAGGTTTCTATAAAGATGCTTAGGGAACAATTTAATATGTTGATGGCAGATCAGGTGGCTACCAATCTGTGTTATATGAGACATAATACTTTTTGTAATGTGAATAAGCCTGGGAGGTGGCTGGCTTATCAGTTACAAAAGAAACAGAAGGTTAGGATTATAGAGAAAGTAAAAACAGAAAGTGTTCTGTTCCCATCTTCCAAATGTAGCTCCATCTACACTGGACTATGGTCTGACAAAGTCCTGGGGAAGATTTTTACCTTCCTCACTCTAGAAAGAAAATCACTAGAGAAAGTAAAATATAAAGGTACTGAGGTTTTTCAGCAAAATTTGATTAAAAAGAGTTTTTTAGATTTTTATACAAAACTATACTCAAGTGATAATATAAAGGGAATGGATATAGATAAATATTTACAATCAGCACATTTTTCTAAACTTTCTGAGGAACAGCAAAATGGGATGAATTGTTTAATTCCTGTGGAGGAAATTGGTTTAGCTATTAAGCAGTTAAAGGTGGGAAAGTCTCCAGGAACAGATGGATTGACATCGATGTATTATAAGATTTTATCTGAAGAAATGATGGAGCCATTAAAGGAGCTCTTTAACAGTATTTTGTTGAGAGCACAAGTCCCTCCTTCTTGGAAGAGAGCGTTTATGTCATTGATTCCGAAGGAGGATCAAGATCTTACAGAGCCTAAGAATTACAGGCCAATATCATTGTTAAATGTTGATTATAAGATTTTCACTAAAATTTTGGCAAATAGATTAATGCAGGTTATGAAGGATTTGATTCACAGTGATCAATCAGGATTTATAACAGGGTGATATATGAAATATAATGTAAGACAAATTATTAACTTAATTGAATATCTGGATAAGAACAATAAGATTCCTGTGGCTTTTATATTTTTGGATGCTGAAAAAGCTTTTGACCAATTAGATTGGCAATTTTTATTTTCACTGGTAGAGAAAATGAATTTTGGGGATAAGTTTTTACAAGCACTTAAAGCTATATATCAGCAACAATCTGCTCAAATTGTTGTTAATGGGGGACTGACTGAGACTTTTAATATTGAAAAAAGACAAGACAAGGATGTCCATTATCTCCATTGTTATTTGTTTTAACATTGGAGATTTTGTTGATCCAGATTCGAGAATCAACGGTAATCAAGGGTATAAAGATAAGAAAGAATGAGTATAAATTGCAGGCTTTTGCGGATGATTTGGTTTTAATTTTGGAACAACCGGCTCAAGCGGTTGATTGTTTATTAGAACTTATAACACAGTATGGGAAAGTTTCTGGTTTTAAAGTTAATAATCACAAGACTAAGATATTACCCAAGAATATGTCAGTTAATGATAAGAAGAGTTTGGTTAAAGCTACAGGTTTTCAGATGGTGAAAAGGGTTAAATATTTGGGAGTATATTTAACTGCTTCAAATGGAAAATTGTATAAGAATAATTATGAATTGTTATGGGCAAAAGTACAAAAGGATTTAAATGATTGGAAAAAATAGCAATTGTCACTGTTGGGGAGAATTTCAGCTGTAAAAATGAATGTTCTACCAAAGTTTCTTTTCTTGTTTCAGATGATACCTATTTTAAAGAAAGACGTAAAGTTGGAGGAATGGCAGAAGGGTATCAACAAATTTATTTGGGCTGGAAAAAAACCAAGGGTTAAATTTAAGATTTTGCAAGATGCCCGAGAAAGAGGAGGACTTAAGGCATCTAATTTGAAATTATATTATGATGCAGCCGCCTTAACTTGGATAAGTGATTGGCTCAATTTAACAAACAAGGATATTCTTTCTTTTGAAGGGTGGGATTTAATGTACAGTTGGCATGCATATTTAATTTTTAATAAGAAAGTGGAGCGGACTTTCAAATCACACATTTTGAGGAATGCCTTACTTTGAGTTTGGAAAAAGTATTATCATAGGTTAAATTATAAAATACCTATCTGGGGGATTCCCAGACATGCAATTGAGGGAATTTCTAAGGGGATGAATTTTGACAAAATTTCATATAAAGAATTATTAATTTGGTCAGGTTTGGACTGGCATTTAAAATCCCTAGATGTATTAAGGCAAGAAAATATTCTACAGTCATGGTTTCAATATCTACAAATAGTGGACAGGTGGACTGTAGATAAGAAAGAGGGAATAACATTGTTGTTGTTTGTTGTTAATTGCGAAGTCGTGTCCGACCCATCGCGACCCCATGGACAACGTTCCTCCAGGTCTTCCTGTCCTCTACCATCTTCTGGAGTCCATTTAAATTCACACCTACTGCTTCAGTGACTCCATCCAGCCATCTCATTCTCTGTCGTCCCCTTCTTCTATTGCCCTCAATCTTTCCCAGCATTAGGCTCTTCTCCAGTGAATCCTTCCTTCTCATTAGGTGGCCAAAGTACTTGAGTTTCAACTTCAGGATCTGGCCTTCTAAAGAGCAGTCGGGGTTGATCTCTTCTAGGACTGACCGGTTTGAACGCCTTGCAGTCCAAGGGACTCGCAGGAGTCTTCTCCAGCACCATAGTTCAAAGGCCTCAATTCTTTTGCGCTCAGCCTTTCTTATGATCCAACTTTCACAGCCATACATTGCAACTGGGAAAACCATGGCCTGGACTATACGCACTTTTGTTGGCAGGGTGATGTCTCTGCTTTTTAGAATGCTGTCTAGATTTGCCATAGCTTTCCTCCCCTGGAGCAAGCGTCTTTTAATTTCTTGGCTGCAGTCCCCATCTGAGGTGATCTTGGAGCCCAGAAAAATAAAATCTGTCACTACCTCCATTTCTTCCCCATCTATTTGCCAGGAATTGAGAGGGCCGGATGCCATGATTTTGGTTTTCTTAATGTTGAGTTTCAAGCCAACTTTTGCACTCTCCTTCTTCACCCGCATCAAGAGGCTCTTTAGTTCCTCTTCACTTTCTGCCATTAGAGTGGTATCATCTGCATATCTTAGGTTGTTGATATTTCTCCCGGCAATCTTAATTCCAACTTTTGATTCATCTAGCCCTGCCTTTCTCATGATGTGCTCTGCATATAAGTTAAATAGGCAGGGCGACAGTATACAGCCTTGCCGGACTCCTTTTCCAATTTTGAACCAATCAGTGGTTCCATGTTCGGTTCTCACTGTTGCTTCTTGACCCGCATATAGGTTTCTCAAGAGACAAATGAGATGGTCTGGTACTCCCATCTCTTTAAGAACTTGCCACAATTTGTTGTGATCCACACAATCAAAGGCTTTTGCATAGTCAATGAAGCAGAAGTAGATGTTTTTCTGGAACTCCCTAGTTTTCTCCATGATCCAGCGTATGTTGGCAATTTGATCTCTAGTTCCTCTGCCTCTTCGAAATCCTGCCTGTACTTCTGGAAGTTCTCGATCCACATACTGCTGGAGTCTAGCTTGTAGGATTTTAAGCATAACTTTACTAGCATGTGAAATGAGTGCAATGGTGCGATAGTTTGAACATTCTTTGGCATTGCCTTTCTTTGGAATTGGAATGTAAACTGATCTTTTCCAATCCTGTGGCCACTGTTGAGTTTTCCAAATTTGCTGGCAAATTGAGTGTAGCACTTCTACTGCATCGTCTTTTAAGATTTTGAATAGCTCAGCTGGAATACTGTCACCTCCACTAGCTTTGTTGTTGCTCAGATTTTCTAAGGCCCATTTCACTTCACATTCTAGGATGTCTGGTTCGAGGTCAGTGACCATCTCATTGTGGTTATCTGGGATGTTAAGCTCATTCTTGTATAGTTCTTCTGTGTAGTTTTGCCATCTCTTCTTAATCTCTTCTGCCTCTGTTAGGTCTCTGCCATTTTGGTCCTTTATCATGCCCATCTTTGCATGAAACGTTCCCTTCATATCTCCAATTTTCTTGAAGAGATCTCTGGTCCTCCCTATTCTGTTGTTTTCTTCTATTTCTTTGCACTGTTCATTTAAGAAGGCATTTTTATCTCTTCTAGCTACTCTCTGGAATTCTGCATTCAATTGGGTGTATCTTTCTTTTTCTCCTTTGCCTTTCGCTTCCCTTATTTCCTCAGCTATTTGCAAAGCTTCCTCAGATAACCATTTTGCTTTCTTGTATTTCTTTTTCTTTGGGATGGTTTTAGTTGCTACCTCTTGTACAATGTTGCGAACTTCCATCCATAGTTCTTCAGGCACTCTGTCTATCAGATCTAATTCCTTAAATCTATTTGTCACCTCTACTGTATATTCACCAGGAATATGATTTAGTTCATACCTGAGTGGCCTAGTGCTTTTCCCTACTTTTTTCAATTTAAGCCTAAATTTTGCAACGAGAAGCTCATGATCTGAGCCACAGTCAGCTCCTGGTCTTGTTTTTACTGACTGTATAGAGCTTCTCCATCTTTGGCTGCAGAGCACATAGTCAATCTGATTTCTATGTTGACCGTCTGGTGATGTCCATGTGTAGAGCCGTCTCTTGGGTTGTTGGAAAAGAGTGTTTGTTATGACCATCGTATTCTCTTGACAAAATTCTATTAGCCTGTGCCCTGCTTCATTTTGTACTCCAAGGCCAAACTTGCCTGTTATTCCGGTTATCTTTTGGCTTCCTACCTTAGCATTCCAATCCCCCATGATGATAAGGACATCATTTTTGGTGTTAATTCTATAAGGTGCTGTAGGGCTTCATAGAACCGGTCAATTTCATCCTCTTCAGCACCAGTGGTTGGGGCATAGATTTGGACTACTGTGATATTGAATGGTTTGCCTTGGATTCGAATTGAGATCATTCTGTCATTTTGGGGATTGTATCCCAGTATTGCTTTTCCTATTCTTTTATTGACTATGAAGGCTACTCCATTTCTTCTGAGGGATTCTTGCCCACAGTAGTATACCTGATGGTCATCTGAGTTAAATTCACCCATTCCTGTCCATTTTAGTTCGCTGATTCCTAAGATGTCGATGTTCAGTCTTGTCATCTCTTTTTTGACTACGTCTAGCTTGCCTTGATTCATGGATCTTACATTCCAGGTTCCTATGGAGAAAAAATCTTTACAGCATCGGACTTTCCTTTCACCACCAGATATATCCACAGCTGAGCGTCCTTTCGGCTTTGGCCCAGTCGCTTCATTCTTTCTGGCGCTACTAGTACTAGCCCTCTGCTCTTCCCCAGTAGCATATTGGACACCTTCCGACCTGAGGGGCTCATCTTCCAGCGTCATATCTTTTTTCCTTTTAGTACTGTCCATGGGGTTTTCATGGCAAAGATACTGGAGTGGTTTGCCATTTCCTTCTCCAGTGGATCACATTTTGTCAGAACTCTCTGCTATAACCTGTCTGTCTTGGGTGGCCCTGCACGGCATAGCTTATAGCTTCATTGAGTTACGCAAGCCCCTTCGCCACGACAAGGCAGTAATCCATAAAGGGGGGAATAACATTAGAAGATGAAAATTTGGTTATTCAGATTAAAGATCAGAGTCAGGCCCATATAAAAAGAATTTATAATGCTTTAATAGAATTAGATTCGGAAACAGAATTGGTCAAAGACTGTATGATTAAATGGGTTCAGAATATCCAGGAACTGATCCCATTGGACTTATAGGAGATAATTTGAATCAGAAATGTTAAATTTACACAAGCTCAAAATTTGAGGGAAAATTTTTATAAAATGTTTTATAGATGGCATCTAGATCCTAAAAAAATATCTTATATGTATTCTAATTTACAACCAAAATGTTGGAGATGTGGTAATATGGATGTGACATATTTTCACATTTGGTGGAATTGTAAAAAGGTAAAGGCTTTTTGGATTATGATTTGGTGGAACATTCAAAAGATTTTTAGAAGGAAGATAAAGTTTACTCCTCAATTATTTTTATTGGGTATTTTTGTGGACTTAAATGACAAAGAAATTATTTTAATGTTGAATTTGTTAACTCCAGCAAGGTTACTAGTAGGCTCATACTGGAAGAAAGATTTGTTGCCTACTTTAGAAGAATGGATATTTAAAGTTTCTATTTTTGCAGAAATGGCAAAAATTTCTGCTTATTTGAAGGATCATACACAAGAAAGATATATTATTGTATAGAGAAGATGGGTAGATTATATTCAGAAAAAGTATGGGACTACAAAGTTTCATTTATTTTATGAGTAAATTTTATAGTAAATGTTGTAGAGATTTGTTTATGATGTAGGGAGTTAAAGGCTAAGTATGATATTTTTTTCTTTTCTTTCCTTTTCTTTTTTCTTTTCTTTTTTTATTGTTAACTTTGTTATTAATAACCCTGCTCTGGGAAGTGAGGGGGGTAGGGTTGAGGGTGGGTGGGTGAGTGGGTGGGTAAGGAGAATATAGATATAGTAGTTTATGAGAGAGGAGCTGCTTGGGCATTTCCCCTATGCTGCGTTCATGTGTTTGAGAGGGATGAGAGGGGAGGAAGGTGTAGGAAGGAAGTAGGATGGTAAGAGGAGAAGGGGAGGGGAAGAGAGTAGGAGGGGAGGAGAGAAAGAGGAGGGAAGTAGGGAAGGTATTAGAGAGGGTGGACGCAGCCTGGGGGCAATGGGCAGGCGGTACCAATGGTTATGAATTTATTTTATCTTGTACATTGTATTTTGTATGATGAATAAATGGAAAATAAAAACTTTTAAAAAAATTGGAAAAAAAAGAAAGGTATTAAGTGAATGCACCATGCTGCATAGATGGCCAGTGTAAAAGCAGATAGAAGGTTTTTATATCTTTCAACAAGCAGGATATACTCAGTTTTGTGGAAGGGTGTTGTTAAATCTCTCTTGTAACAGTAGGAGTTTATTTTTTATTTATTTATCAAATTTATAGACCACCCATCTCAACTGTGTCTGTCAACTCTACAAATGAGCATGGTTGCAGCTATTTTCCTTCTCATTCTAGGTTGCCACATAGAACAGAGGGAGGGGGGTTGCCCAGGTGCTTCACTAGTCAAAATAATCTTTTGTCCCATGGAACCAAGGTCATCAGCTGCTCCCAAGACTAGGGACTGGGCATTGCATAAAAAGCCTGCCAAATAATGATATTGGGGAATGTAGTTACTTGCATAGATTTTATGGGTGGAACATTTAACTTTGTATTGGAAAATTGTTACTTGTGTATCCAGACTTGGTTTCACTCTTTACTGTGCCAATACTTTGTAAATAATAAACATGTTCTTTGAGGAATTTGCAAATCTTGGAGTTTTGCTTTATTCATCTCTGTCTGTCAGAACCATGACATTAAACTAAATCTCATAAAATTTCATTTTCTCAGGGTGCTGGGTCTTGGCCGCCTACCCACTCACTTTTGGAAGAATGGTAAAAACTCGGCTAAGATTCAAAATGGAGGAGAAGAATGAAACCACTGCTAGCTGCAACTGAACTCTGGCTGTCGGAGTGCAAACTGGCACTCCAGCCACTGAGAAGGTGTCACTGGCAGGGGCTGGTACTGCAGGAAGGAGCTATGATCCTGGCAGACCTTTGTCAAGCCAAGGTTGCCCCTCAGTGCAAGAGCACTCCTGTAACCACTGGATAGGAACTCCTATTGCTACCGTCCCAGGGTTCTTCATCTCAGATAGCAAGAAAGGAAAGGGGTTGATGGGATGGCACAGCTGAAGGAAAAGTTTGAGAGGTAAAGGATATGATTCCTGTTGCCCATGAGGTAAGTGCCATGAGGGGGGGGAATGCCAAGAGCTACCCATGTCTTCCCCCCCTCACAGGAGTCCCAGCCTGACTGTGGGAGCCCATGCCACTTTGCCCATCCCCCAACCAGCTGTGATGTCAAGCCCTGTATCCCAGTCAAGCCCACTGCCACGGCCTCAGGATGCCAGTCCCAGAGCCTAGCCAAGAGAAGTCAGGAGAGTGGTTCAGCCACGTCCACAGGACCATCAAGTTGCCCAAGCCCAGCAGCAGGTGCAGATGGCTCTGCTGAGGGTCGAGCCACCTCCCATTAAGCCCACTTTGATGGAGACCCCAAGAAGCTAACCTTCTTCCTAAACCAGATATGGGCTCATTTAGATCACTACCCTTATGCCTATCTGAATGGGGCTATGACGGTGAATGCTGTGGCAGCAAATTTAGAGGGGGAAGTGATTGACTGGATTACCAACTTCCACGATGAAGGGGCTCCTGAATTGCATGATGTTAACCTATTCATGGAGCAACTGAGGGGTTGTTTTGATGACAAATCCCAAGCTCTGCTGGCCAAGAAGGAGATCCACCATATGAAGGAAAGAGGTAACCTTGTTAGGAGTACGTTCATGAATTCAGGAGAGTTTCTGGTTAGTTGGGGTAGTGGCCAAAACAGTCACTGATTAACTACTTCAAGCAGGGATTAGATTGTGACTTACTTCAAGCCTATATCATTCAGAATTTTCCTAACCTATTGCGTGAGTGGTACAGCATAGCAGTGGTGCTGGACATCGAGTTGGACCACCCCAGAAAGTCGAGCACCATCGAGCCCAAGCTGCCATGCCTTTATGGCTGATGTTTCCAAGCAACTATGGCCACCAGTGTCTCCCAAGTACCAGCCAGGGCTCCTAGCAAGTGCTACTGGTGTTGTCAGATGGGCTACCATGCTGTGGAGTGCCCAGCTTCTAACCCTCAACCCAGGCGCATGCTAGTCACAACCACAAAGCTGCAAACAGCTCCCAGAGGGGAAAAAGAAAAGTCAAACTGGGCACATCAGGACCCTTGCAAGCATCGAGGCCTCCCTTCCCACTGAGTTCAAGGCCACAGCAGATGCCAGCGCCTTATGACAGTGATGAGGAAGGTAAGGATGATTCCATGGTGAGTCAGCACATTCCCTCCTTTGCCATTCCTGCTAGGCTAATAGTGCCCAAAACAGGGGCCCGTATGAGCTTGAACATCCTAATCAACTCAGGGTGCACTCAAGGCTTAATTAACCTACCCACCATACTCAAACTGGGCATCTGAGCCAAACTACTGTCCCTATATATGAGGTTTGAGCAAGCCGATGGGTCCTTCATCCGAGGTATCCCTGCCATGCACCTGACAGAACCTGTGCATTTGGAAGTAGGTTGGCATTGGGAAATCATCCATTTTGTGGTTGTTCCAAAGATGACTGAATTAGTAATTTTGAGACTAGCTTGGCTTGATAAATAGCATCTCAACATCTGATGGGAGGAGGGAATGCAGAAGTTAAAACTGGGGACAGGACCCCTCCCACCTGCTGCTGCTGATAAAATAAATCAGCGAGATTCAAGGGGAGCCCTGTGAAACCCTAAAGACTGTAGATGAAAAGCTGCCAGGGATTCAACTTGTCTCCACTGAGTACTGTGATTTAGCAGAAGCGTTTAGTGAAAAGGAATGTGATATCCTCCCCACACACCACGCTATGGACTGTGCTATTGAAATTCTGTCTGGTGCCAAGCTTCCAAAACCAAAGTTGTACTCTATGATGCCCAGATAGATGAAAGAACTGAGAGGGTACATTGATAAAAACTTAGCTTGGGGTTTCATTCAGTCAGCCAAATCATGCATGTCTGCTCCTGCTAAGATGGATCTCTTAGATTATGTGTGGATTTTAAAGGGTTAAACATGGTCAGTATAGAAAATATGTACTCCCTCCCCTTGATGTTAGCCCATCTGGCTAAAAGAAGTTTTTACCAAGCTGGATTTAAGAGAGACTCATTATTGGATCTGGATTAAGGAGAGGGACAAGTGGAAAGCCACCTTTAATTGCCTTTGGGGAGCTTCCAATTTAAAGTGATGCTTTTTGGACTGCAGGGGGCCCCAGCTGTGTTTATGCAATTGATAAATCAAGTGCTCCATGATCATTTATACAAAGGGGTTTTGATCTATCTTGATGACATCCTTATTTACATCAAAACCATGGAAGAACACATCAAATTGGTCCGTGAGGTGCTAAAGAGACTGTTAAAAGCCAAACTGTATGCAAAGCTGTCGAAGTGTGAATTTCACCAGACACGCCTCATCTGGAGTATCAGATTTCAAATGAGGGGATAGAGATGGACCCCGCCAAAATAAAGGTGGTGCTAGAATGGCAATCCTCATGCACCCATAAGTGGCTTCAAAGCTTTCTGGGTTTTGCCAACTTGTACTATCAATTTATTTCCTCTTTCACAAAGACAGCCATGCCAATCACCAATTTACTCAAAATAGGAAACGGGAGGGAATCCCGACTTGTCAGCCATTGCAATGGTTGTTAGAGTTCCAGATTGCATTTGAAAAATTAAAGAGACTCTTTGTAGCTGAACCAGTCCTTAAGCACCCTGACAATTCATCATTCAAGCTGATGTGAGTGATGTGACCATGGGTGCTGTTCTCATATAAAAAAAAACCACAGGGGAGAGTTACAACCCTGAGCTTACACTTCCCCAAAATTAAATAAATTAACTAACATCAAGAGGAGATGGGCTGTTGGGAGAAAGAGGCTTTTGTAGTTCGTTGGGCATTGCTAACATGGCGTCATTTCTTGGAAGGGGGAAAAAATACCTTTTGAGGTGTGGACTGACCACAAAAATTTGGAGGCTCTGAAACCCTGCACAAATTATCCCTGAAGCAAGTTCAGTGGGCTCAGTACTTCAATTGTTTTAATTTCACCTTAAAATATTTTCCAGGAGGTTAGAATTTTTTGGCTGATGCCTTATCTAGAATGCCCCAGTTCAAGAGCTACCAAGAGGAAGTAATTAACTCCATTATTCCTCTGTCACAATCCACTTTTCAAATAACAAACAGATCACAAATACAGAGACTCCCTGCCAGTCCTGACAATTGTTTACTGAAGGAACTAATGGAGAAGTTATAGACTGATGCCTGGTTCAAAAACAACAAATCTCTTTTAACCCTAAAGGGGGGGGGTAGCCTGGAAGGGCTCTAAGTTATACCTCCTAGATGGCTTCAGATTCCAAGTACTGCAATGGAATCATGACACTAAGCAGGCGGGTCACTTTGGATTTTTGAAGACATTGCATCTGGTGCGGAGGCAATTCTAGTGACCGGGAATGAAAAAAGACATTCAGAGTTATGTTAAGAGTTGTGCTATCTGTGCTGCCATGAAGAGACATCCTGGAAACCCCCCAGGATTGTTGCAACAAGTTGCTGATCCTTCCCAGCCTTGGGAGGAAATAGCCATGGATTTTATAGTGGAGTTACCTGAGAGCAAGGGAAACACTGTAATATGGACTGTGATCGATCTATTTTGCAAACAAGCATATTTCATTCCTTGCTCAGGACTTCTCTCTGCCCAAAAGCTAACTAAGCTCCATGGAGCCCTGAAGTAGATTATTTCTGACAGAGGGTTCTACTTTACAGCAAAGTTCTGGAGGGAGTTCGTTAAACTGTTCATCGGCTTTTCATTCGAGTACTTATGGAGCTCCTGAAAAAGCTAATGCAATTGTGGAACAGTACATCAGATGCTATGTAAATTACCAACAGACTAACTGGGTCAATTTCCTGCGTTTTGCAGAGGTAGCCTACAACAACACTGTGCACAGTAGCACTGGATTTACCCCATTCAAAATAGTAATGGATCAAGATTTTGTACCTATGCTTGAGTATCTCCAGGAGCCTCCTACTTCCCAGACTTTGGATCAATGGGTGACATCCTGCCAGGAGGTTTGGGTGAATATGAAGAAAGCATTGACCAAGGCCACCAAGGTTTACAAGGAGCAAGCAGATAAATGACATTCCCCTCAGAAACCTTTTCATGCTGGACCATTGGTTTATGTTTCCACAAAATATTTAAGGTTAAAGTTACCCAGCAGAAAATTGGGGCCATAATTCCTTGGTCCTTTCCCCATTACTAAGATTATAAACCCTGTCACAGTGGAATTGAAACTTCCATAATTGTTGAGAAAAGTTCACCCTTGTTTCACTGCAGTCTATTGAAATCTGTGCCAGAATCCTCTTTGAGACCTGTCCCAAAGAAACCACCAAGTCCTGTCCTCTTTGAGACCTGTCCCAAAGAAGCCACCCCCACCATGTAGAGGGGGAGACACATTATGAAATAAAATGAATTCTTGATTCTAGGCTGTACAAGAAAAGTTACAGTACCTCATTCAGTGGAAAGGCTACCCCCTTTCAGAAGCTACATGGGTGAAATGTACCAATGTGAAAGCAGATAGATTAATTAAAAAGTTCTATGATAAATATCCTCACAAGCCTCAAGGAAACACTTAACCTGTTGTTTGTTTCCCCTACAGGAACTCTTTCTTTTTGAGAGGGGCTGACTGTCAACTCTACAAATGAGCATGGCTGCAGCTATTTTCCTTCTCCTTCTAGGTTGCCACATAGAACAGAGGGAGGGGGGTTGCCCAGGTGCTTTGCTAGTCAAAATAATCTTTTGTCCTGTGGGAACCAAGGTCATTGGCTGCTCCTGAGACTAGGGACTAGGCGTTGCATAAAAAGCCTGCCAAATAATAATATTGGGAAACATAGTTGCTTGCATAGCTTTTATGGGTGTACCATTTAACTTTGTATTGAAAAATTGTTACTTGTGTATCCAGACTTAGTTTCACTCTTGACTGTGCCAATACTTTATAACTAATAAACATGTTCTTTGAGGAATTTGCAAGCTTTGGAGTTCTGCTTTATTCGTTTCTGTCTGTTGGAACCATGACACTGTCCTTAGATAATTTACAAACAAGATAAAATAGTATAAAAACATGACTAAAAGCACAGTTAAAAACAAAAAAAGATTACAATTTACAAATTAAAAGGAAATAATCAAAGTTAAAAAAGTTTCCAAGGCTAAATGATTAATAAAGTAGAAGGAATGACCTCAAGTCCCTAGCCATCCCCAGGATTGCATTTCATCTTAGACTTCCGTGTTAAGTGGCACAGTCATATTTTAATATTCTTTCAGAAAATTGGAAGAGTGAGAAATCATTTCACCTCTGTTGATAAGATATACCAAAGGGCTGGTGCAATATTAACAACTAATTGAAGTTATTTAACAACAGGATTTGCAGCATTTCCTCCCTACCTACTTGACCAGATGGGAAGGGTTGATACATTTGGGATGAGAAGACTTCTCACATAATCTGAGATGAAGAAATATTGGGAAGGATGAAAGTTCTTCTATGTTGCAAGTTTAGAAAGTCTGTTAAATATTTGTTCTGGGAAAATTGTCTCCCAACCCATTCAGTCATAGGCTTTTCTTTAGGTTATGCTGGGTATTGATATTGAAAGTTTCTTTGGTCTCTGGCCATAAATATTGTCTAGCATGGGGGAAGGTGGCTGAAAAACAGCTTCGTTAAAACTTAAGTCAGTGAACCAATGTATAAACATTATGAAGGGGGAGTATAAATGTTATAAAGGGGGTGAAGGCAGTTTAGAGAATCCCAGATAGGTAATTAATGTATTTTTCTATTAGAAAGTGAATTGAATAGTGGGGGAAGTCTGAGGCAGACAGATCATTCCCAAAACAGAGTGTAAATGATTGGTGGACAATGAACAATGGGAGGTCTGGGATAAAAGGGAACTTTTCCTATGCTATTTTTATATGAAATCATTAGAACTGGCTTTTCTACTTCTGTACACACATAAAATCTTCAGTAAAGTTATACTCCTGGTTAAAAAAATGTCTCAGTTGTTTCTTTTGTTGTCTAACTTAGTTGGACAGTTGATAATATGTCTTGGATTTAGCTTGTCCTGGGTTTCAAAGAACATCTGCCTGACTGTTGAATGATAAAGATTGCATTTTTTAGGCAACTCTCAGAAGTAGGAGAAAGAGAGATTCTTATAGAGCTAGTTAATTCTTGTAAATTCAGCTGTATGGTTCTTTAATAAACCATGCTATACCTCCTCAATATTTGTTTCTGATAACAAGATAGTAAAAGAGTGTTGTCTATTCATAAATAGAAATCATTGGATTAGAGGAGGAGAGAGGATGCCTCTAACACAGAGGTCTTCAAACTTAGCCCTTATGACTTGTGGACCAACTCCCAGAATTCCTCAGCAGCATGTCTGGCTGAGGAATTATGGGAGTTGAAGCCCACAAGTCATAAAAGGGCCAAGTTTGAAGATCCCTGCTCTAACATTCTCCCTATGAGTGGATTGGTTGATAACAGCTGATGAGAGTATTTTTTTTAAAGCTGAAGTTATTTTGCTTTACACATTTCTGGGGGATTTCATGCTCAGATATACAGCTGGATCTATAGATGCATCATTAAATAAAGTGCAAAAAATATTCAGCACTGGAGGTATTAAACAGAAACATTAGGCAAAATACAGAAATTAAAGGATTAGAAATAAAAGATGAAAAATACAAATTACAAGCATTTGCAGACAATTTGTTTTTTATACTAGAAGAGCCCCTTAGACAAGCCTTAAGCTTATGAAAAAGATAGAAGAATTTGGAGAAGTGGCAGATGTGAAAACAAATAGAGAAAAGACCAAAGTGATAATTAAAAACCTTAGAGAAAAACAAAAAAATCAGTTATCAGAAAAACAGGTCTCCAAATAGTCAAAAAAATTAAATACTTGGGGATTTACTTAACAGCAAGATGTGCAACAATAAAAAAAGACAACTGTGTAATATTATTAAAACAAATAAAACTAGACTTGGAAAAATGGAAAAATTTACAACTGTCAATGCTGGGGAGAGTAGCAACAGTGAAGATGAATATTCTACCAAAAATACTTTTTTTGTTTCAAACAATACCTATAAAATTGAGAAAAAACTTCTTTGATGAACTAAACAAATTAATACTGAAATTTATTTGGCAAGGAAAAAAAGCTAGAATTAGATTGAAAATGCTCCAAGAAGTGAAAGAAAACGAAGGTTTGGACTGCCGGACTGGACTTTATATTATCAAGCAGCTGTATTAACATGGATAAAAGAATGGATAACTCTTAGAGATAAAATACTACTACACCTAGAAGGACATGACTACAACTTGGATGGCATGCCTTTCTATGGTATGGGAAAAACAAAATACACAGATACTTTCAATATCATTACATAAGAAATGCACTTTTGCTAGAATGGGAAAAAGTAAAAGCGAATATTTATATGAAAATACCTGGATGGCTCTCAGCAATGGAAGCATTTGTTCACCCAAACTTAATGAACTATGAGAAAATTGTGACTTATAAAGACATTTTGAATAATGGAGGGAAATTAAAACACAGACAAGAACTAGAAGAACAGGGTATTGAACTATCATGGTGGCCATATCTGCAAATCCAAACGAGATATGAAAAAGATGTTAAAACGTCTGGATTTTATAAAGAGCAGACAGAATTTGATAAGATACTACTGACATCAGATGAAAAATTGATTAAGAAACTTTATAAATATATGTTAAGTTTAAAGATGGAAGAGGAACAAGTTAAAGAAACAATGATAACATGGGCAAAGAATTTTGGACATTAACATAGAACTAGAAAACTGGCAATACCTTGTGTAAAGAAAATTTATATAAAATGTTTTATAGATGGCATTTAACACCAGTTAGGTTAGCAAAAATGTTTAAAAATATATCAAGCAATTGTTGGAAATGTAGACAAAAACTAGGCACTTATTACCATCTTTGGCGGACATGCTCTAAGCCAAAAGATTCTGGTTAAGAATACACACATGGTTAGAGAAAATGACTAAAAAACACATAGATTTTTGTTAGGCATAATTGTAGGAAATTATGAGAAAGAATGTGTATGTCTAATTTTACATGTATTAATTGCAGCAAAAATTGTATTTGCTCAACATTGGAAAAATGAAGATTTACCAATGGAGGAAGAGTTAATTAATTTTTTTAGATTGTGCAGAAATTGATAGATTGACACTGAAAATGAAAGGGAAAGAAAATTCAGTTTATTTTAGAACATGGGATATTTTTTATCAATGTCTAGAAAAACAAGATAGAGAGAAAGGAATTGAATATGCATTAGTGAATTAAATTTTGGAACCCAGACAATATGTTGCTGATACAATGTTAAGCACTTGTGATTATATATATATATATATATATATATATATATATATAGATATATATATATATATATATATATATGTATATATATATATATATATATATATGTTTTCTGAGGTTTTCACGGGTGTTTGTATGTAGGTCTTTGGTTGTTCGGGTTTTCTCCCGCGTAAAATTGGAAGTGTCTTGGCGACGTTTCGACGAAGTCCCATTCGTCATCTTCAGGCTGGTGTTTTCAGCTTCGTGCTTCGAGCAGCAATGTGTGGTCTTAGCTGTTTCTTCCTTTTAACTGCCAGTGGGGGTATGAACTGATTGGGTGGGAGCTTGGCTGTGTTCTGATTGGGTGGAGGTGTGTTCTGATTGGTTAGGGGCTTGGCTGTGCTCTGATTGGCTGGGGGGTTGGCTGTGCTCTGATTGGCTGGGGGAGTGTTCTGTTTGGTTGTGCTCAGGTTAGTCTGAGTTGCAGAGGGGTTTAAGATTTTGGGCTGCCTTGCTATTTTTTGGCTTCGCGTTTGTGGTCGTGCCTCATTTTCATGGAGGGTGTCAGTTTGCTTCGTGTATGGATTGGAGGGCTTTAAAGTGGCTAATGATGCAGCTCTGGTCTGGCTTCTGGTTTGTGGTCGTGCCTCATCATCGGTGTGGCTTTGGGTTTGCTTTTTGCGTGGATGTGTGGTGGTGACATCCTGTGTGGTTTTTGTGAGTGTGGGTCTGGTATCATTTTTTGTATTAGGGAGTCGTTTGTCAATAAGGGCGGGTTTCCAAATGGCTGGTAGGCGGGAGGTATCATCTCGCTTGTTCATGCTGTGTGGGCGTTTTTCTATCTCGATGGCTTCTCTGATTATTCTGTTATTAAAATGTTCACTTTTGGCAATGGTTCTGGTATTTTTAAAGTCAATTTCATGTCCTGTGGCTTTAAGGTGTTGGACCAGGGAAGATGTTGGTTCCTCTTTTTTGACTGAGTTCTTATGTTCTTCAATGCGTGCACTTATTCTTCTGTTGGTTTGTCCGATGTATGTGGTGGGACAAGTGGTGCATGGGATTTCGTATACTCCTTGATTTTCTAATTCAATTTTATCTTTGGGGTTTCTAAGGATGGTGGATATTTTTCTGTTTGTGCAGAATGCTGTTTTGATGTTGTGTTTATGGAGGATCTTACTGATTCTGTCTGTGGTGCCTTTTATGTATGGGAGGAGGGCTTTGCCGTTTTCTTGTTCTTTGTCTTGGATTTTAGTGGGGGTTTCTTTTTGGATTAGGTTTGTAATCTTATTTCTTTGGAATCCATTGGATGTTAGTACATTGGTGAGAGTGTGTAGTTCGGTTTTTAGGTGTTGTTCGTCAGCTAAGCGTTTTGTTCTGGAGATGAGTGTCTTGGCTACAGAGTTGATCTGTGCTATCGACATCATTTTACATTTTTAAGTTGCTAACAAAGAATAAAGAGAGAACTGGTATAGCTATTTCGAGTTCCTTTAACTCTCTTCAGCCAGACTTACTCTTCTGAGATTCGAACCTGGGCTATCTGCATGTTAGGCAGTTGTTATAACCTCTAAGCCACAGGCTCTCTCTCACTTTGTCAGCTGTATCAGGAGAGAGACAGGGGGAGGAGATTTTACCTTGAAACATAGCTGTTTCTTCCTTCCTTCCACATACATCGGACAAACCAACAGAAGAATAAGTGCATGCATTGAAGAACATAAAAACTCAGTCAAAAAAGAGGAACCAACTTCTTCCCTGGTCCAACACCTTAAAATCACAGGACATGAAATTGACTTTTAAAAGACCAGAGCTATCGCCAAAACTGAACACTTTAATAACAGAATAATCAGAGAAGCCATCGAGATAGAAAAACGCCCACACAGCATGAACAAACGAGATGATACCTCCCACCTACCAGCCATTTGGAAACCCGCCCTTATTGACAAACGAGTTCCTAGCACAAAGAATGACACCAGACCCACACTCACAAAAGCCACACAGGATGTCACCACTACACGTCCACACAAAAAGCAAAACCAAACCCACACCGATGATGAGGCACGACCACAAACCAGAAGCCAGACCACAGCTGCATCATTAGCCACTTTAAACCCCTCCAATCCATACATGAAGCAAACTGACACCCTCCATGAAAAGGAGACACAACCACGAACGAGAAGCCAAAAAATAGCAAGGCAGCCCAAAATCTTAAACCCCTCTGCAACTCAGACTAACCTGAGCACAACCAAACAGAACACTCCCCCAGCCAATCAGAGCACAGCCAAGCCCCTAACCATTCAGAACACACCTCCACCCAATCAGAACACAGCCAAGCTCCCACCCAATCAGTTCATACCCCCACTGGCAGTTAAAAGGAAGAAACAGCTAAGACCACACATTGCTGCTCAAAGCACGAAGCTGAAAACACCAGCCTGAAGATGACGAATGGGACTTCGTCGAAACGTTGCCAAGACACTTCCAATTTTACGCGGGAGAAAACCCGAACAACCAAAGACCTATATATATATATATATGTTTTCTGAGGTTTTCGCGGGTATTTGTATGTAGGTCTTTGGTTGTTCGGGTTTTCTCCTGCGTAGAATTGGGGGTGTCTTGGCGATGTTTCGACGAAATCCCATTCGTCATCTTCAGGCGGGTGTTTTCAGCTTCATGCTTCAAAGCTGAAAACACCAGCCTGAAGATGACGAATGGGACTTCGTCGAAACGTCGCCAAGACACTTCCAATTTTACGTGGGAGAAAACCTGAACAACCAAAGACCTACATATATATATATATATATATATATATATATATATATATATATATATATAAATCCTCAGATAATTCACTTGATGCTCATTCGAAGTTATGTGATAAGCGCCCCTTAGTGCTTATGTGGAAATCCCAAAATTACAAATATCGCAGCACCATGGCAGTCGTTCACCCTTACGAGTGACCACAGAGGCTCTGCAACATTCATCCTAGTTATTCCCTCCTCCCCCCCCGGGTCTCCCTAGGCACCAGACCTTTAATACTCACCCTGTGAAGATTGAAATTCTTCACTTTCTTGGCTTCTCCAGGCCTTTGGTGCTTCTGCAGAGAAAGGAGACCTAAAGTAATGCAAGATCATGCAAGAACAGTGGGGTGAGATCTCACAATACTGATCTTACATGATCTCATGGTACTTTAGGCCTCTGTTCTCTACAACAGAGAACAGAACCGAAGCCAGGGGATGCTTCCATGTGCCTCTGGAGGCTGGATCAGGGTGCCAGAGTCCTTTTCCAGGCTGCTGCTGTCCAGATCTGAGGCCAGGGAATGCTTTCACACCCCTCCAGTGGCCCGATTTGCCACCCAGATCTGAGACTGAGGGATGCTTCTGCGGCCCTCTGGTGGCCTGATCCAGGTACCAGAGGTCTTTCCCAGGCCACTTCCACCTGGATCTAAGGCCAGGGGATGCTTCCACATGCCTCAGGAGGCTTGATCGGGGCATCAGAGGCCTTTTCCAGGCCATTGTTGCCTGGAAATGGGCCACTGGAGGGACACAGAAGTGTCCCTTGGCCTACTTACCTACTCTTAAAGCTTGAGAGGTAGGATAAAAAACTCATCAGGAGGCTAATATTTGCAACAAAGTTCATAAAAGAGAGGAAAGATTTTAGAGGAAAATAATAAGATCCTGAGACAAGATTTTGTTTTGGCTTTAGAAGGAGTTGCTTCTGTTCTTGAAAAGGTGAACTCCCATGTGGAAGAGGTAGATGAAAAAGTGGACATAATGGAGGGGAAAATTGAAAGTATGGAAAAAGAAATGGAAAATGAGATTCTTATGCTTCAATATGGACAAATGGAATATGCCTTAAGAATTAGGGGCCTGGGAGAGTCTTTGCAAGGAGATCTGAAAGAGATGGTTGCAAAGGACTTTGCATTGATTTTGAATAAAGAAAAAGAGGGAATACTTAGTGAAATTGAAAAATTATTTAGGGTTAACTCTGTGGTGGCAGCACAGAAGAATCTGCCAAGAGATGTGGTAATTTACTTTGGTAAAAGATCTTTACGCAATGAAATTGTGCAAGCCTATTATAAGAAGAGATTTCAAATTGCTTCACAAGATGTTATAATTTTTAAGGAGATCCCATCTAAAATTTTAAGAAGAAGAAAGGAGTTTGCTTTTCTAGCAAATGAACTTAAAAAGAGAAAAATTCTATTCAGATGGGATGTTCCGACTGGAATGGTGGTGAACTACCTGGGGACATGTTATAGACTTAATACTGTTTCTCAAGCAAAAGATTTTTATACTTCGGTCCTGGGGGTATGTGCATCGCCATCTATTAAGTTTAAAGCTTTGGAAGAAAAGAATGTAGAATTACAGTTTGAAGAGCCTATATTTATGAAAACTGGCGAATCTTTGTGTGAGAGGCCTCAACAAGTCCAGGTTGAGGAGCAGAAGACAACTTGTGCAGCATATAATTCCAAAGAAAAGCAGCAACAGAAGAAGGTTAAGGAAGTTTTATATTCAGTGGTTTCTGAATCTCTGGGAGATATTAGACCTACAAAGTCTTTGGAGCAATTTTCAAGGGTGGAATTGCTGCCTGAAATGGAAATTGGGAAATCTCAGTTTGAGGGGCATCAACAAGAGAGGAACGGGCAGAGGATAACTTGTACAACTTATAATTGTAAAGACCAACACAAGGAGGAACTTAAGGAACCCTTACCTGTATTGGCTTCGGAGTCGATGGGAGATTCAGGAATTTTGGCTTTAAGGGTGGAACTGCTGTCTGAAATGGAAGTTGGGAAGGCTCCGGAGTCGTTGAGAGATTCAGGAATTTTGGAGCAACAGAACAAGGTTAAGGAGGTTTCATATTCAGTGGTTTCTGAATCTCTGGGAGAAGCTAGATCTACAAAGCCTTTGGAGCAATCTTCAAGGGTGGAATTGCTGTCTGAAATGGAAATTGGGAAGGCCCAGGAGTCGTTGGGAGATTCAGGAATTTTGGAGCAGTCTTCTAAGGCAGAATTTGCAACATTTCTCTTGAGTATGATACGAGGATCGATGACAATGGATAACTGAGACTGATAAGAATGACACTAGTATAATTGAGATTGATAAGGATGGAGTTTCTTATGGATGGAATTTGTTATTGGTGAAGATTGAAATGTTTAATGTGTTTATTGTAGATAGACGTATAAGGGAATTTTAAAGTTTCAAGTTTTAAATTTGTGTTCTGGAGGGAGTTTATAAAGAATAATGATAATATTAGTAATTATTATTATTATTACTTATAAGATGAAATTTGATTAAATTTGCATAAGGCGATTTTAAAGTTTTAAGTTTTTAGTATTGTTTAAGTTTGTGTTTTGAAGGGAGTATAATTTGTTTATTCTAGCCAGGGGACCTTAATGTTTTAAGTTTTTTGTGTTTTGAAGGGAGTATAACCTGTTTAAGTTTTAAGTAATGTTTAAAATTGTCTTTTTAAATATTATTATTAATTTTTTAAAGAGAAAATAATTTGCTTAACTAAAAGTGTCTAGATTTGTTTAGGATTTATATGTTTTTTAAGTTTTTTTTTTTTTTTTGGATAGGAGAGAAGACTATGAAGATTGAAGGAAATATGTACTTATTTTTAGTTTTTAAAGAGTACTTAGTTTTAATGGTATAATAAAGGTTTTTTTTTCTTGTTTGTTTTAGGATAAAGAAAGAGGGAGAAATTAGACTTTATATTATAGGTATAGATATTCAAAGAAAGTAATGTTTAAATTTGTGTTTTTTGGAGGGAGTTTATATAGAATGATGATTGTATTTAGATTTGTTTAGGTTTTAAAAGTGTTTTAAGTTTTTTTTTTGTTTTGTTTTGTTTTCAATTAAGCCTGTACTCAGCTCTGGGAAGTCCAGGGGAAGGGTTTGGGAGGTTGGGGGAGGGGGGGTGAGGTGGGGGGGTATGGGAAGGGGATTTGTTTTTGTAAAATTTAAAAATTTTCAATAAAAAAAAGAGAGTTTTCATTTTTATTGTTATAAACCATATTCTGCAACATTTTATCTTTGATCTTCTACATTTAATCTTCTGAGCCAAATTGGTTGATAAAGGTCACAAGACTTTACCAGTGAAATCCAGTGATAACTTTGCAATAGAATTGTATTTCAGGATTGGGGAATTAGGCAAGGCCATTGGTAAGAGTGCAAGGATTTTCTATTTAATGTAGAAAAAAAAATCTGCCATCCTTCCTTTGCTAATTCAGATTATGCAACAAAAGAGAAGTTGAGCATCTTTTGTTTAAACTGATGATATCCTAGGCAGGCTCTTTATAATCTTTTCTGTATCAGATGCTTTTTTTTTACCTTCCAAAAAAAAGAAGAAGAAGAAGAAGAAGAAGAAGAAGAAGAAGAAGAAGAAGAAGAAGAAGAAGAAGAAGAAGAAGAAGAAGAAGAAGAAGAAGAAGAAGAAGAAGAAGAAGAATTGATAGTGTTTTTACTCATTCTATTATTGTTGTATGATTATGTATGCTATTAGCAAAGTCAGTTTAGATTTTCCCTAAAAAATTTGGGAGAAAGCTAGATACTCTTAACTAAAACTTCTTACATTTACCTAATCTTCTTTTCAAATTATGATTGATTGAATATCAACTTTTAATTTTTAGGATTAAGAAAATACCCATAAATTCTTTTCAGTGAGAACATAAACTTAAAATAGAATCATGTTCCCATGATTTCTGGTTGAAATTCAATACACTGACACTGGTTCTTACATAAGGCCTATGTCTATTTTTTCCCATCATTTCCGAAGGCTGATCCATCTCATTTCAACTCCTGAGATTCTGATGGTGGATTGGGTCAGGCTATAGGAGGGGTTGCATACTGAATATATTGCTCACCAGAAGCTAATCTAGTGCAAACAAAGAACATACCATGTTCCTTGTCTTAATCAGAAAATATGCACTCTATTGGGTTCTAAACTAACCATGAGACTTAAAGCTAGTAAGAGAAATAGAATGCAAAAATAAGAAAGTTTCATTCCTTCTGAGAGATGGATATGCACCTAGAACAAATAGGGAAAGTCTTCGTTCAAATGTAGTTATTCAAGCAGGCATTGTAGAATTAGAAGTATGATAATCATGTATCATGGAGATGTATGGAACTATTATTGATTGATTGTATGGAGTTAACTGGAATGATTTCATGATTTTTATAAGCTTGTTTTTTTGTTGTGTGGGTTTTGATGTTTAGATTTTCTTATATTTCTAAGTCACTTGGGATTATCCAGCTGAAGATAGGAAAAATATCCCAAATAAGTAAAAAAAATGGTAAATAAATCTCATATATATAGAGGGAATATCTATTTTATTCCTTTATCTTGAATCTCTTTGTGACTTAATAATGCAAGCTATTTATTTTTATTAGACCTGGCACAATGTTTGAAAGCCAGGTCCTGCCTCTCACAAGCCAAGTAATGGAGGAGTAACACCTTCTTAAAAACCTTGGTTCAGATGGTCCAGCTGGTAGCACCTTCTAAGGGCCCCTTTCCAGGGTTACAGGTGTTCTAATATCTGGCACTAGGTATAAAATGCCTTTAATGACAGATTGAGTATCTCAGTCATATCAATGGTAATTCTTAGTCAGATTTGGGGTCTGAACACTGAGGCATCTCTCAGAAGTAACACACGTTGCCCCTGCCCAAGTGATGTGGGAAATTTGCAAGGGCTATCCACCTTTTGACGGGGTAGGCTAAAGGAGCTAGTCTATTTATATATTGTGACCATCAATACTGGAACAATGACAGGAAGAAGTCAAGAACTGGTCAAAGCTCTGATGGCCTGTCGTGTCAACATCGCATGTATTTAAGGACAAAGTGGAAAGGAGCAAAATCTCAAGAAATCAGCAAAAGATACAAACTATATTATGATGGAGAAAGCAGTACCCGGAATGGCATTAGTATTGTGATCAGCAAGAATATTTTTATTATTATTATTAAAATAGTGAAATACAAAAAATGTAAATCAAAATGATAGTGAAAAAATAAAATATATTATAATGGTTAAATGAAAAACATTTTGTATTACCAGCAAGAAAAGTCTAGAATTTGGGAAGGCTCATAAGGCTTTATATGCTGTATTTATAGGTTTTGTTCAAATGAGCTCCACAGATGATAGATTCTTCATTCCTAAATTATGTTGGATTGGTGATTTTAGTGCTGTGATGTAATCCATAAAAAGCAACAACCAGAAGTACAGATAGTCCTTGATTTATGACCACAATTGCCCAAAATGTTGGTTGTTGAGACAAGTGAGTTTTGTCCTATTTTACGACTTTTCTTGCCATAGTTGTTAAGTGAATCATTGCAATTGATAAGTTAGTAACCTAACCAAGTAACTAACTTGTTAATTAAGTGAATCTGGTTTCCCCATTGACTTTGCTTGTCAGAAGGTCACAAAAGTGGATCACATGATTCTGGGACACAGCAAAAGTCATAAATATGAACCAGTATCCTAGCATCTGAATTTTGATCACATGATCATGGGAATGCTGCAAAGATCATAACTATGAAAAACGGTCATAAGTCATACTTTTCAATGCCATTGTAACTTTGAAACGGTCCCTAAATGAACTGTTGTAAGTCAAGGACAACCTGTACTAGCTCTATCTATATTGTATTTATCCTCCTGTATTTTTACTCAAAAATAAATAAATAAATAAATAATAGAGAGTATCTATTCTAACCTGTTTCCCACATTATCCCCCCTTCTAAGGGCTGACATCTTTTCCCATGCCAATTGTCCAGCCTGCAGCTTTCCTTCCAGTCTCCAAAAGTCATTCTCACATACTATTACAGTCTATGCAATTTTATCCCAGTTTTTCCAGACTCATGTTTTTGTAGCATTAACTCAATAAGACTGTCTTTCATTAGAATATTTTTATTTTTTTAGCATCACATATTTAAATAAACACATTTTGCAGACTATCAATATTATTAAGTGATTTTCCCTTGGGATGTCTAATATGTAAGTAAGTTTAGATATTTTAGACTGATAGAAAATATTGAATACAACTGGGCCAGACAGCAATGATAAAAATTTATTATTACAAAGGAGATTGCAAATTGAATAGAAAAGCTGCAGAGTCATGATGGGTGACCATAAACAAACAACAAACAAACAAATATCCACTTATTAAATCCAACCTAGTTGGAATGTTTGGTCAGATGGTAATAGCTAGTCGAGCATTTCTGATTTCAAAAAGTTATGTAGTATCAGGCCATGGGGAATACTTAAATTAGAGAGCATCAAGAAGCTTCATTTGCTGATTTTCTGCAGATTAAACTTTTAATAAACAGCAAAGAAAAATTCCTAGTAACCTCATTAATGTAAATATTAGCCATAATAGATAACAGAATAGAATATCAGAAGGGACCTTGGAGGTCTTCTAGTCCACCTGTCTGCTCAAGTAGGATCCTATTTCAGACAAGTGATTGTCCACCTCTTTTTAAAAGCCTCCATAGATGATATACCCACAATTTCTGAAAGCAAGCCAGTTGACTGATGTGGATCTAAATGTAATTCTTTGCCAAGAAACAGCTATCAGTAGAGATAAATCATTTGTATCACATGATTCTGAAAACCAATTACAATTATCTGTAAGAAAGCTGCCTATTCCTCAATTACTTTAACAATGGATAAGTATGTATATATTAAATTGTTGCATTATATCCCCACTTTTTATTTTACTGATTTAGCTAATGGTACCACAGGCTAACACAGTTTCCCATTTTGTTTTCAAAGGTGGGTTCTAACCATAGTTTGCTAATACAGATGACACAGTAGCATTCAGTATTAAAGGGAAAGCTGGAGAAGTGCCCAAGCTCACTGTTTGTTTTCAGTCTTCCAAACTACACCTAAACATAGCCTGCTAAATAGTACTTGTAAGTTGGCCAAGTTCCTAGTTACTATAGTCTGAAATGCAGGAAGGCTAATGATGATATACTCTGTAAATAGTACCTTTCAACATGAGAGAAATGGGAATTCATGGGCCATGCAGATTCCTAAATGTGTTCTCCCATCCCAAAGCATGCATATATCCACACTTTTAGAAGTTGTTTTGGCTGTATCTTACAACCAGAAATTTATATTGTTGAAATATCATTGTCTGCTATTGTCAGAATCCAATCATATTTCATCTTTAATTATCAAACATAGAAACTCCCAATTCTGCCTTCTCTGGATTCTGCCATAAGAGGGAGAAAAGGGGGAGAGCAAAGGGGCTTTATGGCCCTCACTTCCTTCAGCACACTTCAAAGGACTGAATGTGTGTTTATTGTGGCCTCTAAGCGTTAACATATCAAAGAAGAGTAATTGCCTTTCATGTAGTTATCTGAAGTCTCCATCCAGACGGAAGAAGAAAGGGGATGGAATTGTGATACTTGAAACTATCACTGGAAGGGGGGTTGATTGGGTGGGACTACTGGGGAACCCCTTAAAACCTTGAATGGGAGAGCTTGAACCCCAAGTCCTGTCTAGCATGCCTGCAACCATTTTCTCTTAATAAAGGATTCCTGTTGGAAGAATTATTCCAAGAGTTCTGTCTTCTTAAGATGCAAAGTGGGGTGGGTCCTTACATTAGACAGGACTTGCAAAATTAATCCACCTGGAAGGAAGACCCTTGCCGGGGGATTTTGCAAAAATTTACCATGTCAGACAATGGAGCAAGAGAGGGGGAAAACTCCCTGGAAAGAGAGCCGCTGACCCAGTTGGAACCTTGCCAGATGTTGGGATCCGAGAGGCCAGATTCCTCAGGAGAAGAAGTGGTGGAGACACAGGACCACAAGCCTCGCTGGTCGATGGGCGTTGGAAAGAAAAGTGAGTGGGGAAAGGAATCAAGAAAGGTGACCCTGAGACGGGGGACCAAGCAACCAGAATGGAAGCAGGAGATGGAGAAATCCCTGCACGCAAGTGAAGAGGGAGGAAGCTGGGCACCGTACTCAGACTGGATCCTAGAGAAAGCTATTGACCTGATGAAGAGAACTCTCAGCTCCCTAGGAGAGGAGAATACTGAACCCTACGGCTGCCCCAGTTCCTGGAGCCGCAAAGGGAGAGACACCGAGGGGACGTGGAACCTGCAACCCCAGGGACATCTACTGATCCAGGAGCTCCCACCCCCTACCGGACCACAGATGGCAATCTGGACGGAAGGCACTACCACCCACAACAGAGGCACCGATCCATTCCAAGACGTCCACCGTTGGAAGTGAAATTCAAAGGGGAGCCAACACGCTTGGGATTTTTCCTAACCCAAGTCCTCAGCTACATGGAGGAATATGGGCAGGATATTCCCAGCGACAAAGCCCGCATCCGGATCGTGCAATCTGCCCTGGATGGACCAGCTGCGGATTGGGTAGTGAACTTGCATGACTCCAATGCCCCAGAACTCAGTAACTTCAACCGTTTCATGTCCTCTTTGAGAAGACGATTTGAAGACCCCCTGGCTGATCGCAAAGCCCGTGAAAGAATAACAACGATGAGGCAGGGCAAACGCCCAGTGGCTGAGTATACACAAGAATTCCGGGCCATTGCCAGCAAACTGAATTGGCCAGAAGACATCCTCCTTGGCCATTTCAAAGACGGACTAAACTATGATCTATATGATGCTTGCCTGCCCCGAGGGGACCCACATCGACTTGAGGAATGGTACGTCTTGGCAGAGGAAGCAGAGATCGACATATTGAAGAGGCACCGCCGAGGAAAACAATGGAGCCGCCCCCCGCCTGAGCTGACACACCAACCGGTGAAATCATCGGATACAGCCAAGAAGCAAATGAGATGTTTCAAGTGCGGAAGAGAAGGGCATCGAGCTGTAGAATGCCGCTCAAAGGCCCCCCAGCACAACCCAGACAGATCCCCAATCAACAAACCCGGAAAGTATTCAGCTAAGCCAAAAGAAACGGCCATGAGAATGATGGAAATTGCAGAAACCCCCACCTCTGCTCACCAAGGGGAAAGGACTCCAGCCTACACCACAGGGCCGGTGGATGCCTCAGATGACAGCTCGGAGGGCGAACCCCTGGTAAGTGGATGCATCACACCCATCTTCAAAACAGTGACTATATTAATCCCCCCCATGCCCGAAGCTGTGAAGGTGAAAGCCTTAATAGACTCTGGCTGTACCCGCTGCCTCATTAGCCCAACACTAGTGGGGAATCTGGGCATCCCATCCAGGAGACTGGAACAACCAATCTCATTTGGCCAGCTAGATGGATCCATAGCAGGGGGGGTGCCAGCTACCCTAGCCACTTTGCCAATACATCTCTCCCTGGGCAACCATGAAGAGGACTTAACGTTTGTGGTGACCCCAGGTATGGAATGCCCAATGATTCTAGGGATGGAATGGTTGAAAAAATGGAACCCCTGGGTAAATTGGAGGACGACAGAAATCAAATTCCCGAAGGGGGACCCTATGGACTTAAAACCCCAAGGGAGGCTACCAGAATCAAGAATAGAAAAAGCATCCATAGGAGAGGAAAAAAGATTAACAGAAATACCAGAGGAATATAGGGACCTTGCTGAAGTCTTCAGTGAGGAGAGGGCGAATGAGCTTCCCCCCCACCGACCCACAGACTGTACCATTGAATTCAAGCCTGGGGCAAAACTCCCGAAGCCCAGATTATACTCCATGAGCCCAAAGGAGAAGGAGGAAATGGAAAGATTTATAAAAAAAAACCTGGAGAGAGGTTTCATTGAGCCAGCCAAGCCTAAAGTGGCTGCCCCGGTCCTTTTTAGAGAGAAGAAGGATGGCTCTTTACGTTTATGCGTGGATTATAGGGCCCTGAATACAATCAGTGAAAGCAACCTATACCCGCTGCCCCTCATGAAAGACATGCTGTCACACCTATCGAAAGGGAAAATTTTTTCTAAACTAGACTTAAGGGAAGCTTACTATCGAGTGAGAATCAAGGAAGGGGACGAATGGAAGACTGCATTTAACTGCCCCATGGGGTGCTATCAATTCAAAGTCTTGCCATTTGGATTACAAGGGGGCCCTGCAGTCTTTATGCAACTAATCAATGACGTTCTAAGGGAGCACCTGTTTAAGGGGGTCCTTGTTTACTTGGACGACATTCTTATCTTTACCGAAACAAAAGAAGAACACGTCAAACTTGTCAGAGCGGTTTTAAAGAAGCTGCGAGCCGCTCACCTATATGCCAAACTCTCAAAATGCGAATTCCACCAGGAAAGGATAGACTACCTAGGCTATCGCATATCCCCACAGGGCATTGAAATGGACCCAGAGAAGGTCAGAGCAGTATTAGAATGGGCACCACCCCGCACAAGAAAGCAACTACAAAGTTTCCTGGGCTTTGCAAATTTTTACCGCCAATTCATCCCCTCATTTGCACAGATAGCCTTGCCCCTCACTAACTTACTAAAAACGAAGGGAACACCCTCAGTAAAACCTAGCCAGCCACTAACATGGACAATGGAGTGCCAAGCAGCGTTTGAGAGACTAAAGAGACTTTTTTCTGCCGAACCAGTACTAAGGCACCCAGACATGGACAAACCCTTCATAATACAGGCAGATGCAAGTGATGTGGCAGTGGGGGCTGTGCTATTACAAGAAAATGATGATGCAGTATTGCAACCCTGTGCATATACATCTAAGAAACTCACGGAAACAGAACAGCGCTGGCCCGTATGGGAGAAGGAGGCTTATGGGATACGTTGGGCATTACTCACGTGGCGACAGTTCCTGGAAGGCAACAAAATCCCCTTCCAGGTATGGACTGATCACAAAAACTGAAAACTTCCAGGAAACTTCCCAAACAAGCCCGCTGGTCCCAGTTTAAGCTCAAACATTTACCAGGAAGAAAGAACTTCCTGGCAGATGCACTATCTCGCATGCCCCAATATAACAGCGCACGAACCCACAGACTCTAGACCAATAATGGCAGAGTCACAACTGGCAGCGCCAGTAACCACAAGAACCCAAGCCAAAATAAAACCACAACTGGACAGCCAAACTGGGATTGAATTCAGAAAAAGTTTGGAAACAGATGATTGGTTCCAGAAAAACAAACATGTGTGCACAATGAGAGACGGATTGCCTTGGGTAGGGGAAAAGTTATATATACCAACAACTCAAAGACTAACTTTCATGCAACTTTGCCATGACACAAAATCAGCAGGGCATTTTGGATTTGTAAAAACTTTACACTTAATTAAACGGCAATTTTGGTGGCCATCAATAAAAAAGGACATAGAAAGTTATGTTGCCAGCTGCCCAACTGTGCATCAGCAAAGAGGTTGCAAGGGAAATCGCCAGGGCTGTTACAACCAGTGGCAAGTCCCTCAGCCCCCTGGAGGGAAATAGCCATGGATTTTATAGTGGAATTGCCTGAAAGCAATGGGAATACTGTTATCTGGACAGTCACGGACCTATTTTCCAAACAGGTGCACTTTATCCCTTGCCAAAAAAATTCCCACTGCAAAGGCCTTAGCAAAACTTTTCATCCAGCACATTTACAGATTGCACGGGGCACCCCAACGCATCATCTCTGATAGGGGAGTGCAATTTACGTCTGCATTTTGGAAGGAATTTTTATCCCTCTTAGGGACCACTCAGGGATTGACATCTAGCCACCACCCTCAAGGAGATGGACAAGCGGAACGCTGCCAGTCGGTACTTGAGCAATATTTGAGATGTTTTTTAAATTTCCAACAGAGTGATTGGACGGACTTACTTCCTTTTGCAGAAGTTGCCTACAATAATGCAGTCCACTCCAGCACAGGCTACACTCCTTTTCAAATAGCCAACGGCCAAAGTTTCAACCCTATGCCAGAGTTAACCCCAAAAGAACCAACGATCCCTTCACTGAAAGAATGGATGGAAAACCTACAAAACACCTGGCCAATAGTCAGAAAATCACTAGATGAAGCTAGGCGGGCATACAAAGCACAAGCCGATAAAAAAAGGGTTGAGCCTACACCATTCATTATAGGAGAAATGGTGTACTTATCTACAAAATACCTAAAGTCCCTACAGCCCTGTAAAAAACTTGGACCAAAATATATAGGACCTTTTCCAATTAAAAGGATCATAAATCCAGTAACAGTAGAATTAGAATTACCCAAAAACCTCAGGCAAATACACCCAATTTTTCATTGCAGCTTGCTGAAAAGAGAGCATCAGTCACCTCTACGGCCAAAAATCCCCCCCCCCACCACCTCCAATCATGGTGGAGGGGGAACAACACTTCGAAATAAAAGAGATCCTTGACTCTAGGAGATATCGTGGAACAACTCAGTACCTAGTTGCCTGGAAACACCTCCCTGCCTCACAAAATGAGTGGGTCCATAAACGTCACGTCAGAGCCCCGAAGCTATTGAAGAAGTTTCACACAGAGTATCCTAACAAGCCTAACTAAATTTTTTACTTGTGTTTTCTTTCAGGTGGATCTCTCTTATTGTTAAGAGGGGCCGGATGTCAGAATCCAATTATATTTCATCTTTAATTATCAAACATAGAAACTCCCAATTCTGCCTTCTCTGGATTCTGCCATAAGAGGGAGAAAAGGGGGAGAGCAAAGGGGCTTTATGGCCCTCACTTCCTTCAGCACACTTCAAAGGACTGAATGTGTGTTTATTGTGGCCTCTAAGCGTTAACATATCAAAGAAGAGTAATTGCCTTTCATGTAGTTATCTGAAGTCTCCATCCAGACGGAAGAAGAAAGGGGATGGAATTGTGATACTTGAAACTATCACTGGAAGGGGGGTTGATTGGGTGGGACTACTGGGGAACCCCTTAAAACCTTGAATGGGAGAGCTTGAACCCCAAGTCCTGTCTAGCATGCCTGCAACCATTTTCTCTTAATAAAGGATTCCTGTTGGAAGAATTATTCCAAGAGTTCTGTCTTCTTAAGATGCAAAGTGGGGTGGGTCCTTACAGCTATATCTCTTCTTCTAAGATAGACCTATCCATTACAAGAAAGCATACTGTAATTATTACTTATGCCAGCAAATATCATTTCCATTTTTAATGGCAAATATTAAGAGCAAAGTTAATATAAATGTATCAGTATTCTACTCATTGTCATTTTATGGTTCTGCTGGTTGTGAGCTCAGCTACCAGAAATAATGTTGGTTCTGCCAGAGATATTTTTTTAAAAAAGTGGCAATACAATGGAGTTTTCTAGCAGACCCTTACCTGCATCCTGTTCTTGGGCAAAGTGGTTTAATTCTTCTTACAGATATGATAGATTAAAAATCATTTTAAAAGGGAATTTATTAGAAACAAATTCGTTCATGAGAGCTTATAAGCTTTTTGTAAAGCTGATCCTATAGCAATAACAATAGCACCTAGATTTATGTACTGCTTCATAGTGCTTTACAGCAGCGGTCTCCAAACTTTCCAGCTTTGCACACCTGCTGGGGAGGGAGAAGGGATGGTTCTGTGTGAGCGGTAGGTGAGCCCGTATGTGCAGCTCAATTTCTCTTTACACAGCTATATGCGCATGCTCACCCACTGCTTCTGTGGCCCAGTTCTGAATAGCTGTAGCCTGGTAGTGGGCTGTGGCCCAGGGATTGGGGACACCTGCTTTACAGTACTTTCTAAGCAGTTAACAGTGTCAGCATATTGCTTCCAACAATCTGGATCCTCATTTTACCAATCCCAAAAGGATGGACAGCTGAATCAAATTGAGCAGGTCAGGATCAAACTCCTGGCAATGGGCATTCTAACCACCTCACCAGCACAGCTCTTCCACTCTGCCACCATGGCTCCTATGCTGGGAGGAAAAAGCCAAAGACAGCTGCTGGATCACTATCCAAACTGGAAAGCAGAATTCAAATGAAATTAAATTGAAGGAAACAATTTAAAGGTAATTGTTGAAGTTCAGGCTCAAGTGAAATATCCAACCAATCTAAGTAGAAGAAAAATACTTATTTAAAACTTGTGAAATTTCTCAAGGGGCTTCTTCTTATATCCCCACAGAGAGCCTCAGTATAGTAGGAGAGAATTTAATTCATTCTGGGATTACTTTGCAGTCAAAGCTCATCCAGCAGATAGATTAATTGAATCATTATGCATAGAAATGTTAATCCCCTTTAGGTATATAAAATTGAAAAAACAGGCTTGAGTTTCATGAATGTTTTCATGTAATGAAAAAAAGCACTCACTATCTCTAAGGGTAAATTTAAAATGCTAGATAAGATACTTGAACACAGAGATGTTTATGTACAAAAATAAACACTAGAAATTGTGTACAATGTTACAAATCCATGAAACTTTCAATTTATATTCCAAAACCTCCATCAGAATGATGCTATTGTATCATGTCCACCAGTAAAAAAAGCCATCAAACAGAACAGTATTACTGAATAAAAATATTTTTTATTCTAACCTCCAATGTTTGTGTACTTCCCAAATTCTCTAAATGCCCATTAAATGCCTGCAAATGGATGTTTAAATTAAAACAGGTTTGGGAGAGCAATGCAAAGCAGAGAAAATTCTACTTGGCCTGCTTATTCTCAGTCAGTAGGATACAGTCTAAGAAGTAGGGTTTTTTTCTGGCAGACTTCTAATATTTGTCTGAAATGGAATATCTCCCATTTGATATAAGATAAGGAGAAAAATATATAAATATTTCAGTTGGAAGGTCTTTAGTACCAAAAATACAATCATGAACATTACTTAAGGTATAGTGATGAGTGCTTACTTCAGGCTTATGGGAAAATAATCATAACATAGTAACAAAATAATAGAGTTGGAAGGGATCTGGGAGGTCTTCTGGTACAACCTTTACTTAAGCTATCCATTCCAGTCAATTGGCTCTCCAAACTCTTCTTAAAAACCTCCAGTGATTGAGGACCCATAACATCTGGATATAGAATAACAGAGTTGGAAGGGACCTTGGAGGTCCTGCTCAACTAGGAAACCCAATACCATTTCAGACAAATATTTGTTCAATCTCTTCTTTAAAATCATCCAATGTTGGAGTACTCACAACTTCTGGTGATAGAAGAGTCCACAGATTGATTGTGATCACTGTCAGCAAATCTCTTCTTAATTTCTTCTTAATTCTTATTTCTTAATTCTCCTTATAAGTTTCCATCAGTTACATCTTTTCCTGCCTTCAGGTGCTATGGAGGTTGATCTCCTCTTCAGTGTGACAGTCCCAAATGTTGGAAGATCATACATCTGTATCTTGTCCAAACCATTGACTTTAACTTGGATTTGTGGGCAGAGGAAGAGGACATCAAGTTTAGTTTCCATATACTGTACTCCTTGTTTGGTTCATATGAAGACTGTGATTCTTGAAATTCAAGCACTATAGTTCATTTTTAAATTGTGCATTTGTGTGCATGAGAAAGTGGAAGAAGATTGTATTGAGGGACAGACATTCAGCCACATTTATTAGCAGCTAGTGTGTAAGGACCTAGCCCACTTTGCATCTTAAGAAGACAGAACTTTTGGAATAATTCTTCCAACAGGAATCCTTTATTAAGAGAAAATGGTTGCAGGCGTTCTAGACAGGACTTGGGGTCCAAGCTCTCCCATTCAAGGTTTTAAGAGGTTTCCCAGTAGCCCCACTAATCTCCCCCTACTTCCAGCAACAGTCTCAGGCATTACATTTCCCACCCCTTTTCCTTACTGCCGGCTGGATGGAGACTTCATAGAAAACTACATGAAAGATAATAGCCCCCTTTGTTATGATTAGGCCTTTTTGGTGCTATCCACATTCAATCCCTTTGAAGTTGTACCGAAGGAAGTGAGGGCCATAAAGCCCCTTTGTTCACCCCCTTCCCTTCCTTGTATGACAGAATCCAGAGAAGGCAGAAATGGGGTTTTCTATAATTGATAACTAGAGATGAAATATAATTGGATTCTGACATCTGGCCCCCTCAAAAATAAGAGAGATCCACCTGAAAGAAAACAAAAGAGGTATAAAAGTTAGTCAGACTTGTTAGGATACTCTGTGTGAAACTTCTTTAGTAGCTTTGGGGCTCTGACATGACGTTTATGGACCCACTCGTTTTGTGAGGCAGGGAGGTGTTTCCAGGCAACTAGGTACTGAGTCGCCCCATGATATCTCCTAGAGTCTAGGATTTCCTTTATTTCGAAGTGTTGTTTGCCCTCTACCATGATTGGAGGTGGTGGTGGGGGGGAAATTTTGGCCGTAAAGCTGACTGATGCTCTCTTTTCAGCAAGCTGCAATGAAAAATTGGGTGTACTTGCCTGAGATTTTTTGGTAATTCTAATTCTACTGTTACTGGGTTTATGATTCTTTTAATTGGAAAAGGCCCTATATATTTTGGTCCAAGTTTTTTACAGGGTTGTAGGGACTTTAGGTATTTTGTAGATAGGTACACCATTTCACCTATAATGAATGGTGTAGGCTCAATCCTTTTTTTATCGGCTTGTGCTTTGTATGCCTGCCTAGCTTCATCTAGTGCTTTTCTAACTATTGGCCAGGTGTTTTGTAGTTTTTCCATCCATTCTTTCAGTGATGGGATCGTTGGTTCATTTGGGGTTAATTCTGGCATGGGGTTGAAACTTTGACCAGTGGCTATTTGAAAAGGAGTGTAACCTGTGCTGGAGTGGACTGCATTATTGTAGGCAACTTCTGCAAAAGGGAGTAAGTCCGCCCACTCGGTCTGCTGGAAACTAAGAAAACATCTTAAATATTGCTTAAATACGGAGTTCATTTTTTCAGTGGCCCCATTTCCTTGTGGGTGGTGGCTAGATGTCAGTCCCTGAGTGGTTCATAAGAGGGATAAACATTCCTTCTAAAATGCAGACGTAAATTGCACTCCCCTGTCAGAGATGATGCGTTGGGGTGCCCCATGCAATCTGTAAATGTGCTGGATGAAAAGTTTTGCTAAGGCTTTTGCAGTGGGAATCTTTTGGCAAGGGATAAAGTGCACCTGTTTGGAAAACAAGTCCGTGACCGTCCAGACAACAGTATTCCTATTGCTTTCTGGCAATTCCACTATAAAATCTATGGCTATTTCTCTCCAGGGGGCTGAGGGACTTGCCACTGTTTGTAATAGTCCTGGCGATTTCCCTTGCAACCTCTTTACAGTGGCACAATTTGGACAACTGGCTACATAACTTTCTATGTCCTTTTTCATGGATGGCCACCAAAATTGCCGTTTAATTAAGTGTAAAGTTTTTACAAATCCAAAATGCTGATTTTGTGTCATGGCAAAGCTGCATGAAAGTGACTCTTTTGGTTGTTGGTATATACAACTTTTCCCCTACCCAAGGCAACCCGTCTCTCATTGTGCACACATTTTTGTTTTTCTGGAACCATTCATCTGTTTCCAAACTTTTTCTGAATTCAATTCCAGTTTGGCTGTGCAGTTGTGGTTTTAATTTGGCTTGGGTTCTTGTGTTACTGGTGCTGCCAGTTGTGACTCTGCTATCATTGGTTTAGAGTCTGTTGCTCGTGTGCTGTTATATTGGGGCATGCATCTGCCAGGAAGTTCTTTCTCCCTGGTAAATGTTTGAGCTTAAATTGGAACTGGTGAAAATGCTGGGACCAGCGGGCTTGTTTGGGATTGAGTTTCCTGGGCGTTTTCAGGGCTTCCAAATTTTTGTGATCAGTCCACACCTGGAAGGGGATTTTGTTGCCTTCCAGGAACTGTCGCCACGTGAGTAATGCCCAACATATCCCATATGCCTCCTTCTCCCATACGGGCCAGCGCTGTTCTGTTTCCGTGAGTTTCTTGGATGTATATGCACAGGGTTGCAATACTCCATCATCATTTTTTTGTAATAGAACAGCCCCCACTGCCACATCACTTGTATCTGCCTATATTACGAAGGGCTTGTCCATGTCTGGGTGTCTTAGTACTGGTTCGGCAGAAAAAAAGTCTCTTTAGTCTCTCAAACGCTGCTTGGCACACCATTGTCCATGTTAGTGGCTGGCTAGGTTTTACTGAGGATGCTCCCTTCATTTTTAGTAAGTTAGTGAGGGGCAAGGCTATCTGGGCAAATGAGGGGATGAATTGGTGGTAAAAGTTTGCAAAGCCCAGGAAACTTTGTAGTTGCTTTCTTGTGCGGGGTGGTGCCCAATCTAATACTGCTCTGACCTTCTCTGGGTCCATTTCAATGCCCTGGGGGGATATGCGATAACCTAGGTAGTCTATCCTTTTCTGGTGGAATTCGCATTTTGAGAGTTTGGCATATAGGTGGGCGGCTCGCAGCTTCTTTAAAAACCGCTCTGACAAGGTTGACATGTTCCTCTTTTGTTTTGGTGAAGATAAGAATGTCGTCCAAGTAAACAAGGACCCCCTTAAACAGGTGCTCCCTTAGAATGTCATTGATTAATTGCATAAAGACTGCAGGGCCCCCTTGTAATCCAAATGGCAAGACTTTGAATTGATAGCACCCCATGGGGCAGTTAAAAGCAGTCTTCCTTTCGTCCCCTTCCTTAATTCTCATGTGATAGTAAGCTTCCCTTAGGTCTAGTTTAGAAAAAATTTTCCCTTTCGATAGGTGTGGCAGCATGTCTTTCATGAGGGGCAGAGGGTATAGGTTGCTTTCACTGATTGTATTCAGGGCCCTATAATCCACGCATAAACGTAAGGAGCCATCCTTCTTCTCTCTAAAAAGGACTGGGGCAGCCACTTTAGGCTTGGCTGGCTCAATGAAACCTCTCTCTAGTGTTTTTTTTTATGAATCTTTCCATTTCCTCCTTCTCCTTTGGGCTCATGGAGTATAATCTGGGCTTTGGGAGTTTTGCCCCAGGCTTGAATTCAATGATGCAGTCTGTGGGTCAGTGGGGGGGGGGAAGCTCATTCGCCCTCTCCTCACTGAAAACTTCAGCAAGGTCTCTGTATTCCTCTGGTATTTCTGTTAGTCTCTTTTCCTCTCCTATGGATGCTTTTTCTATTCTTGATTCTGGTAGTCTCCCTTGGGGTTTTAAGTCCATAGGGTCCCCCTTCGGGAATTTCATTTCTGTTGTCCTGCAATTTACCCAGGGGTTCCATTTTTTTAACCATTCCATCCCTAGGATCATTGGGCATTCCATGCCTGGGGTCACCACAAACGTTATGTCCTCCTCATGTTTGCCCTAGAGAGTGGCTAGGGTAGCTAGCCAGTTAGATGGATCCATAGCCACCCCCCGCTATGGATCCATCTAACTGGCCAAATGAGATTGGTTGTTCCAGTCTCCTCGATGGGATGCCCAGATTCCCCACTAGTGTTGGGCTAATGAGGCAGCGGGTGCAGCCAGAGTCTATTAAGGCTTTCACCTTCACAGCTTCAGGCATGGGGGGAATTAATATCGTCACTGTCTTGAGGATGGGTGTGATGTGTCCACTTACCAGGAGTTTGCCCTCCGAGCTGTCATCTGAGGCGTCCACCGGCCCTGCGGTGTAGGCTGGAGTTCTTTCCCCTTGGTGAGCAGAAGTGGGGGGGGGTTCCGCAATTTCCATCATTCTCATGGCAGTTTCTTTTGGCTTAGCTGAAGACTTTCCGGATTTGCTGATTGGGGATCTGTCTGGGTTGTGCTGGGGGGCTTTGGAGTGGCATTCTACAGCTTGATGCCCTTCTCTTCCGCACTTGAAACACCCCATTTACTTCTTGGCTGTAGCCGGTGGTTTCACTGGTTCATGTGTCAACTCAGGTGGGGAGTGGCTCCATTGTTTTCCTCGGCGGTGTCTTTTCAATATGTCAATCTCTGCTTCCTCTGCCAACATGTACCATTCCTCAAGTTGGTGTGGGTCCCCTCGGGGCAGGCAAGCATCATATAGATCATAATTTAGTCCGTTTTTGAAATGGCTAAGGAGGATGTCTTCTGGCCAGTTCAGTTTGCTGGCAATGGCCCGGAATTCTTGTGTATATTCAGCCACCGGGCGTTTGCCTTGCCTCATCATTTTTATCCTTTCACAGGCTTTGCGATCAGCCAGGGGGTCTTCAAATCGTCTTCTTAGAGAGGACATGAAACGGTTGAAGTTGCTGAGTTCTGGGGCATTGGAGTCATGCAAGTTCACCACCCAATCTGCAGCCGGTCCATCCAGGGCAGATTGCACGATCCGGATGCGGGCTTTGTTGCTGGGGATGTCCTGCCCATATTCCTCCATGTAGCTGAGGACTTGGGTTAGGAAAAACCCCAAGCGTGTTGGCTCCCCTTTGAATTTCACCTCCAACAGAGGACATCTTGGAATGGATCGGTGCCTCCGTTGTTGGTGGTAGTGTCTTCCGTCCAGATCACCATCTATGGTCCAGTAGGGGGTGGGGACTACTGGATCAGCAGATGTCCCCGGGGTTGCAGGTTCCACTTCCCCCTCGGTGTCTCTCCCTTTGCGGCTCCAGGAGCTGGGGCTGCCATAGGACTCAGGATTCTCCTCTCCTAGGGAGCTGAGAGTTCTCTTCATCAGGTCAATAGCTTTCTCTAGGATCCAGTTTGAGTACGGTACCCAGCTTTCTCCCTCTTCACTTGTGTGCAGGGATTTCTCCATCTCCTGCTTCCATTCTGGTTGCTTGGTCCCCCGTCTCAGGGTCACCTTTCTTGATTCCTTTCTCCACTCACTTTTCTTTCCAATGCCCATTGACCAGCAAGGTTTGTGGTCCCGTGTCTCCACCACTTCTTCTCCTGAGGAATCTGACCTCTCGGATCCCAACATCTGGCAAGGTTCTAATTGGGTCAGCGGCTCTCTTTTCAGGGAGTTTTCCCCCTTTCTTGCTCCCTTGTCTGACATGGTAATTTTTTGCAAAATCCCCCGGGAAGGGTCTCCCTTCCAGGTGGATTAATTTTGCAAGTCCTGTCTAATTAAGGACCCACACCACTTTGCATCTTAAGAAGACAGAACTCTTGGAATAATTCTTCCAACAGGAATCCTTTATTAAGAGAAAATGGTTGCAGGTGTTCTAAACAGGACTTGGGGTCCAAGCTCTCCCATTCAAGGTTTTAAGGGGTTTCCCAGTAGCCCCACCCAATCCCCCCTACTTCCAGCAACAGTCTCAGGCATTACATTTCCAACCCCTTTTCCTTTCTTCAGAGAAAACTACATGAAAGATAATAGCCCCCTTTGTTATGATTAGGCCTTTTTGGTGCTATCCACATTCAATCCCTTTGAAGTTGTACCGAAGGAAGTGAGGGCCATAAAGCCCCTTTGTTCACCCCCTTCCCTTCCTTGTATGACAGAATCCAGAGAAGGCAGAAATGGGGTTTTCTATAATTGATAACTAGAGATGAAATATAATTGGATTCTGACATAATGCCTGCATTTAATTCCTTTCCCAAAAGGAGCTATTTCATACAGCATGCAGGAATTTTTTTTTGCATGCATGTATGTGTGTATGAGTTTGTGCACCAAAATGGTTTTAAAATTGTGGTAGAAAACTCCCTTGGCATTTCAGCCCACTGACAAGCCAAGATGAGGCAAAGCCTGTACTACATTTTGCTATAAAGTGAAGCACCTTTCTGAGGAGCTGGAGAAAAAGAAATATGCCAAAATTCCTTTTCTTAAAATTAATGATGCCATAAATGATATGAACAAGACTTCATAATCTAGAGATCACAGGAAAAGATAGCATTGTCCCACTAGTGAGGACATACATGGAATATTGCATTCAGGTGAGGTTACCATGAAACAAAGATGCAGAGACCCTACAAAAGGTGCAGAGAAGAGCAATGAAGATGATAAGGGATTTGGAGACTAAACTGATGAGCTATATATATATCTAGTGGATCAAAGAAAGGATTAGGGGTGACATAATAGATGTCTTTCAGTATTTCAGGAGAAGACAAAGAGAAGAGGGGGTTGACTTATTCTCCAAAGCACTTGAGAGCAGGACAAGCAGGTGGGAGCTCATTAAAGTGAGATCCAACCTGGAGCTAAAGAAAAATTTCCTGACAGGGAGAAGACTTAATAAATGGAATAGTTTGCCTCCTGGACTTATGGGTGCTCTATTGCTGGAGATTTTGAAGAATAGACTGGACAACCATTTGACCAGGGTAGTTAATGTTTCCTACCCTGAGCAGGGTGTTGAAGACCTGAGGTTCCTTCCAGGCCTATGATTATATGATGATGAGACTAACCCAGAAGATTCCAAATGAAGGTCATGTGACTGCAGCAGCATCTCAGCAGTCCAACAGTAGCCAGTAGCACTGAAGTGGTCAAAATTTACCAAATTTCATTTTCTCTGGTGTCACAAGTCCTGGATTTTGGACACATTCTGAAATTTAGCTCATTTGAAATACCTTGGTTCAAAAATTGTTTGAACCAAGGTATTTCCCTATTATGCATCATTTTGCCCAGTTGAAGGTCATGACAACAAGGGTTTCAGTAATATACAGATTTTTCTAAAGTGTACTGTATTAACAATAGAGGTTTATCAACCACTGACCCTAAAGCTATGATATGATTTCACCCAAAATTGTGATAATAGTTATTAACACAGAGATTTTATTTCTGTCTTCTGGTTTGCAATTATGGTGCTGCTGGACGTGTGGCGTGATCGCTCTCTTGGTTTTCACCTGCCGGGGGACCCTGAAGACGGTAAAGGCGACGAGTGCGAAGAGGACCCCCGAGTGATCATGGAAGGGAAGCAGCCCTCCCATTTGATCTGGGGCAGCTCTTCAAATTGATGGGGAAAAGATCGGCCATCAACATAGACAATCATTAAGCTGCTGACAGCCAAGGCCAAATTCACTAACAAGCACTTCGAAAGCAATGTGGAGGAATTGGGTGAGATTTTACCTTCTCTGTACCCCAAGTATTTTTCCTGTTAAAAGCTTCCTAAAAACTTTTCACCCAGTGAGGAGAGAAAGGGAAGGGAAATTTTTCCTCCCACCCTTTAAAATGGCGGCATTTGACTACTTGGGAAAACAAAGTATTGAAAAGAACAACTTAATATAATTGGACTTACATCCTTTTGGAATTTGGGACCTAAAAAATTCCTACTCTTACAGGGACCTGCTATTTTATTTACTTGTAAAAAAAGAAGAAAAAGAACTTAAATTGGATAAAAATCTAGCCTGGGACTTGAAAAAGACTTTAAATGCTATCAGGAACATCTTGTGGGAAAGCTTGGTACAGCAATTTATTACTCTTGTTCATAGCCCAGATCTGACCTTGGTATTATCTAAAAGAGATTAAAAGTTGAGAGAGCAACTGGGTAATGAAATTGGTTTTTAGGCATTGTGGAGGTGAACACTTACTGACTCTTGGTTAATAAATAGTCTTCACTAAAATTCCATCTATAATCAGAAACAGAGGAGGAGAGCAAAAAACTTCAGCTATGTTTAAACTTATACTTGAAAAAATTCTTTTTTATTCTTTTTTTATTGAAAATTTTTAAAAGTTTTTACAAATAACAACACAAAAAAAACAAAACAAAACAACCCTCACCCAACCCCTCCCAAATCACCCCCTCCATCCCCCCCCCCCGAGCTTCTCAGAACTGAATATAGGCTTAATTAAAATTTTAAGAAAACTAAACAAATTTTAACAATTTGTAAAATAATTAATAATAGGATATATATAATGTAAACATTAAGAAAAAAATATTTAAAAAGAAAAAGAAAAAAAAAGAAAAGAAAGAAAATGAAAAAGAAATAAGAAAAAGAAAAAAGAAGAAAGAAAGAAAGAAAGAAAGAGAAAACAATCTATAAAATATCAAAAATTACGTACAAGTTACAAAAAAGCTAAATAATATTTTTTTAAATCCAATTTATATTGTATAAAACTTATCCATTTTTCCCATACAGCCAAAAACTTCTCTTGCGGTTGCTCCTTTAAAAAAGCCGAAATCTTTGCCATTTCTGCCAAATAAGAAACTTTAAAAAACCACTCTTGCAAAGTAGGCAAAGATTCCTTCTTCCAATATTGCCCTACTAACAGCCTTGCGGCTGTAATCAAATTTAACATTAAAATAACCTCCTTAGCATCACAATCAGTAACAATACCTAACAAAAATAACTGCGGAGTGAATTTTACCCTCCTTCTAAAAATTCTTTGAATATTCCACCATATCTTGATCCAAAAAGCTTTTATGTTTTTACACGTCCACCAAGTATGATAATAAGTGGCGTCCAAACAGCCACATCTCCAACACTTAGGCTGTAAATCAGGGTACATAATAGACATTTTTTGTGGATCAAGGTGCCATCTATAAAACATCTTATAAAAATTCTCCCTTAAATTCTGGGCTTGTGTAAATTTAACATTCCTCACCCATATAATTTCCCAGGTATCCAGTGGGATTGGTTCACCAAAATTTTGTGCCCATTTAATCATACAATCTTTAATTAATTCAGATTCTGAATCCAATTCCACTAGGACCCCATAAACCCTCTTAATGTGAGTTTGTCTTTGGTCCTTTACTTGTTTAAAAAGATTTTCATCTTCTCTAAGCCAGCCCACATTACAATCCGTCTTCCATCTGTCCACTATTTGTCTATATTGAAACCATGAATAGGTAATATTTTCATGTGTTAAATCTTCCAAAGATTTTAACTGCCAACTCTGACCATCCCATCTAAGTAATTGTGTATAAGAAACCCTATCCATTTTAACTCCTCTCGTTATCCCCTCTATCGCATGCCAAGGTATGGCCCATAAGGGTATTTTAAAATCACTCTTGTAATACTTCCTCCAAACCCTGAGTAAGGAAATCGTTATAATATGTGATTTAAAAGCTCTATCCACTTTTTTATTAAAAATTAAATAGGCATGCCATCCAAAAAGTAAGTCCCAACCCTCCAGATGGAGTATGTCTACATTTGTTAAATTTACTCAATCACTAATCAAAGTTAAAACCACAGCATCATAATATAATTTCAAATTCGGTACCTTGAGTCCACCTCTCTCACGGAAATCTTGCATAATTTTAAGCTTTACCCTTGGTTTTCTCCCTGCCCAAATAAATTTATTAATACCTTTCTGCCATTCATTTAAATTAAGTTCATTCTTTAAGATAGGTAACATTTGAAACAAAAAAAGAAATTTTGGTAAGACATTCATTTTAATCACTGCAATTCTACCCATAAGAGATAACTGTAACTTATCCCAGTTCTTCAGATCTTTCTGTACCCTGATCCACAACTTTTCATAATTATTCTTATACAGTTTTGCATTAGAAACAGATAAAGTGACCCCCAAGTATTTTACCTTATCAACAACTTCAAAATCTGTTAGATTAACCAAAATCTGCTTATCACGGTTAGTCATATTTTTAGGTAATATTTTAGTCTTATTATTATTAATTTTAAAACCTGAAACACATCCATATTGGTGAATCAATTGTAATAATTTTACTACAGAGTAAGTAGGATGAGACAGAGTAACCACCAAATCATCTGCAAAAGCTCTTAACTTATATTCTTTTTTGTTAACTACTATTCCTTTTATTTCTTGGGACTCCCGAATTTTGATCAACAAAATTTCCAATGTTAAAACAAACAATAACGGTGATAGTGGACATCCCTGTCTTGTGCCTTTTTCTATTGTAAAAACCTCTGACAAACCCCCATTAACAATGAGTTGAGCAGTTTGTTTTTGATATATAGCACCTAGAGCTTGTGATATTTTTTCTCCAAAATTCATTTCCTTAATTAATCTTAACATAAACTGCCAATTCAGTTGGTCAAAGGCTTTTTCAGCATCTAAAAATATCAGCCCTGCGGAGATTTGATTGTTCTTATCTAGAAATTCTAATAAATTAATAATTTGTCTGACATTATTTTTCATATACCTTCCAGTTATAAAACCCGATTGATCCTTATGTATAAGCTGCTGCAGAACCCTCATAAACCTATTAGCTAAAATTTTTGCAAAGATCTTATAGTCCACATTTAAGAGAGATATAGGCCTATAATTCTTTGGTAAGGTAAGATCCTGATCCTCTTTTGGAATCAAAGATATAAAAGCACTGCACCATGACGGAGGAATCTCTAAACCCTGTAATATATTATTAAAAAGCTCGCTTAAAGGTCTAGTCATTTCTTCTACTAAAGGTTTATAATAAATAGATGTCAAACCATCCGTACCCGGCGCTTTACCTAATTTTAATTGCTTAATGGCTGTCACAATTTCCTCATTAGTAATTAAACCATTAATTTCTTGTTTCTGATCTTCTGTTAGTTTAGGAAAATTAGCCTTACTTAAATAGTTATTTATATCTAAAGTTTGTACATTGGTGCTCTTATATAATTTCTGATAATAATCTAGAAAAGATTTCTTAATCAACTCTTTCTGGTAGACCAATTTACGATTATAATTTATTTTATCTATAATTCTCTGTCTCTGTTTCTTTCTTAATTGATAGGCCAACCATCTCCCTGGTTTATTAGCATTACAGAATGTATTTTGTTTCATAAACATTAAATTAGTTGCAGCTTGGTCAGCCATCAACATATTAAATTGTGTTTTTAACAACTTTATAGCTTCTTTAACCTTTTCATCTGAAGGGTTTAAAATCAAAGACTTCTCTTTTAGCTTAATCTCATCTTCTAATTCTTTACATTTCTGGGTCTGCTTTTGTCTATGAACATTATTCATTTTTATCAAAATCCCACGCATAAAGGCTTTACCTGCATCCCATACCATTGACATTGATGTTCCCTTATACATATTTAAAGCAAAATAGTCCTTTAAACACTCCTTTAATTTTTGAACATTTTTTTCTTGTTTAAATAAGTTCTCATTCACCCTCCACGATCTCCTCTCCTCTTTTTCAGCAGCCAATTCCATCCAGACTGGACTATGATCCGTCAATGACCTAGGAAAAATTTTTACGTTCTTCACCCTATTATATAAATCAGTTGTAATCAAGAAGAAATCAATCCTTGAAAAAGATTGGTGTCTATCTGAGAAAAAGGTGAAGTCTCTTTCCTCTTGGTTACGTTCACGCCAATAGTCTCTCAACTCCCAATCCTCTTTCAAATCAAAAAAAGCTTTAGGTAATTTAACCTGTTTAAAAAAAGTAGAAGAACCTTTTTTATCCTTTTGTGTATCTAAAACACCATTCCAGTCTCCCATTAATATCACAGACCTATAGTCCAGCAAAGTTATTTTCTGATGTAATAATCTATAAAATTGTTCCTGTTGCTGGTTTGGTGCGTACAATCCCACTATAAGTATTTTCTTACCATATAAGCGAAGTTCAATCATAACATATCTTCCTTGAGGATCTGATTCTACCAGACAAGCTGGTAGACTTTGCTTAACATAAATAACCACACCCCCTTTTTTTCCAGGGGCAAAAGATACAAAGTGAGATCCCAAGCGAGCATTAGCTAAATATTTTTGATCTTTAAGTAAAATATGAGTTTCCTGCAAGCAGATAATATCATTATTATGTTGCTTTAGATAATGAAAGATTTTCTTTCTTTTCTGCAGGGAATTAAGACCATTAGCATTCCAGGTCAGGAACTTTGCCATCTCCCTCAACCAGGAGCCTGGAGAAGACTGCCTGAAGATCTGCCACTGAAGATGTGTTGCAGAGCTCTTGGGTCTTGCTCCTCCCACCGGCATTGAAACACTCTCATGAGAAGATTCTTTAGCTTCTTTCTTCTGTTGTTCCTTTTCCTTACGTTTATGTGCTGCACGGGTCATTCTCTGCTCTTTGACCTCTATTTGACGCTGTCATTCCACCTGTAATTTTCCTTCAGACTGCTGTTCCACCTCCTTGCCGCCCAAAGCTTGCTGGATCATAGATGAAGATGAGCCTGCTCCCAGGACCGTGTTATAGAATTCTTTAGCTTTGGCAACCGTATTAAGTCTGTATCGTGTCCCCGCATGGCTCAAAACAATACCCATCGGAATCTCCCATCTGAATGGCATCAATCTTGTTTTAAGTTCATTAGCTAAAAAAGCAAAATCTTTTCTATTTCTTAAAATTTTTGATGGGATTTCCTTTAGAATAATAACATCTTGGGCAGCAATCTGGAACCTCTTATTATAAAAAGCTTGTATAATCTCATTACGCAGAGACCTCTTGGTGAAGTAAATCACCACATCTCTTGGCAGATTCTTTTATTTCGCAATCCAGGAGTTAACTCTGTAAATTTTTTCCACTTCTCTACGTAATTCATCTTTATCTGTATTCAAAACAACAGCTAGATCATTAATGACCATCTCCATCAGATCTTGATTCTTATCTTCTTTGAGACCCCTGATTCTCAAAGCATATTCCATTTGTCTATACTGAGACATGAGAATGTCATCTTTTTTTCCATATCTTGAAATTTATACTCAAGGAAATCTACTTTCTCTTCAACTTCTTCCACTCTGGAGTCCAACTTCACGACCACAGAAGCCAATCCTGATAAAGCTGAGACTATGTCTTGCCTCAGAATAGTATTATTCTGCACTAAAAGCTCCTTCATTTCCTCCTTCATTTCCTCTTTACTTTCAGACTTGCTCTGTTCCAGAAGTTGCTTCATTTCCTCCCTGATTTGGGACACAGCATTTCCCATTATATCTTTAATATCTGGTGCAGACAAACCTGGAGGGGGAGGAGAAGATGGAGGTGTAGCCTTAGGTTGCTGCACCGGTGGTGTAACTTTAAGTTGTTGTTGTACAGTTGCAATTACAGGAGAAGAAACCACCTTAGAGACTATGGAAGCTGGTTGTCTCTTTGAAGCCATTTTTTTTTTTTAAAATCTTATTCTCTCTTTCCTTCTCCTTAAAAAAGAAAATACTAAAATCCTTAAAATTAAAAAAAAAGAGACCAGGGAGAGTGCAAAAAAAAAAAAAAAGGAACTTCCAAAGCACTTAAAAAAGAAAAAGAAACTTAAAAGAGAGTTCATTTAAGTCCGTCTTTTCTTTCCGGAAATAAGAAAAAAAAAGCACTTTCAAAACGCCATTTTACTTTCACTCTCACTCTTCACCTGAAAAAAAACAAAAGAAAAAAGAATCAGCATAAGCTAAAAAAGAAATAAGAAAAATAAATTTGATGATGTAATCTGAGATATGTTCTAAAGATTTGATATTGAACTATTGATTAACCCAATCACCATGTTGCCTTCCAAATACTCAAATGTAAAACTGGAAAACCAATAAAATATTTAAAAAAAGATATTTTATTTCTACTGCAGTGATGGATCTAATCTGATCAAATTTCATGCAAATGGAAGTTTATGCAAGTTTTAGTGAACATGAATCTCCTTATTGGTTGTGAGTTTATATCATCTAAATTACATGAGTAATAAACATGTTCCATTCTTTGACATTAATATCTCTTTGTAAGCAACTCATTTGATTTTGAAATCTCTTTTGGGACAACACACTGAAATGGAGATGCCATCTGAGACCAGATCCATAAATGAAATGCCATCATTGCACTGCTATCACAATCAAGGAGCATTGAATGTTGAAGAGATACAGTAATTGCCCTGAGTGCCAAAGGCTTCTGCTTTGGTAAGGAGCAGATTTCAGAACTAAAAACAGTCATAAAAAAGCATTTTTTAAAATTTGTGTCTCTGTAATATTCTTGTTGCTTCTAATCTTCCCCAAAAGGATATGGATACAGTCAGCTTTGTTACTATTAATGCCTTTGCTTAATAGGGTTTTATTGCTTTTGTCATGGAATTGAAGCTGGAATTTGGATTGGTATCACTGAATCCAAAGTGAAGACCTGGCAATCAGAACGTAATGGACTCATATGCTTCAGTTAGAGAGATGGTTTACAGATTTATGTTCGTTGTTTAATAAAATATTTTTGTCAAATGATGACTAGGAAGAGTGTGTTTACATTTTAATGATTTTCATTTGATTTGCTTATTGCTTAGGAAATGCATAATTTTATGTGCACACTCCACATGTTTTGTTTTAAAGGTAACTGTTACTTCACCTTTGGTCAGCACAAAATGCCATATTCTCCTCTTGTCTCATATGGATATGATTTCAATATTTACTTTGGTGTGGCTGCATAAAGGACAGCAGAAGTTTGTCCTTTTTTTGAAGAATTTGTATTGATTTTTTAGTACAATTCAAAAGTACTTATTCAACAAAGTGTTGTCTGAGTTTATCATTCACTAATACAGATTTATCCTTCATGGATTACTGCCTTGTCGTGGTGAAGAGGCTTGTGTAACTCAATGAAGCTATGAGCTATGCCGTGCAGGGCCATCCAAGACAGACAGGTCACGGCAGAGAGTTCTGACAAAATGTGATCCACTGGAGAAGGAAATGGCAACCCACTCCAAGTATCTTTGCCATGAAAACCCCATGGACAGTACCAAAAGGCAAAAAGATATGATGCTGGAAGATGAGCCCTTCAGGTCGGAAGGTGTGCAATATACTACTGAGGAAGAGCAGAGGACTACTACTAGTAGTGCCAGAAAGAGTGAAGCAACTGTGCCAAAGCTGAAAGGATGCTCAGCTGTGGTTGTATCGGGTGGTGAAAGGAAAGTCCAATGCTGTAGAGATCTTTTCTCCATAGGAACCTGGAATGCAAGATCCATGAATCAAGGCAAACTGGACGTGGTCAAACAAGAGATGACGAGACTGAACATCAACATCTTAGGAATCAGTGAACTAAAATGGACAGGAATGGGTGAATTTAATTCAGAGGACCATCAGGTATATTACCGTGGACAAGAATCTCTCAGAAGAAATGGAGTAGTCTTCATAATCAATAAAAGAGTAGGAAAAGCAATACTAGGATACAATCCCCAAAGTGACAGAATGATCTCAATGCGAATCCAAGGCAAACCATTCAATATCACAGTAGTCCAAGTCTGTGCCCCAACCACTGGTGCGGAAGAGGATGAAATTGACCCTATGAAGCCCTATAGAATCAACACCAAAAAATGATGTCCTTATCATCATGGGGGATTGGAATGTTAAAGTAGGAAGCCAAAAGATAACTGGAATAACAGGCAAGTTTGGCCTTGGAGTACAAAATGAAGCAAGGTACAGGCTTATAGAATTTTGTCAAGAGAATATGATGGTCATAGCAAACATTCTTTTCCAACAACCCAAGAGGCGGTTCTACACATGGACATCACCAGATGGTCAACATAGAAATCAGATTGATCATGTGCTCTGTAGCCAAAGATGGAGAAGCTCTATACAGTCAGTAAAAACAAGACCAGGAGCTGACTGTGGCTCAGATCATGAGCTTCTTGTTGCAAAATTTAGGCTTAAATTGAAGAAAGTAGGGAAAAACAGTAGGCCACTCAGGTATGAACTAAATCATATCCCTGATGAATACACAGTAGAGGTGACAAATAGATTTAAGGAATTAAATCTGATAGACAGAGTGCCTGAAGAACTATGGACAGAGGTTCACAACATTGTACAAGACGTAGCAACTAAAACCATCCCAAAGAAAAAGAAATGCAAGAAAGCAAAATGGCTGTCTGAGAAAGCTTTGCAAATAGCTGAGGAAAGAAGGGAAAGAAGAAAGGCAAGGGAGAAAGAGAAAGATACACCCAATTGAATGCAGAATTCCAGAGAATAGCCAGAAGAGATAAGAATGCCCTATTAAATGAAGTGCAAAGAATAGAAAAAAACAATAGAATAGGGACAACCAGAGATCTCTTCAAGAAAATTGGAGATAAAAAGGGAATGTTTCATGAAAAGATGGGACTGATAAAGGACCAAAATGACAGGGATCTAACAGAGGCAGAAAAGATTAAGAAGAGATGGCAAAATTATACAGAAGAACTATACAAGAATGAGCTTAGCATCCCTGATAACCACGATGGGGTGGTCACTGACCTCGAGCCAGACATCCTAGAATGTGATGTGAAATGGGCCTTAGGAAAGCTGAGCAACAACAAAGCTAGTGGAGGTGACAGTATTCCAGCTGAGCTATTCAAAATCTTAAAAGACGATGCAGTAAAAGTGCTACACTCAATTTGCCAGCAAATTTGGAAAACTCAACAGTGGCCACAGGATGGAAAAGGTCAATTTACATTCCAATTTCAAAGAAAAACAATGCCAAAGAATGCTCAAACTATCGCACCACTGCACTCATTTCACACGCAGGTAAAGTTATGCTTAAAATCCTACAAGCTAGATTCCAGCAGTATGTGGATCAAGAACTTCCAGAAGTACAGGCAGGATTTCGAAGAGGCAGAGGAACTAGAGATCAAATTGCCAACATACGCTGGATCATGGAGAAAGCTAGGGAGTTCCAGAAAAACATCTACTTCTGCTTCATTGACTATGCTAAAGCCTTTGATTGTATGGATCACAACAAACTGTGGCAAGTTCATTAAGAAAACCAAGATTATGGCATCCAGCCCTCTCAATTCGTGGCAAATAGATGGGGAAGAAATGGAGGTAGTGACAGATTTTATCTTCCAGGGCTCCAAGATCACCACAGATAGGGACTGCAGCCAAGAAATTAAAAGATGCTTGCTCCTGGGGAGGAAAGCTATGGCAAATCTAGACAGCATACTAAAAAGCAGAGACATCACCCTGCCAACAAAAGTGCATATAGTCCAGGCCATGGTTTTCCTAGTTGCAATGTATGGCTGTGAAAGTTGGACCATAACAAAGACTGAGCACAAAAGAATTGAGACCTTTGAACTATGGTGCTGGAGAAGACTCCTGCGAGTCCCCTGGACTGCAAGGTGATCAAATCAGTAAGTCCTAGAAGAGATCAACCCTGACTGCTCTTTAAAAGGCCAGATCCTGAAGTTGAAACTTAAGTACTTTGGCCACCTAATGAGAAGGAACGACTCACTGGAGAAGGGCCTAATGCTGGAAAGATTGAGGGCAATAGAAGAAGCAGATGACAGAGAATGAGGTGGTTGGATGGAGTCACTGAAGCAGTAGGCGTGAGCTTAAATGGACTCCAGAAGATGATAGAGGACAGGAAGGCCTGGAGGAACATTGTCCATGGCATCACAATGGGTCGGACACGTCTTCGCAACTAACAACAACAAAATACAAATTGAATTCCTAATCCCTTATTCTTTTCTCTAGCCATTGATAAAATAAGTCCCAAGTTTGAAAATATTCTGTTTCTTCTTTTTCTTTCAACCTCAGAGTAAGTCTGTCCATTTCCACACAATCTAATATTTTTAAAATTATTTTTCCAATATTGTGTAAATATGATTCTTGCTGCTGTTATGACATGTAAAATCAAGTATATAATTTATTTATCAAGCTTTTCTGGCATTATACCTAATTTAAAAAGTTCAGGTTTAAAATCTACATGTTTTTTCCTAGCCAAGTATGTATTTTTGTCCAATATCTCTTTGCTTTAATACGTGTCCACCATACATGGTAATAAGTACCTGACGTGATTACATTTCCAACATCTATCTGATATATTTTTAAACATTTTTGCTAGTCTTGGTGGTGGCAAGTGCCATCTATAAAATATTTTATATAAGTTTTCTTTGTAAGAGGATGACATTGTCAATTTATAATTCAATAAAACATTATACATTTTCTTGACCTCAGGTTTGCCGACGCAGTCACCATGGACATTTGGAAGGTGAGCTTTATCTTCCATGTCTGATTTCTCTTCACTGGGGGACCCTGGAAAAGGTTATCTGAAATGTTGAAATACCTTGGATTATAAAATTTTGTTTGACAAACAACTTTTACTAGAAAGACTATTTATCAACATGTGAAAGAGTTGGATGAAGACCAGGAAAAAATTCTTTCCATGTTGAAAGCAATATATGAAACCATTCTCTTAGCTTGTGATAGAATGAGATCTAATATAAAAGATAAAGATGCCAGCTTAGATACACAAATCCAAACTTTGACTACAACCAAAGAACCAGCAATGTAGAAGATAAAAGAAGAAGTGGGACAATCAAATACTAAGACAGAGGACTCAATTGACCAACAAATACAGCTGATGGAAAATCCAGAAAAGGAAGTGTGACAACACTGAAAATGGAAATGACTTTCTATATAATTTAGAAGAAATTTGAGAAAGAACAGATTGAATGGAAGACAAATATATCAGAGCAAACATGGGGAACTGGAATAACAGGGAGACAATTTAACGGATACAAATGGGCTAGTCCTTTCAGAAAACTGGCAATTAAATGGTCTCCTTCATTTCAAATAACATATACAATAATAGAGGGAGATCTACTTGATGATCTAAAAGCACTGATGTAGAAGCCTAGTTGGCAAAGGAAGAAAGCCAGAATAAGGTTGAAGAAAATTGGGGGTTTTGACTTACTAGAAGGGATTTCATATTATTAATTAGACAGTTAAGGGGAGATGTTGAGATAAGGGGAATTTTGATTATTAGATTTAAAATACTTGCAAATTAGTTGAAATTAAGGATTTTATCTGTTTAATATTTAAAAATTAGACCTAAAAGGGAAAAGAAAATGAATTATCATGAATATGTTTATTTATTGATTAACCCAGGTAATATACATAATGATTTTGATTTATTAAAGGGGATAATGTATTATTAAATAGATAATTTAATATGGTGGGAAACAGATATTTTTTAGGAAATAGAACAAGATTATATTCAAATAGATATAATGTGTATTTTGGATATTATATTTTGTTATGAATTGAGATAAGGGAAATCTTGGTTACCCAAAGCCTGAAAATTATACATATTAAAGGTTAAATTGGAATATTGATGAGAAATTAAAAGTGGGCAAAAATTAATAACAGGATATGGATTGTTTATGAAGATTGAATGTAATTAAGATATGTATAAGCTAAAAATGTATTGATAAATGTAATAATGATGTTTTTATTAAGTTGATATAACTAGAATTGTACTAGCTTGAATACAAGACAGTAAATGTTAAGGGAAAAAGAGAAGAAATATCTGATGTTGTAACCTGAGATTTGCACTAAAGATTTTGTTATCAAACTATTGATTAACCCAGTCACCATGTTGCTTTTTAAATACTTAAATGTAAAACTGGAAAATTAATAAAATGTTATAAAAAAGTTATATATTTTCTTAATTAGTTTCTCATCAGAGGTTAATAATATCTGATCAAACAAGGTCTGCTCTTTATAAAATCTGTACAATTTAACATCTTTATCATATTTCAATTGCATTTGTAAATATGCCAACCATGACAGATAAATAGCCTGATTTTCCATCTCTTGTTTAGAATTTAAATTCTATTCAGAGTTTAGAATATTTTTATATGTCCATATTTTCTCAAGACTGACTAAATTTGGAGTACAAATGCTTCCATTGTTGAAAGCCATCCTGGAATGTTCAAGTATATTTTACATTTTATTTTTCCCGTTAGTAATAATGCATTTCTAATATAGTGGTTTTGAAAATATTTATAAATTTTATTTTTCCCATAATATATTTGAAGGGACATGACTTATAACTCGGTTGGCACAGTTTTGGCAGGCAGTGGGTTGCTCTCCTCAAAGCGCCCATAGGCTGGGCCAGGTGGTGCAATGCTTGTCAGGGTGTGAGGAGGCAGGTAATGTTGATTCTCATGCTGCTCGCAGGCCTCCTCCCTCAGAGCCCAACAAGCCGGATATGTGAAATAGGCGAGGGCCATTTACTGGCCACTTCTAGGCTATGATGCATTTGTTCATTCCTCATGAAGAGTGGCACCTCCCCAGCTATGCTACTTGCCTGTTTTTCTCTGCCTCTCATCTCAAATATTTTCCTGTCACTCTGTTAGGAAGGAAGGAAGGAAGGAAGGAAGGAAGGAAGGAAGGAAGGAAGGAGGAGAAGGAAGAGAAGGAAGAAGATAGGAATGAGAGGGAGGGAGGGTCTGAGGGAAGTCCTGCCTTATGCCCTTTTGCCATCCCCTTGCCACCTCCTCCTCCTGGCCTATCCTGGAGGTCTCCCATCCTATCGCTAAGGATGCTTTGGTTACAAAGCCGGGTCTCCTCGCATGGAGAGGGAGTGGACCTCCCTCTGACCCACTCACTTTGCCCCTCTGCACCCACCATGAGCAACCTGGCTAAGGAGAGCAAGCAAAGCAGCAGCAACTTTGAGAAGGAGGTAAGGGGAAGTGGGTTAGGTGCCGTGGGAGCTCGAGGCCAGGCTGGGCGTTTGACCTCTGCTGCCCTGGGCTCTGGGCAGCCTGCACCACTGTCCATTCCCTCTGCATGGCCTGAGAGGGACAGTGAGGCTCCTCCTGGTCCCACCCAGCTCTGCTGCAGACCCTCGGATCTGCCCTAGTCCTGCCCAGGCCCCCGCAGGCCCCCCTGATGTGAGCAATGTCGAGCTGGCCACGCCCACTTAGTGGGCCATACCTCCCCAGACATGCTCACTCAGTAGGCCACACCCACCCTGGCCACACCCACCCAGCCCCCCAAGGACAACCACAATGCTGATGCAGTCCTCAATGAAAATGAGTTTAATGCCCCTGAAATACAACTATCTTTTATTTCTGAGAGTTATCCATTCTTTTATCCACATTAGTACTGATACTTGATAATATAAAACCCACTCTGGCAAGCCAAAACCTCTATTTTCCTTAGGTTCTTGTAACATTTTCAATTTAATTCTAGGTTTCTTTTGTTTCTTTTGGTTCATCCAATAAACAATATAGCAACTGCTTTAAAAAGAAGGTTGCAGTTTATTGAAGAGCCAGACCAAAAGATGGTTCTGGCAGGAAAGAGGAGAGAAAAGAAGGGCTGAACACATGTGGGTTGTAGGTTTTTATACCCTCTGAAGCCTTTTGTTTGTTTCCTATTCCTGTTTTAGGCTTTGTATTTCCTGTGTCACGTATTCTGACCTGGGTGTGCCCTTTGGCCTTTGTGAGTTAATCCTACCATGTCCTATCTCAGATGGGGTAAGCAGATTTTAGGTCTTTGTCTTCCTAAGCTTCTAGCTCCAACTTTCCTGATGGTTTACATCTGCATTTGTACAGAGCTGGCTTCTGCTTGGGGGAGGGAGACCCGGGGGCAGGGTTGGTTTCTGCTTTTAAAATCCTTTTGAGAAAATATATTTTTCTGCCCTTTTAATATTTCCTTCTCTAGGGGGCTGATTTCCCACACTTTCCTTGCCAAATAAATTTTAAAATTAGAGAATTTAAGTCTTCAAATAATTTTTTTCTCCAGTTTTATTGGTATCATTTGAAATAAAAACAATATTTTTGGTAATATATTCATTTTCACCATAGCAATTTTTCCTAACATCGACAGTTGCAAGTTTTTCCATTTTTCCAACTTAAGTTTTATCTTCCTGCAAACGGATTACATGTTGAGCGCTCCTAGCACAACTCACATCAAACTCATCTTTTGAGAACAGATGTTGCCACCTCCAAAGCTGGTCTCTAGCTCTCTCTCACCACTCTTGGGGAAGCTACATGATCTTAGAATAAAACTGATCTATTAAAACTTCATCTCAGTCTTTTCCCAAGTATCAGGATGCACAATTGAGCTGGCTGGACTCACCTGCTCCAACAACATCCGATCTCTCAATCTCACAGGGGGGTTTGTAATATTCCGGACTCCAACAGAAATCAGTCTTCTGGCCTGCTATAGAGCCTTTGTAGAGAAGACCTCTGAAATTACTTCCACTCTGTTATTCTGCCTTCTAGGATCAGATTCGAGGATGAGGTAAGGGGCCGGCTGTTCCCAGTTTAATCTAACTGAGGCCCGCAAACACACCATCTCCTCTGGTTGTAATATCGTCTTCGTTTGATCTAATTTCCACAATTGCCTCACCCCTCTGCTGGGGCCTGTTGCTCCTGCACCAAGTGTCGATATACTGTCTGCACTGTGGGGTGCAAACTCCCTATGGCCAAGTCATTCCCTGTTGGGACAATTGGAGCGAGCAAATACCGAACTAAATTGGTATTTGTTCCCACAATCAATGAGCCCTGACTAGTTCCTGGGGGGTGAGTACACACAATGGCCAAGGTGTCAAAAGTCTCTGTATATCCAGCAATAGAGGGTCCAAATGTTAGCTGGATGGGCAGGTCTAAAGTTAGGCAAAGAGAGAGTTAGGATTTTAGTGGGAGGGAAGGGTTTTTTTTATAGGATCAGCTAGGAGAAATAAAAAGGGATTATATGGAGTGAGGTCAGAGAGGACCGAGGAGAGTAGACAAGGGAAGCTTCTGCCAGTGCCAGAGATTGATTGCCACCATTCTAGGCAAGTTGTTATCATCAAAGATGGATTAACATCGTCCTGGGCAAATTGTTGCCACCAGAGACTGGCTACCATTGTTCTAGCCAAGTTGCTGTCACCAGAGGCTGATTAACATCATTCTGGGCAAGTTGTTGCCATTAGAGATTGACTACCATCTTCCCTGTAAGTTCTTATTGCCTGAGATCAAACACCATCATCCCATGTGAGACACTCTTGAGAGAGAGCAACCATCACCGCCCCATGTGTGTGGCTGCCGATTGTGACTGAATACCAGCATATTATGTGCCCTGTTAGGCAGTGGTGCCAACGTGAGAGACCTCCTTGGACTGGCAGCCATTTGGAGGGGAGGTTCGGAGGGCACGGACTTAAACGGTCCCTATGGGGGTGGTGCTACATTGGTAAATAATTTTTTCCACATATTGAATCATTTTCTCCCATGAAATTTCTTCTATATCATACAGATTCTCGTAATATTCTTTAGTTACCTTTTTATTGCTTCATTTTTAAATTGTAGACAGCCTTTTTCATCTAATAAGTTGCTTATCAATTTTTTCTCCTGTTTTTTAAGTTTGTAAGCTAGCTATCTTCCTGGTTTATTTGCATTTTCAAAAAGTTTTGCGTTTTTAATTTGCTGTATCAATTTTTTGATTCTATTAAATTTAATTTATGTTTTATTGTTTCCATTAGTCTTTTCAGTATTTTCTTTTGTGGATTTATTTGTAGTTCTAATTCTAGTTTTTTAAATTCTTCCTTTAGCAGTATATATTGTTGTATTTTTTTCTTTGTTTTTTTCACAATGTATGTTATAGCTACATCTCTAAACTATGCTTTGGCTGTATTCCATACATTTTGTAATGTTGTATCTTCTTTTTTATTTTCTTTAAAAAAAGAGCTCCATTTCTTTTGTTGCTAATTCTATAAATTCCCTTTTTTTGGTAAACATTTTAATAATTTTCTAATTTTACAATCATAAATACTTAATAAACCACATGTTGTCTGGGTTCATTGGTAATTCAGTGGTACATATTAACTTTCTCAGTCTAGTTCCAATACTTCATCCAATGCTTCTTTGATCCTCTCTTCTTCCGGTGGTATGCATTTTTCCCACACTGGGCAAATACAATTCTTGTTACTGTTAATGCATATACAATTAAATATCTTCATCACATTTTTTTGGTATTGTACATAATATCAATAATGTCAATTTATAATATCTTTTCTAGCCAAAACATATCTCAATTGCATTTGCGCTTAAAATCCATTTGTTCCATCAGTATCCTGTTTTTCCCACTTTTTAAAAATTAATTTCCCATCAGTGTTCAAAATATCTCTATCACTTATAATTTTCTCATAATGTATTATATTTGGGTAACCCAAAGCTTCCCTTATTCAAACCCTTTTAGAATTTTCATATTTCTCATCTCATAACAAAATATAATATTCTAGTTAGAAATCCTATTCTTCTAGTTATAATGATACTTTTATTTCTAACAGTTATCTATTTTCTTAACTACATTCAAACATCTGTTTAATAATATAGTATCCTGTCTCTATTGTTTATAGTTTTCTCATAGTAAATTATATTTGGGTAACCAAAAGTTTCCCTTATTCAAATCCTCTTGGTATTTTCATATTTCTCTTTTCATACCAAAATATAGTATTCTAGTTATAAATCCTATCTTTCTAGTTATAATAATACTTTTATTTCTAACAATTATCTATTTTCTTAGCCATGTTCAAACATATATTTAATAATAATAATAGTAATAATAATAATAATAATAATAATAATCCCCCAGTGAGGCACTACCTTGACGTGGTTGTGGGGCTTGTGTACTCTGAGGAAGATGAGAGCTATGCCAGAGGTTCAACCATACTGGACAGGTCTCATCAGAGGAGTCAGACAAAGAGTGTCTCTCCCATAAAAAATATGGTGAGACGTAAATTTCAGAATGCCATACCGGCTCGGACGTCGCCCGGGTTAACAAGGTCCGCACTAGATATTGGAGTTCCTGGATATCTGGTGAAAAATGGGTTACAGGACTCAGGACTGTTGGCTGAGCAACCAGGGCCAGCAGCTGCAGAACTACTGGAAGAAAAGGTGTTTACCCGTCGCAGATACACAGTGATGGAAAACAAAGAAATAATGATCTGTTACTACAGATCAAGTCCAACAAGCGAGGATATCTAAAACGAATGCACCAATTCTGGAAAGAACAACATCCAGAATCAGAAATAACAGAACAGAGACTAGCAGATCAACGCCGATTTATAACACGAAATAAAGTATTTACAGAAACAGAATTGGACGAACTGCAAAGGTTTACCCAGGGCAAAGAAATCAAAGCCTTACAAGAAGTAATTCAGAATGTAGAGGCAAACCAGGGGGAGTTGGCAGTGAAAGAATCCAGTAGAGATATACAACTGTTCTCATTTGGAAACCAGGCACCTCTTCCTCAGGAAGAACAAAACCCTCTAACTAAAGAAATAAAAGAATTGAAACAAAGAATAACTGAGCATCTAGAACAGCACAAAAACAACAGAATAAGGCTGCCTGCATTGAAGCTTGTTCCAAAGAAACAGCTAGCACAAGCATTAAAAGATGCAAATACTGCAATAGCAAGTATAAGCACCAATTCACTGCAAGAAACAAACCAACTAATGTACAGCACAGCTGCAGTTATAACAGAATACCTGGGATGTAAAATCAACAAAAAAGAAAAACAAACAAACAGTGCACCAGAAAAATGGAAGGTTAGACTAGAAAATAAGATCAGCAAGTTAAGATCACATGCAAGCAAGCTAGAACAGATGAAAGAAAAGAAGCTGAAGAACAAGAAGACCAAAGAATACCTAATCAAGAAATACCACTTAGAAACAAGGAAGATCAAGGAAGCACTGGAAATAATAAAGCAACAAATAACAGCTATAGCCAGGAAAATCAGTAGATATGAAGCTCGAATTGCAAACTATAGGCAGAACCTCCAATTTCAATCCAATCAGAAACGTTTCTACCAATCCATCAATGGAGAAACTGCAAGGAATCAGTCAGTACCTGACAAGGAAGAAACAGTGCAGTTCTGGAAGCAGATATGGGATAACCCAAAGAAATACAACAAGGATGCGGCTTGGTTAAAAGAGGTGGATGCAAATAAAACAGAAGTTGAAATGAAAGAACTAGTAATAACAACAAAAATGGTAGAAAAAAGAGCAAAGAAAATCAAAAATTGGTCAGCACCAGGTGAAGATGAACTGCATGGGTTTTGGTTGAAACATCTAACTGTTATACACCCACTCATTGCCAAGCAATTCAACAATATATTACAAGGAGGAGAAATTGAAAAGTGGCTAACAACTGGGAAAACCTACCTAATAATGAAAAATCCAGCAAAAGGGGCAACACCAGGTAACTACAGGCCAATTACCTGCTTACCAACAACTTTCAAATTACTAACTGGTGTGGTAGCTGATGCAGTACAACAGCATCTAGTTGAAAACAATCTCTTTCCACCTGAGCAGAAAGGAAACCGCCCCAATAGCAGAGGAACAAAAGATCAACTCCTAATAGACAAAATGATCTTGGAAAACTGCAAGAGAAGGAAGACCAACCTGAATGTGGCATGGATTGACTACAAAAAGGCATTTGACTCTCTGCCACATGATTGGATAATCAAGTGCCTAGAAATAACAGGAGTAAGTAGAAACATCAGAAAATTTGTGCAAAAATCGATGGCACAATGGAAGACACAGTTGCAGATCAATGGTGAAAAGCTGGGAGAGGTTAATATCAAGAGAGGAATATTTCAAGGAGATTCATTATCACCATTACTATTTGTTATTGCACTGTTTCCTCTGTCAACAATACTGAATAACTCAGGACATGGTTATCAAACATCAAAAACATCTGCTAGACTATCCCACCTCCTTTACATGGATGATCTGAAGCTGTATGGAAAAACATCATCTGAAATAGAATCGCTGCTCAACACTGTCCGTATATATAGCCAAGATATTGTAATGGAGTTTGGCTTGGACAAATGTGCCACACTTACTATCAAACAAGGAAAAATAGTGAAAACTGAAGGAATCAAGATGCCCCACGAAAATAACATTAAGAGTCTGGATGAGGAAGAGTACTACAAATACTTGGGTATCCTTCAAGCTGACAACATCAAGCACACTGAAGTCAAGAAAAAGATTAGAGGTGAATACATCAAGAGAGTGAAGAAGATCTTAAAGTCCAAACTCAATGGAGGAAATACCATAAAGGCAATCAACACCTGGGCAATCCCAGTCATTAGGTACACAGCTGGAATAGTGGACTGGACTCAAGCAGAACTAAAAGCAATGGATAGGCAGACCAGAAAAATAATGACAATGAATCATGCCCTTCATCCACGCAGTGACATTGATAGACTTTATCTACCAAGGCAAATAGGTGGGCGTGGAATGCTACAAGTACATCAGATGGTTGAAGAAGAAAAAATGGCTTTGGAAGAATATCTGAAGAACAATGATGAAGATGCACTGAAATTAGTATATCAGGAAGGCTTACTAACTACTGGAGAGACCAAACTGGCCTACAAGAAAGACCAAATGAAGAACAGAATAGAGGCATGGGAAGACAAAGCACTACATGGCCAATACATGAAAAAAATAGCTGGGAAAGCAGATAATAATAAAACCTGGCAATGGCTAAGAGCAGGAAAATTGAAGAAAGAGACCGAGGGACTAATTCTGGCTGCACAAGACCAAGCCTTAAGGACAAATGCATACAAAGTCAAAATTGAGAAGACAGCAACAGACAGTAAGTGCCGCCTATGCAAAGAAGCTGAAGAAACAGTGGACCACTTGGTAAGCTGTTGCAAGAAGATTGCACAGACTGATTACAAGCAGCGGCATGACAAAGTAGCAACAATGGTGCATTGGAAGATCTGCAAAAAATATCATTTGCCTGTAAGCAAAAACTGGTGGGATCATAAAATAGAGAAAGTCATAGAAAATGATAAAATTAAACTGCTCTGGGACTTCAGAATTCAAACAGACAAGCACCTGCAACATAACACCCCAGACTTAACAATTGTCGATAAGAAAGACAAAAAAGTCTGGATAGTGGACGTGGCAGTGCCTGGAGACAGCAGAATAGAAGAGAAAGAACTGGAGAAGATAACAAAATACAAAGACCTACAAATAGAAATAGAAAGACTGTGGCAAAAGCAAGCAAGGGTAGTACCAATAGTCATAGGCTCCTTGGGTGCAATCCCAAAACAACTGGAGCACCACTTGAACACCATTGGCATTGACAAATTCGCTATTAGTCAATTGCAAAAGGCGGCCTTATTAGGAACTGCTTCCATCCTGCGACGATACCTATAATACCATCAAACATCTACTTCTGCCTATCCCAGGTCCTGGGTAAGGACTCGATAGGTAGACAAAATGCCAAATCCAGTCTGAACATCTGGCTGACTGTGCGATGATTGATAATAATAATAATAATAATAATAATAATAATAATAATAATAATAATAATAATAATAAAGTTGGAAGGGACATTGGAGGTCATCTAGTCCAACCCCCTGCTCAGGCAGGAAACCCTATACCATTTCAGACAAATGGCTGTCCAGTCTCTTCTTAAAAATTTTCAGTGTTAGAGCATTCACCACTTCTGGAGGCAGGTTTTTCCATAGGTTAATTGTTCTAACTGTCAGGAAGTTTCTCCTTAGTTCTAGGTTGCTTCTCTCCTTGATTAGTTTCCATCCATTGCTTCTTGTCCTGCCTTCAGGTGCCTTGGAAAATAGCTTGACTCCCTCTTCTTTGTGGCAGCCCCTGAGATATTGGAATACTGCTATCATGTCCCCCCTCTGTATCTTAAACCTGTCTTCTGGAGTGTTGGCTATTTCTGCCAGCTTGGTTGCAAATTTGATGATTTCCCTATCTATCCCCTCGCCCAAATCATTGATGAAGGTGGTGAATAATATAATGTCCCATCTAATGGGTCAAAACCTCTATTTTCTTCAGTCTTACTCTGGCTTTCTTCCTTTGCCAACTAACTTTCCAAGTCAATGCATTTGAGTCCTATTTTTGTGTACATTGTTTGAAGTAAGAAAGACAATTTGATTAAACACTCAGCCTATCTATATTCATTAAACAGCCTCCCCTTTTCTCCAATTTTCCACAATTCTCCTGACAGCTTTATCTTCCATTCAATCAGCTCTTCTTCCTTATCCTCAAATATGTTCTGAGATCTTGACAAGTAAGATATCTTTTCCATTTCCGGTATTATCGCTGCATCTTCTAATTCTTCATTTGTCTGAGTCTGTCTGTTAATTCCTTCCTTTAGGTCTTCCATCTTTGGATCTGCTTCCTCTAATTTTCCTTCTATTTTCTGGGTTACTGGTTCCTTCTTTATAGTCATTTTCTGAATTTGTAAGTTTAGATTAGAAAGTAGTTATTTTATCTCCTTTGCGTTATTTTTAGTCTCATCATGAGTTAAGACAATTGTCTCTTTTTATTGATTTCAACATAGAAAGAATTTCTTTCTGAGATTTATTAACATTTTTTGTTGGTATGTGAAGCTAGAGGTTTTGGCAACAAATGTTAGAGATGGTTTTTTTTACCATTTAAGACTAAGTGTGGAACATCCATTTTATTTTTGTATGTGGTCTTTATAGTTCAATCTATTTTGAGATTTAAAAAGTTTCAGTCAATTGTCATTTGAACTCCAAATTATCTAGCCAGCCTATTAGTCCATCCTTAGGCCTTCTCTAAACAAATATAAGCAAAGTCCATGTTTTTCTGTCCAATGAAAAACATATCCTTTCTGTCCAGTGAGAAAAGAAACAATTAAAAGTTATTCATCAATCAAAAGTTTATAATCCAAAGTGTTCCATCATCTCAATCAGTTATGCCTGTTTCTTCTACAGACAAATAATTCCATGACACAGCTCTAAAAGTCAGTTAGAATTTATATTCATAATCCAAGCAGGCCAATTTCAAAATAGTTTATTGACTCTGCCATGCAGATAAGCAGCCCAAGAGTTTTTTTTCCTTCTCCAGCTGCAGTCTTCAAAAGTGAAAGTTTCCAAGGGCACCCAAAGTCTTATCTGAGTCTGGGCTTCTGGCCAAATTTCCTTTAAGCACAATAAATTGTAGTTCTGTGGTTCACCACTAGATGTCATTAATGCCTTCTTCCAGCTTTAAACTTATATTGCAAGCTTTTCAAGTCTCTTCTCTAAAAAAAAGTCTCAAAAGCACTTTTAGTCCCCAAATTTCAAGGCTCTATATCTATATTGATTCCAAATTAATCTTATAATTTTCTCCATTTTCCCCCAAGCAGTTAGTTCGCCGCTTTTTTCCCCCTGAGGGAATGGGGCAGAAATTCCCTTTCCCTCTCTCATAGGGGAGGATTCTTTGCTTTGGGTGGTTTTTTTCAGGAAAACGTCTTTAAGTTATAAAGAGAAGATAGAGTCCCACCCAGTTTCATCCATGTTGCTCAAAAGTTGATCATTAGTGCTTATTTTCTTTGGTTGTCAGCAGCTTCTGACTGGGTACACGAATGTAGCTAGTCTTTCTCCTGCCGGTTTGGAGGGCTTCCTCAGATCAAACAGAAGGGCCACTGTCCCTCTGCAATCAATGAGGGTCTCCTTCTTCTTTGTCACCTCTCCAGGGTGACTTTTGACCCTTTTTAGAGTTCCCAGCAGTGCAAAATTGCATGCAGAAGACAACTGGGAGTCCAGATTCTTTCTCTTTTAATATGGATTGGTTCAAGGTCCATCTTAATTTTTTTGTATTCCTTTCCACATCATTACAGGATTATGGTCTGCCCAAGTGTCTAATTCTATCTCAATCTCCTGCATATTAATTCTTAATTCAGGTGTCATCCAAATCATGTCAATTCTGGAACAAGATTTATGGCTATTCGAGTAGAATGCATATTGTAGTTTTTCTGGATTAGTTTCTCTCCAAGTATCTTGTATACAATTTCCTCTATCACGTTAAAAAAAGATGTTAGATAATCTTTTGCTTCCTCATTTTCCTGTTTTGCTACTTTTATAGTCTAATGTCCCATCTGCTATTGTATTAAAATCCCCTACTAGGCAAATGTTTTGATATTCAAATTCTGTTATTTTTCTATGAAGATTTTGATAAAATTCTTCTTTATTGTTTGGTGCATATATTACTACCAAAAGTACCTGTTTTTGATGTAAAAATATTTCTACCATCACAATTCTCCCTTCATCTGAATAAATCATTTTAGAATCTATTGTCTCTTTAATGTATACAGCTACTCCTCTTTTTATTGTTGTTGTGCTGACAACAACAAACGTTTACAGTATTGTTTTTTATGTGTCTCTTGCAGACAAATTATATCAATATTTAATTTCTGCAATTTTTTAAAGATTCTGTTGTGTTTTGATGGGGAATTCAGTCCATTTATATTCATTGAAAAAAATCTGTTTTCCTTCTCCATTTTGTTTACTTATATTTAGGTCTTGTAGATCTCGTAGTCCTTTGCTCTCTTGCTGTTTCCTCACTCTCTTGATCTGGCTTCTTTTTCTCTTCTTCTTTTGTGTAATTGTTTCCTCTGTTGTTTGTTCTGTCAGTTTTTGGCCTTTTCTAACCTCTTGTTGATGTTGTACTCTTTCATCCAGTAATGCTCTTTTTCTTTTGTCAAGCTCTTCTGCCTTCCAAAATAAATCCAATCAATATCTTGTATTGTTCCAGTTGACTAAGATTCCTTCTAGCATTAATCATCTAAAGTTTACACCTTTTGCAATTTAATTGTCGTTCTTTCATCTTTTAAATAGGAGGAACAACAGTAGCTGATGAATACATACACACAGTGGTGGGATTCAGCTGGTTCTCACCAGTTCGGCTGAACTGATACCTATTTTTTTGTTGAGTTTAGCGAACCGGTCATGATAAATGTGAGTTGCCACTCCTGGCCTTCCCGTCTCCAATTTTTCCAGTTTTTTTTCAATCTGATGCTGAGGTGTTTTCTCTCGGCTCCTCCCTTCAGCCATTCAGGTCTTGCTACTCCCACACTCCTCAGGGTGATGGAGGAGATTCTCCAAAGCACCAACTGAAGCTGATGTCCTGTCCATGCCCAAGGGAGACTTCCTCCATCACTCTGCAAGCAGAGGCAGGAGGAAGACAGGCGATCCAGATATGATGCATGGTGGCAGCAAGTGGAGGCAGGCCCCCCCTCTGTTTGCTGCCACCATGATGCATGTCCAGATCGCCTGCTTTCCCCTCCACTTGCAAGGTGATGCAGGAGGTCTCTCTTGGGCATGGAACAGGGCATCAGCTTCAGTCGGTGCTTACAGGATGATAGAGGAGGTCTCCCTTAGGCTTCTCCCACTTTCTCCTTCTTCCTCCTCCTTTGAACAGGCCTTCACTCCCATTGCTGCTTTTTCAGTCCCGGATATCAGTTTGTCCAGAGTCTGTGCAGAGGTTCTTTGGAATGAAGCCTGATAGCAATTGATGGAGTAAGAACCATTCTCTTTGCTTTTGGACTGGCTCTGAAATGGGCTGGAAGGGGTGGCCCAAGGACTCCAATGTAGATTTACAGCAGCAAGGGGATTGGAGGCATGTGAATACATGCTAGTCTGGCATCTCAAAAAATGTTTTTTTCCCCCTGTGCTGGATTTTCACTACCATACTGTTTAACTTTCTTTAAAGTTTACTTGATGCAGAAAACCTAGGCATTGTACAGATCTTTGTTCAGTCCATCCTGGAAACAGCTTACCAGGATGTCCTCTGGCCAGTTTAAACAACTGGACAGCTCTCAGAACTCCTCTGTATTCAGCTACTGGCAAGCACTCCTATTTCACCATTTTTATGCGTTCATGGGCTTTCCGGTCTGCCAAATCATCTTTAAAGTGACGATGGAGGGCTACCATGGAACTTCTCAATTCTGGAGCACTGCAGTTGTACAGGGTCACCATCCAGTCAGCGGCAGCATTCTCCAGTGCCAGGATGACTACCCTGACTTTCTCCCCATCCATGGGCAGTGTTCTCCCATATATCTGCATGTAGGTGAACACCTGGGCAAGAAAGAACCCCAAGCATTTGGGATTGTCATCAAACATCACCCCCAACAGGCTCCATCGGCTGCCATGGGTCCTCTCTGGGTCCTTGGGAAGGATGTCCTCATCATGGTGCTGCTGCAGGGAGGCAGCCACCACTGCTGCCTCTGGTGCTGCTAGCTCTTCTTCCTCTTATCATGGGTGCTCTTTCAGTTGGACTTTTATTTTCTCAAAGGACTTTCTCACATATTCCATGGTCTGCTTTAACACTGCTTCCATCAGCTCTGATTTGGGATCCTCCCTTTTCGGGAGAGGCAGGCTCCGGATTTTTCTTTTTAGAATTTTTCTTTTCTTTGCCTTGCATGAGGGTCACTTTCTGAGCCTTTTCCTCCCAGTCCTCTTTCTTTCCAACTCTGAGTGACCTAGCTCAATATCTTTTGGCTGAGGGTTCAGCTTTTTCCAGGTCCCTGGAAGTGTCTTCCTCGGGGCTTGCCAGAGTGATGTCTCCACTTCAAGACTCCATTTCCCCCTCTTCCATTCTGCTGTTAGGAAGGAGCAAGTTGGTTGTGACACCTCGGTAGGGCAGCTGCCTTTCTGGGTTGGGCACTATGCAGATCTCACCTTATGTAAGGAACTACCTCAAGCAGAATTCTTGAAACAGGCATTATCTCAAAAGAAACTTTTATTAGGGGCTAGTGATAGCAGGGAAAACAAGGCGAAATCTGGAGAAAAACCCAGGCAAGCAGTATATTAAAAGCAATATTATTATTCCGAGTCCCAGTGTCCATTTGAATTCCAGCCAACCCACAGGTGGCATAGTGTTTTGGTAACTGGCTCCATTGGCACACTCAAGGTCTCTCTTGCTTTTGTTTCCTTCTGACTCCAAGCACCAACCTTCTCCTAGATAAGGGAGATGCATTCCTTCTCCTGGGGAAAGGGCATAGTGGCAAGATAGTGCGAAGCATCCCCAAAGAATCCCCCCTCCCAACAGAATGGCAGGCCCCAAATAATGGTTACAAAAGCAGGGTTTTCTTTGGGGACCTGACAGGCTCTTTCTAGTTCTATAGCTCTATTATTTCCAAAATAACATTCATCCCACAAAAGAATAAAATCATCTGAAAAGGAATTGTGTTGTTTTTCATCACTGTAGCCAATAGTTTCTTATATTGTAAGCTGGTAAATTATAGTAATTTTAATGAAACAATTATTTCTGTTCTTTTAGGGTTCTTTTAACTATAAGAACAGGAGGTATATAAGACAGCTGAGTTAGGATATACAGTATCAACACTGCATTGCAGTGATTACAATTTTTTAAATTCTTTCTATTCCTATACAAAGTAGTGCTATGGGATTAAATTGTCCCATGATAAGCAAGCAGTCTTCAAATATTTGAGAGGCTGCCACAGAAAGGAGGGGGTCAATTTGATCTCCATACCATCTGAGGGTAAGACAAAAGTTAATGGATGGAAACTTATCAAAGAGAGATCTATAAGAACTAAGAAGAAATTTCCTGAGAATGAGAACAATTAATATGTGGAACGGTTTGCCTCCAGGAGTTGTGGGTGTTAAATCAGTGGAGATTTTTAGGAAGAAATGGGACAGCCATTTGTATGGAATGGTATATAGTCTCCTGCTTGCAGGGGATTGGACTAAAAGATCTCCAAGGTTCCTTCCAACTCAGTTATGCTCTTATTATAGAATTTCCTGAAACTCTACTTTATCAACATGAATGTGGTGGAAGTCACTAACTTCTGTTTATCCTTTACGTCTTTTTCCCTGATCTAATATATCAAAGACCACTGATAGTTTTAGTAAGTGTTTAAATTGAGAAATACTTTGAGTGTTTCAGAGAATGTAGCTATAGTGCTTAAAGTGACTTATCTATCTACAAATGTTCTTAAGGAGATTTTGATTCCTAAAGATCAGATGTTTAATTGGGAAATATTCTTGAATCCATCACTGGCACTGTAGTCTTCAATGACTGGAAAATCTTATTATCGTCTCAGACTGCTATAACAGTTGAACTCCCACTTGGATTATTGTATGGGGCTGATTTTAAAAATGATTTGAGAATTTCACCTAATATGCCTGTTAACTGATTAAAGAGAACCTCAAATCATTTAATGCTTATACAGTATTAGAGATTTTTGGCACTGAATAGCTTTTATTCTCCAATACATTTTAAATTTTAACCTAGTATTTTTAGATTTTTTTTCACTTTTAAAATTCTTTCATTTTATTATTGTTTTATAATATACTATTAAAATTTGCAAATAGAAAGATGACTAATAAAACTAAGATTATAAAAAATTAAAGTACAGAGAAAAAATATAAAAAAATAAAAAGCATTTCTTTGATATTTCAGTACAAGGTCTCTTCTTCCCATATCTCATCTCTTATCAATAAACAATAAAATTCTAATGTTTATTAAAATAACAATAATGTATATGTTAACCTTAATCAAATAAATTAGTTTTATATTCCTTTCTTTTTAAAACAGTAACATCATTTTCTCTAAAAATACAGCAAAACAAATCTCATCTCATCTCTTACTTGTTGTCTATAAATCTATAAAGACTCATGTGGTTCTAGTAAAAAAATAAGTTCATTAAACATTAACAGATATATGTTTTAACCTTGATCAAATAAATACACTATTTTCTTTCTGTTTCATTTTTAAAAGATTTATCTAATCCTATCACTGGTTTCTTAATATTTTCTCTTTATGTCCTCTTAGAACCTCCTTCATTAGTTTAACGTTTCTTTTGAAAATCCAAAATAAAAACTATCCAAGTCACTCTTTTGATTTATTATTTGTATTCCCCTTTATTAAGACATTTAAAATAATTTATAGCTTTATTTGTAAATCCAGTGTAGCAACATTTTCTACATTTTTATAGTCTGGCATTTTAAAGTCCAATTTCATATTCAAATCAGCCTGTCTCTATTTTGTCTAGTAAAACTCTGATCTACTTCTGTAGTCTGTTTTAAATCCATTGTTATAGTAGCAGACAATCTTAATTTCTGAGTTCATTGTTTCCAAATATCCTTATTCCACCATCAAATATTCTTCACTGCATTAACAGGTTTTTTCTCTTTTAATTGTAATCTTTAGTTTATGGTTCTCTGTAATCATCTTTAAAGTCTCCTCTTATTATGTGCTTTTTCTTTAATCAACCTCATTTTCTCATGAGAAAATTACTTAGAGCTAGTTTTAAAATTTCATATATATTTTTGTAAAATTTTAAACAACCCACAGAAAATATTCTTTCAAGTCAGTTTATAACTTTCCAAAATAAACATTTAGCCAACTTGCATGAAATTTTGTATAAAAAAAGATAATAAAACTTGCTCTTCTGAAGGTTATTAACATCCAAAAAGCCATTAACAAAGGCTGACTTCCTGTGAATGCCATATTGAGCTGATCCCTTGTTGGCTTTTGCTGGTTAGCAGGATACCTTTTGTGAAGGAAATTCCAACAGGATGCTGGATCTGAGCCAGCATGATCTCTCCAGGAGAGATAGCTGAGGTTGTTCACATGTCTCTGCACAGCTGTTCCTCACGAGTAGGCCATAGAAATTGTGATTTTTACAGTTGATTTATGAGTGGAGCAGGTAAGAGTTGGGATTACATTAAGCCCACACATGCAAAGCAGCCTTCGCAAGAAAGGAATCCTTATAGTGAGTTTCCACCCTCCCCCATAGTCTTCCCAGTTTTCTTCTGAAGCTTCACATGGGGACAATGGCTCCAGGACTCCTTCTTTCCTCTGCAGCTTTCACAGGCATCTGGGGCAGTGATGGCAAACCTTTTAGAGACCGAGTGCCCAAACTGCAACCCAAAATCCACTTGTTTATCGCTGGGTGCCAGGTGGGCGTGGCCCACTGGGTGGGCATGGCTGTGGTAGTCATGACACATCGGGTGGGTGTGGCCAAGGTGGGTATGATCACCTCGATATTGCTCGTGGGCAGGGAAGCCTGTGGGGGCAGGGCAGGGTTGGGAGAGATCCAGGGGTCTCTGGCAGGTGGGGCGGTGGACAGGAGGCTCATCCTGTGGGATAAGGCAAGGCGAGGCAGAGTGGGGTGCCATTGTCACAGGGCAAGGTGAGTCAGGGGCTGGGGCGGCTGCTGCCTGACATCATCAGCCCCTGCACACAGAGGCCAGTGAGCACATAGATGCTGGGATGCATCTGGCCACGTGGGACCTCAGTGAGTTAGCAGGTGGCTGGTTGAAGAAGGATGGTTGCCATCTGTGGGGCATGGCATGCATGCCCACAGAGAGGGCTCTGAGTACCACCTCTGGCACGTGTGCCATAGATTTGCCACCACTAATCTGGGGGAATGGAAGAACTTGGGAAAATCTGTTCCACTCTGGCTGCATGGTGGCTTTTAGTGGATGGCTGGATCAAACCTAATTCTTTGGCTCAAATAGAGGCAGTGTCTGGGTCAGTGTGGTCTCCTTCCAAAAGGTTGTAGGGGTCATCTATGCAGAGCTGAAAGATATGAGAACAAAATCTCTTCCTTCCCTTTCTGGATGGGCTCTCCCAGGAGAGGCTTTGGTGATCAGACAAAGGCATGGAGAACAGAAGATAAGAAATGGAGAAGTAGATGGGGGGGGGGGTGTAGCTTGCAGGCAGAGTTTGAAAAGGTATTAATACTGCAGTTGTTAAAGAAACAGATAATACCAGTCACAACAAAATGAAGATACCACAGATGAGGACAAAAGAGGCTGGATTCAGGTAAGAGAAAAAAAAATGAAAGGTCTCACTTCTGAAATTGAATATTTGCAACATGTTAAAGAGGACTTAAGGACTTGCAGCTTGAAAATGCTGGGCAGCTTGAGAATGCTGAAAGCTCCAAATAATTTTAAAAGCCTAATATTTTAAGGTGTGCAATTTGCCAAGGGCAGGAGTGTTGTGTCCTGAGCCTGCAGATACAGGCTCGGGATGTTGCAAGGGTCCCGGGCTTTGCAAAAGCTGCCTGGGACCAGACTGAATGGTGCCAGCTTTGCGTGCATGTGCAAGGTGCGAAAAGGGCCTTGTTATGTAACCATTTTGTCCGGGGATCTGAGCATATAAAAGGAGGCCTGCGTGCCTCTGCTCGTTGTTGGAGTTTTGGCTGAAGTACAATAAAGAGTGTTGTTCTACAGAGATGTGTCCTATCCCTTCACCTTCATTTCAAGGACTTAACACTGGCGACGAAGATGGGAATGCTTCAACTGGTAAACAACAGGAAGCTATAAGACTCACCCCAAAAAAGTCCTGCAGAGGGAAAACGGTGTTAACAGCAGCAGCCATCCTGACAGTACAACATTGCTGGAGGGTGAGTTTGGCTGAAAGACCCTTTCCCTTAAGAAGCAAGTGGTGAAGTGCTAGTCACTATGGCGAAGATTGGCCTCTTCGATGTCTCACACCCGGAAAGATGGGAGTCATACGTTGCGAGGGTGGAGAACTACTTCAGAGTCAACCAAATTTGTGAAGAGTGGCTTAAGGCTGCCACCTTGTTGTGCGTGTGCGGTCAAGAGACTTTTGAGATTGCTGAAAACCTAGTGGCCCCTGCCTCTCTGGAAGGTGTAATGTATAAAGATTTTAAAAAGCTTCTAAAAGAGCACTTCCAGCCCAAGTTGTCTGTCATTGCATGGAGACACACATTCGAACAGAGGGATCAGAAGGCAGGAGAATCTGCAAAGGACTTTATTGCAGCCTTGAGAAGAGCAGCCAGACCATGTGAGTTTAAAGACTTAGAAGAAAGGCTGCGCGACCGTTTTGTATGCGGACTGAGGAATAGAGACTTGCAGCAAAAGATTTTTGCTAAGGAAGATGTCTCGTTCCAAGATGCTCTGTGAGAGGTTACAGCAGAGGAAGCAGCAGGAGGGGCAGTAAAGAACATGCAGCCCACAAGAAACTCCCCAGAGACCGTCGCCGTCCACCAGGAGAATGTGCGAGAAGATTCAAAAGAAGTTCCTGAAGATGAGGTGGACAAGCTTTACCAGGCAGCTGGAAGAATACAGAAGGAGCGAGTAGAAAAGGTTTCAACAGCCCTTCAATGCATCAGTTGCGGAGGACTCCACAAACGAGCTGATTACCGGTTCCGTTCCGCCATTTGCAGAGCATGCGGTAGGCAAGGTCACATCGCATCCATCTGTTTAGGTCGTCAGAAGACACAAGCTAGAGAAGAATTGCATCTGAAAGATACCAGGGTCACTAGCCAAAATAGGGTGGGTTTCTGCGCACACATAAACCCCTAAAAAAGAAACTGTCCCTTAAAGTAAGGTTACAGGGAGTTCCTTTATCCATGGAACTGGGCACTGGGTCCGCTCTTTCCATAATTTCCTTCAACACATTCAGGAAGATTTGTAGTAGCTGTGGTCTTCGAGTTAAGCTCAGGCCATCCAATGTGATACTCACAGACTTTCAGAATTCTAAGGTGTGTGTTAAGGGGGAGGACACCCTTAAGGTACAGTACAAGAGTTTTGAGGGTCCATTAGATGTGTTGGTTGTTGGGGGTGAACGCATGAGTCTCATTGGACTCAATTGGTTTGAGGCTCTGGGAATACAGGTCACAGGGCTGCACCATTTGCAAACATTAAGCCTTGCAGAAGTCTGCAAAGAATTTGCAGATGTGTTTAGTTCTGAGCTTGGATCCTATAAGGGGCCTCCAGTTTCACTGCGGTTAGATCCTTCCATAGCACCCATTAGGGTCAAACCTAGGAGGGTACCAATTGCCCTCAAAGGCAAGATTGATACTGAATTAGACAAACTGTTCCAGCAGGATATCTTAGAACCTGTTGATTCTAGTTCTTGGGAGACCCCAATAGTAACACCTCTTAAGGCTAATGGAGACATTCATATTTGTGCAGATTACAAATGCACACTAAACAAGGCATTACAGCAACACGCTTATCCAGTACCAGTAGTGAGTCACATTTTGGCTTCCCTAAAAGGGGGGCGCATTTTTGCGAAACTTGACCTGGCTCAGGCCTATCAACAGTTGCCTGTTGATGAGGCTGCTGCTGAAGCGCAGACAATTGTGACCCATAGAGGAACCTTTAAAGTAAAGAGGTTGCAGTTTGGGGTGAATGTGGCCCCTGGCATATTTCAAAGTGTCATGGAGAACACATTGAGGGGTATTCCTGGAGTTTGTCCATATTTTGATGAAGTCCACATTGCTGGTGAATCATCTCAATCATTGGCTGAACGATTAAGGGCTGTCTTGCTTCGTTTTAGAAGAACAGGCCTTAAGTTAAAAAAAGACAAGTGTAAGTGCAACTGATTTTTTGGGATTCAGGATAGATGCTCAAGGCATTCATCCGTCTGAGACTAAATTAAAAGCCATCCAGCAGGCCCCAAGCCTTAAGTCTAAGGCTGAGCTACAGGCCTTTTGGGGCCTTTTGAATTTCTACCATGCATTTCTGCCACATAAAGCTGCAATAGCTGAACCCTTGCATAGGCTTTTGGACAAACAAGCCTGTTGGCAGTGGACTAAGGTCCACGAAAAAAGTTTCAAGAGGTTAAAGCCTTGCTTACTTCCAATGCTGTACTAGCTCACTTCCATGAGCAGCTGCCTGTTTGCATTGCCTGTGATGCTTCTCCATATGGTGTAGAGGCAGTTCTGAGCCATCTGATGGCTGATGGGACACAGGTCCCTGTGGCTTACTATTTCAGAACGCTGTCTTCCGCTGAGCGTAATTACGCTCAGATTGATAGGGAAGCGCTGGCCATTGTGGCTGGTATTAGGAAATTTCATGATTTCATATATGGCTGCCATTTCACGGTCTATACTGACCATAAGCCACTGCTGGGGTTGTTTACCACAACCAAACAGACCCCTCATATTCTTTCTCTCCGTAAGTTGAGATAGTCCATTTTTTTGTCAGCATATGACTACACGCTGATTCACAACTGGGAAAGGAAATGGGCCATGCTGATGGCCTAAGTAGATTACCCCTACCAGTTTTGGAGCCTGACCCTGCTCCAGCAGTTAATATTATGTCCATTCAAGAATTGCCTGAGTCTCCCCTCAATGCTAGGGATGTGGCTGCAGAAAGTGCCACTGATCACACATTTACAGGTGTGTTGTCATGGGTGTTGTCAGGTTGGCCTGACAAGTGCCCTTATACTGAGTTCCAAAGTTTCTGGCATAAGAGGCATGAGCTGTCCACTTTCAAGGGTTGCCTGATATCGGGAAGTAGGGTAGTGATCCCTGCCTCATTGAGGTCTAGAATCTTAATCTCTCTACATGAGGGACACCCTGGGATAGTCAGGATGAAAGCACTTGCATGCAGCCATTTGTGGTGGCCTGGCCTTGATAAAGTCATCGAGGCTCAGGTACATGGGTGCCATGTGTGCCAATAGTCCTGGCCTGAAATGCCTCAGGCCCCAGTTCATAGGTGGGAGGAAACCCTAACACCATGGTCTAGGGTACATATTGATTATGCTGGGCCCTTTCAGGGGCAATTCTTCCTAGTTGTTGTTGATAGCCATTCCAAGTGGCTAGAGGTTGTTCCTGTGACCTCCACCACTACTGCCAAGACTATCCAGGTGCTGAGAGGTATTTTTGCAACTCATGGCCTTCCAGATGGTTTTAGATAACGGTCCTCAATTCACTTCTTCTGAGTTCCAGGCTTTTCTTCAAGCCAATCTGATCTGCCATGCAACTTTGGCTCCTTTCCATCCATCCACCAATGGGATGGCTGAGCATATGGTGCGCACCACCAAGGATGCCCTCAAGAGACTGATTTATGGTGATTGACATCACAGGTTAGCAGACTTTCTTCTTGCACAGCACACCACACCATGCACACCCACCGGGAAGAGCCCTGCTGAATTCCTCTGGGGTCGCTGGCTCATTACTAAGCTGGACTGGCTGCATCCTGACCGGGTGATGTCTCAGGTGCCACATCCAAGGGCTCCAAGATGCCTTCACATGTGTGATCCGGTTTAGACTCAGAACTATGGGCCTGGTCATACCTGGGTGCCAGCTGTGGTCTGCAAGGTCTCTGGACCTTTTTCCTATGAAGTGTCCTTGGACGATGGCTGCATTCTTAGCCGGCACATAGATCAGCTGCATGTGCGGCTGGACTTACACCCTTCCACTCCTGGCTCTGTACTGGGGGGGGGGGGAAGGAAGGTTATAGAATGCATTTTGGGGATCAATGTCAGCAGCCATTACTGGCCACTGATGGGGTCATCAATTCCCCATCGCAAGATTCCGCAAGTGCTCCGAACAGGAAATCATGGGGCAGAGAATTACTACATACACCCATATGTACTCCAACCAGGGAGGCACACCGGAGGCATCCACATTCTTCACCCAGAACCAGTAACACTCCAAACAGGGAGACTGACCGGGGGTATCCACACAATTCACTGTCAGGCTCTATGAGGAAGACGATTCTGTATCTTACCACCGGCTTCTGGGCTTCCGGGTTCCCAAGCGTTGCGGATACTCGCCCAGCATGATGAAGGCATTCTATCTTGATGGCGGCGATCCGTGTTGCCTGACATCCAGCTGCGACCCTCCGAGCATGCGCAGTCCATTCACCATGCATGCGCAGTGAGGCAAGATCACGGACACAATCATAAGCGGCTAGAACGGTGTAGGGCAAAGCCACGCATGCGCAGAAGGGTCTTTCAGCCCAACTCACTATCCGAGCATGTGTGGACACTGATCCGAAGCAGAGCGACAAAACCGAGGATAGCAGCTGATCGGAGGAAACACCTGGAAGCGTTAAACCGGATGGTAGCTTGTAGGGAACAGGGTGGGGGAAGGAACATGGGGGGTGACGTAGGGGTGACGGATTGGGTGTGGTTTGGGTGTGGTGAAAGGGATTGTATAAAAGCATACTTGGGAGAACTGATCCCTAGTGCTAACTTTGTGCGGTTTTTGTGAAGAAAAAGTAAAGCATTGTTCCTTGTACCTGGCAGAGTGGTTATTTGATGGTAGCTGGATTTTTTGAGTCAGGACGTTGTAACACTCACATTCTGCAAGAGAACCGGCAACACAGCAAGGGAGCAGGCCACATTCTGCAATTGCTCCCGGAAGGCAGTCCTCTGTGAGGGGGGCAAAGAAAGAGGCTACTCCTGACTCTGGTACCTCAGGCACGACCTCGGGGTCCACAAAATACAGGGGGCCTGTAGCCACTCTGGATTATTCCCCCACGAACCATGGAGGTGAGGGACAGTGCTCCCAAAAAGGGTCCATTGTGGATCCAGGGACTACCACTACCACGGGGGCCAGCAAAGCCCTAACCTACTGAGCCTGGCAGGCGAGCATGTAGGTCAGGCAACAACAACAACCAGGGTCTCCTGAAGTAAGTGGCCATTCATGTCTTGGCTCACCAAACATAGAGGGTCATGGACTGGACCCAGGAAACTCTCCCGGTCTGAGGAGGTCGCAAAGGACCAAGCCCCCCCCAAATATCTTTCAGACTTTGTAAAATTGCTGTCCAGTTACAAGGGGTACTACCCTTAAGAATACTGTAATAATGTATTTTGTTTTGGTTATGATTAAGTGTCTTGTAATAAGGAAGCAAGAACAGGAAGTGTGAGTATGGCAACAGTAAGGAATCCCTTCCATGCTTGGTTGTCAGGGTGTTCCAAGCTAGGGGGAGGGGTGTTATGTCCTGAGCCTGCAGATGCAGGCTCGGGATGTTGCAAGGGTCCCGGGCTTTGCAAAAGCTGCCCGGGACCATACTGAGTGGCGCCGGCTTTGCGCGCATGCGCAAGGCGCGAAAAGGGCCTTATTATGTAACCATGTTGTCCGGGGATCTGAGCATATAAAAGGAGGCCTGCGTGCCTCTGCTCGTTGTTGGAGTTTTGGTTGAACTACAATAAAGAGTGTTGTTCTACAGAGATGTGTCCTATTCCTTCACCTTTGTTTCAAGGACTTAACAAGGAGAATTTACCTTTAACATTTATTCATTCTAAAATAGACCACATTATTTTAGAGATTAAAAATGCTTATATGTTCTACAAATAGTTTCATAGTAGTTTCACTATTAGTGATAGGATAAGAAAAGTAACTCAAGAAGAAGAATATTTCCCTACACAAGCATACTTGAGCTCATGTAGCTAGACACACTTCATATTTCAGGAAAAGAATAGATAGATAAAACCTATTTGCAACACATACAGAAAATACAAGAGTGAAACTTTTCCAGCAGATAAACTTAAAATATTCCCTCCTGATAATTTTTGGCTGTTCTTAAAAGTACAGAGAGAAAGAAAACAACAACAACAACAACACATTTCTCTTCTGTTTGCTGGCCAAACAATCCAGACTTATTTTAAGCAGAATTTCTAGCAGAATTTTAAAATTATTTTCTCTTTGGATTAGAGACAATTAACAGTTAACATTTACCTTGAGGACACACAAAGACTTTGACACACATACACACACAAAGACAAAGAGAAAAGGAGAGGAAAACAGAAACTCAGTTTTCACACCCTGGTCATTCCCACTATTAATCTCAGTTAGCTCAAATTAGGGAAGGCACAAATCTTAAACATATTACGTGATTGCATAGAAAGAGAGAAAAAGAGAGAGAGAGAGAATCACTATTCATATATTTTATTTTATTTTTAAGTATCTTAATTTAGCCAAATTGGTTTCCCAGCAAAACCCTGAGCAAAGCCTATTATTCATAAATTTCTGTTTATCATTTTTTTCTTTATACCGGCTAGGATGAGCACTCGCTTGTCGTCCTATACCACCAACAAATCACTTAGAGGGGATCTGGGTATGATCCTCGAGCTACAGCTTCCCATGATGTGGGTTAAATGGGCTATAGCTGGGTCTCCCTTGTGGCAAAATCCCAGTTTTCGGACTAAAAAGTGTTTGGGAGGATTCTGGTTCCCAACACAAAGTAAGGGACCCTCCTTTAACAGAAACACCGTCTTCAGTTTGCAGACCAAAAAGGGGTCTGAAAGGATCTGCTGTCCCCAACCAGCAGGTATAGGCACCTCCTTCCACCAGCTTTTCACAAATACTTACAACTACACTTTTATTCACAACTTTTCCTGAACAAATTTTTCTGTGTACACACTTCTACTTTTACTATTTTGGACTCAGAGGAGTCTGAGAGGACCTAATTGCTTCTTCCAAGCAGCAAACATGAGCACCTCCTTCCCAGAACTGGGCTTTGCTTACAGGGCCTTATCAGCTGGTTGCCCAAATCCAATTCTCTCATTCACTTTTCCATTCCATCTCACATAGTCTCTCTCTTTTCCCTAACAAAAGGTCCTATGCTTTAGCCAAATCCCCATGCTTTCCAGGGTCTGTCACTCAAACAAATCCTTTCTGTATTTAGGAAAAGCTAGAGGGAGCAAAATTGAACTGTGATTGGGAAAAGGGTCTTCTCACTCTCTCACACAGACATACACATTTCCTTTGTTCCCCTGGGCTTTAAAAGTTAAAATTTAGAGGTATCCACCTTCTTTCCAAAACAGTCCTTGAGTTCAAACTCAAAACTCCACATGGCCAGGATCTGGGAAACCCATCCACAGACATAAGAGGTCTGCTGCCCACAAGATGGGGCTTACCAGTCTCAGTCCATTGGAGAGATTAGTTTGGAGTCCCATCTGGGGTACCAAATTGTTGAGGAAAAAATCTTCATCAGGGTCCAGTCCAAGCTGGGAACAAATAACATAGCAACTGCTTTAGAAAGAAGGTTGCAGTTTATTGAATAGAAGAGCCAGAAAAATGGCTCTGGAAGAAAAGAGAGGCTGTATGTAGTAGCGAGTGGGGTTTTATACCTTCTTGAGCTTTTGTTTGGAGTTGTTCCTGTGGTATGAACTTTGACCTGAGTCTGAGTGTGCCTTTCTGGTATTCTGATGGTGGTGGGCTAATCCTATTATGTCCCAAAGATCATATCCTGCTTCCCTGGGGCTGGGGCTGATAACTGTTGGATTTTTGGTATTGGGGATTGTTGATTCTAGAGATCTTTCTTCCTAATCCCAGTTTCCAATCTTTCTGACAAGATTATCACATCTGCATTTCTGCAGACCTGGTTTCTGTCTGGGGCAGAGAGACTTGGTGGGGGGGTTGGTTTCTGTCTTTAAAATCCTTGGGGGAAATATATTCTGTCTTTTTAATATTCCCCAAAATATTTCTTTCTCTGGATTCTTCCCACAATACATTGGAGAGATTATGATCCTTTGGACTGGATAAACTATTATTGTATTGTTGGAAATCAGCAAGCACCCACCCTCAGAATATTATATTTTCCCAAAGGATTTTAAAGGCAGAAAAGCAGGCCCAGTTTTCTTAATAGCCCCTTTCCCCCAGGCAGAGTCCAGCTCTTTAGAAATGCAGATATGATAATCATATTCAGAAAGGTTGGTGCCAGGAAGCTAGAAGCTGACCAGATATTAAAAAGTCAAAGATCCCTAAAATCTACATATCTCACCCAAACTATAAAGACATGATCTTTAGGATATAATAGGATTAACCCACTACCATCAAAATACCAAAAGGACATGCTTAAAAGCTTAGGTCAAAGTTCATGACACAGGAACAGGAAGAACAATTTCAAACACAAAAGCCCAAGAAGGTATAAAAACCACCACTCCCAGCTACATGTAGTCAGCTGCTCCACAGCCTCATATCTACAACCTTCTTTCTAAAGCAGTCTCCATTTTGTTTAGTCCCAGCTTGGACTGGACCCCAATGAAGATTTTTCTTTGAACAGTATTCATCAGTGAGTTTCTGTCTCCTTAAAAGATGACACTGTAAATTAGATTTTAAAAATTATACATATACGTATACGTATACGTATACGTATACGTATACGTATACATACATACATACATACATACATACATACATACATACATATATATATATATATATATATATATATATATATATATATGATTTTTGCGGGTGTTTGTATATAGGTCTTTGGTTATTCGGGTTTTCTCCTGCGTAAAATTGGAAGTGTCTTGGCGACGTTTTGACGAAGTCCCATTTGTCATCTTCAGGCTGGTGTTTTCAGCTTCGTGCTTCGAGGAGCAATGTGTGGTCTTAGCTGTTTCTTCCTTTTAACTGCCTGTGGGGGTATGAACTGATTGGGTGGGAGCTTGGCTGTGTTTTGATTGGGTGGAGGTGTGTTCCGATTGGTTAGGGGCTTGGCTGTGCTCTGATTGGCTGGGGGGTTGGCTGTGCTCTGATTGGCTGGGGAGTGTTCTGTTTGGGTGGGGGCTTTGTTGTGCTCAAGTTAGTCTGAATTGCAGGGGGTTTAAGATGGTGGGCTGCCTTGCTTTTTTTTGGCTTCGCGTTCATGGTCGTGCCTCATCTTCATGGTGGGTGTCAGGTTGCTTCATGTATGGATTGGAGGGGTTTAAAGTGGCTAATGATGCAGCTGTGATCTGGCTTCTGGTTTGTGGTCACGCCTCCTCATTGGTGTGGCTTTGGGTTTGCTTTTTGCGTGGATGTGTGGTGGTGACATCCTGTGTGGTTTTTGTGAGTTTGGGTCTGGTGTCATTTTTTGTGTTAGGGAGTCGTTTGTCAATAAGGCTGGTAGGCGGGAGGTATCATCTCATTTGTTCATGCTGTGTGGGCGTTTTTCTATCTCGATGGCTTCTCTGATTATTCTGTTATTAAAATGTTCAATTTTGGCGATAGTTCTGGTATTTTTAAAGTCAATTTCATGTCCTGTGATTTTAAGGTGTTGGACCAGGGAAGAAGTTGGTTCCTCTTTTTTGACTGAGTTCTTATGTTCTTCAATGCGTGCACTTATTCTTCTGTTGGTTTGTCCGATGTATGTGGTGGGACAAGTGGTGCATGGGATTTCGTATGCTCCTTGATTTTCTAATTCAATTTTATCTTTGGGGTTTCTTAGGATGGTGGATATTTTTCTGTTTGTGCAGAATGTTGTCTTAATGTTGTGTTTGTGGAGGATCTTACTAATTCTGTCTGTGGTGCCTTTTATGTAAGGGAGGAGGGCTTTTCCGTTTTCTTGTTCTCTGTCTTGGGTTTTAGTGGGGGTTTCTTTTTGGATTAGTTTGGTAATCCTATTTCTTTGGAATCAATTGGGTGTAAGTACATTAGTGAGAGTGTGTAGTTCGGTTTTTAGGTGTTATTCATCAGCTAAACGTTTTGTTCTAGAGATGAGTGTCTTGGCTATAGAGTTGATCTGTGCTGGGTGGTGGCGTGAGAGAGCGTGCAGATAGCGGTTTGTGTGTGTAAGTGCAAATACATGCACGCATTGAAGAACATAAGAACTCAGTCAAAAAAGAGGAACCAACTTCTTCCCTGGTCCAACACCTTAAAATCACAGGACATGAAGTTGACTTTAAAAAGACCAGAACTATCACCAAAATTGAACACTTTAATAACAGAATAATCAGAAAAGCCATCGAGACGCCTACACAGCATGAACAAATGAGATAATACCTCCCGCCTACCAGCCATTTGGAAACCCACCCTTATTGACAAACGAGTCCCTAATACAAAGAATGACACCAGACCCACACTCACAAAAGCCACACAGGATGTCACCACCACACGTCCACGCAAAAAGCAAACCACACACAAACTGCTATCTTTCCTTAAGCTTGGCCACCAAAATCGCCTTCTTGCTAGATGTAATGTTTTTACAAAACCAAAGTGACCTGCTACTTTGGAGTCATGACATTGATGGTATACCCGGCTGCGCACTTCCTGAGGTATATACAATTTATCGCCATACCAGGCCAAACCATTACGATAGGTCAATATCCCTGGATTCGCTGATAGCCAAGGATCAGTTACTAAAGCTGTTTTTATTTCTTCTTCAAAAGTTGCTAGCCTTGTACAAACCTCTGCCTTTTCGTGCTCCCCATTACACTGAGGTATGACAGCCTGGATCACCTGTTCCCTTTTGCTGTCATATTGGGGCATTCGGGAGAGTGCATCCGCTAGAAAGTTCTTTCCACCCGGAACAACCTTTAAACAGAACTTGAAACGTTGGAAATACTGTGCCCATCGGACGTGTTTAGGCGCTAGTTTTCTTGGTGTTTGAAGCACTGTTAGATTTTGATGATCTGTCCAGACTTCGAAGGGATTTGAGCCCCTTCCAACAGATGGCGCCAAGTGGACAATGCCCATTTCACTGCAAATGCTTCTTTTTCCCACACTGCCCAACATCGTTCTGTTTCAGTGAATTTTTTTGGACGTGTAGGCACACGGTTGTAGCATATTTTTCTCATTACGCTGCAATAGAATAGCGCCAACGGCTACATCGCTAGCGTCTGCCTGTACAACAAAGGGCTTGTCCGGGTCAGGATGTGCCAATAACGGCTCCTGTGCAAACAGGCTTTTTAACTTTTCAAAGGCCTGTTGGCATGCCATGGTCCATTCCAGCGGTTGTTTTGGCCGGGGTTTACCAGTATTGTGTTTGGTACGTAACAACTGAGTCAATGGTAGGGCCACATCAGCGAAGGACGGTATGAACTGACGATAAAAATTAGCGAACCCCAGAAACCGCTGTAATTGGCAACGAGTCCTTGGGGCTTGCCATTCTAATACACTGCGTATTTTATTGGGATCCATCTCTATTCCCATCGCAGAAACCCGGAATCCTAAGTAATCAATACGGTCTTTGTGGAATTCGCATTTTGATACTTTACAGTATAGTTTGGAATCTAGTAATTTTCGCAACACCGTTTGCACTAATTGTATGTGGTCTTCCAGTGTACTCGAGTATATAAGTATATCGTCTAAGTATACAAGTACACCCCTATAAAGATGGTCATGCAACACTTCGTTTATTAACTGCATGAATACAGCCGGGGCTCCCTGTAGACCGAAAGGCATCACCTTGAACTGGTAATTCCCTAAGGGACAGTTAAAAGTGGTCTTCCACTCATCCCCTTCCTTTATCCGTATTCTATAATATGCCTCCCGAAGATCTAATTTTGTGAAAATCTTGCCGGTGGCCAAATGGGCAAGGAGGTCTTTCATGAGAGGTAGCGGATAAATGGGTTCCACGCATACCGCGTTCAGTCCTCTGAAATCTACACATAACCGTAGTCCTCCGTCCTTTTTTTCATGAAATATTACGGGTGCTGCTATTTTAGAGCGCGCCGGCTCTATAAAGCCCCTAGCCAGGTTCTTATCGATATACTCCCTCATTTCCTTTAGCTCCGCGAATGTCATGGGGTACATTCTGGGCTTAGGCAACTTTGCCCCAGGAATAAGTTCGATGGCACAATCCGTTGCCCTATGGGGTGGCAGGGTGTCGCAATCATGCTCACTAAATACTGCTGCCAGGTCGTTGTAGACTGACGGGTATCCGGGTCTGTCCCCTTCCGGTATTGGGTCTACAGCACCTAGCCCTTTATCTCCATTACGATCAGACGTGGGTAGTGGCTGAGGACCCACGGGCAACCGCAATCGTCGAGACCCATCCTCCCACCAGATGATCGGTGTCCATTTGTCCAGCCAGGCCAAATCAAGAATGAGAGGTTCGGTCATGGAAGGGACCACGATGAATCTGATAACCTCCCAATGACCACCTACATCCATCCTGACTGGTTCGGTCACCAACGTGGTTGGAGCCCCCCCTAGCAGTGAACCATCCACCTGCGTTCCCTCTGCCATAGCTCTTTGTTCCTAGCGAGCGCCGGGTGTTAGAGCAACTAATGTGAGGGGAGGGCTGACTTAATGTAAGCTCGTCCTGACTATAGGCACAGAACCCAAGAATCAGGAACGACGCAGGATTCAACAAAGGTTCAGGATTTATTATGTTGCTAAGTTGAAAAGAAAGTCAGCCCTGAGAAACCTCCCATTCCAGCGTATTAAATAAGCCCCGCCACCACACCTCAATTACCAATCACCGCTCCACCCTCGCCACACCCCTTATGTTTGTCAGACCCAGTATCCCAGTTAACTGAAAACAGCAGATTAATTCAACTCAAGTTCCTTCAGACGCGCATCGCAGGCAGAGCGTCATTGGCTGAACGTTGGCAGCCTATTGGAATAATTAACACCATCCATCTGATTCTCGGCAGCCCAAATCAGTTCCCAGACGCGCGTCGCAGGCAGGACGTCATCAGCTGAGCGTCGGCATCTCTAGCGCCGCCCATCTGACTTGCAGCATCGCCGACACCTCTCAGCAGCGTCGCAGCCCGCTTATTCAAGGTGTTTTACGCTGGGTCTGACATTCATGCTCTCTCACACTCTCTCTCTCTCTTCATGCTCTCTTCTACTGTACGTTAAGGGGAGGCCACCCTTAACGTACAGTAGAAGGATTTTGAAGGTCCATTAGATGTATTGATAGTGGGGGGTGAGCACACGAGTCTCATAGGACTCGATTGGTTTGAGGCCTTGGGAATACAAGTTACAGGGCTCAATAGTTTACAAACAGTAGGTCTACAAGAAGTCTGAAAAGAATTTGCAGATGTCTTCAGCCCATGGCTGGGTACATACAAAGGGCCCCCAGTTTCCTTAAAATTGGACCCCACTGTCACTCTTATCAGAGTAAAAGCAAGGAGAGTACCTTTTGCTTTAAAAGGGAAAATTGATGCTGAATTGGACAAATTGATTCAGCAAGGAGTCTTAGAACCTGTTGACTCCAGTCCTTGGGAAACTCCCATAGTCACACCTCTTAAGGCTAATGGAGACATTCGCATCTGTGCAGATTACAAATGCACTCTAAACAAGGCATTGCAACAACATGCCTATCCTGTACCTGTAGTCAGCCATATTCTGGCTTCCCTCAAGGGGGGGGGCGTGTTTTTGCAAAGCTTGACTTAGCACAGGCTTATCAACAGTTGCCTGTTGATGAAGCTGCTGCTGTAGCACAAACCATTGTAACACACAAGGGGGCATTCAAAGTCAGAAGGCTACAGTTTGGAGTAAATGTGGCTCCTGGAATTTTCCAAAGCGTAATGGAAAATACATTAAGGGGTATACCAGGGGTTTGCCTCTATTTTGATGATGTCTTAATTGCTGGAGATTCCACTCAAAATTTAGCTGAGAGATTGAGGGCTGTCCTGCTGCGGTTCCGGAAAACGGGCCTCAAACTCAAAAAGGACAAATGTAAAATTAGGGTGCCTTCTACAGATTTTCTGGGATTCAAAATTGATGCCAATGGGATTCATTCTGCTGAGTCCAAGTTAAAAGCTATCATGCAAGCTCCTAGGCCTAAGTCCAAAGCTGAACTACAAGCTTTCCTGGGCCTCTTGAATTTCTATAATCCATTCATTCCTAACAAGGCTAATGTAGCTGAACCACTTCATAGGCTTCTGGACAAACAGGCAGTGTGGCAGTGGTCACAAACACATGAAGCAAGCTTCAATGAGGTTAAGGCCTTACTCACATCCAACAATGTGCTTGCACATTTTAATGAAACTCTTCCTGTGTGCATCGCTTGTGATGTTTCTCCTTATGGAGTGGGAGCAATACTCAGCCACCTTAGACCTGATGGAACTCAGGTTCCTGTTGCGTATTACTCCAGAACTTTGTCTTCTGTGGAACAAAACTACGCCCAGATAGACAGGGAGGTCTTAGCCGTTGTTGCTGGAATTAAAAAATTCCATGATTTTTTATATGGCAGACATTTCATGGTCTACACTGACCATAAGCCTTTGTTGGAGTTGTTTACCACAAACAAATAAACTCCCCATATCATCTCCCCCAGAATGCTGAGATGGTCAATCTTTCTGTCAGCCTATGACTTTTCTTTAATTCACAAACCTGACAAAGAAATGGGCCATGTTGATGGCCTCAGTAGATTACCCTTGCAAATAGTAGAGGCTGATCCTGCCCCTGCCATCAACATCCTTTCCATTCAGGCGCTGCCTGAGTCACCTTTAAATGCCAGGGATGTGGCTGCTGAATCAGCCACAGATCTCACACTCTCTCGTGTCTTATCCTGGGTTTAGTCTGGATGGCCAGAGAGTTGTCCAGGCACTGAGTTTCAGAGTTTCTGGCTTAAGAGGAACGAGTTATCCACTTTTCAGGGTTGTCTGCTGTGGGGCAGCAGAGTTGTCATTCCTACCTCAATGAGGTCTAGGGTCTTAGGCTCCCTTCACAAGGGTCATCCTGGCATAGTACAAATGAAGGCGTTTGCGCGCAGCCATTTGTGGTGGCCTGGGTTAGACAAGGAAATTGAGGCTAAGGTGCATGCATGCCACCTTTGTCAGCGTTCTCGCCCAGAAATGCCCCAGGCTCCTGTGCATAGATGGGAGGAAACACAGCCTCCATGGTCTAGGGTGCACATCGATTACGCTGGGCCCTTTCAGGGTCAATTTTTCTTGGTCCTGGTTGATAGCTATTCAAAATGGCTTGAGGTTGTACCTGTCTCTTCCACCACCACTGCAAAGACCATTCAAGTACTGAGAGGGATTTTTGCTGCACATGGGCTTCCGGATGTTTTGGTGTCTGACAATGGCCCTCAATTCTCTTCTTCCGAATTCCAAGCTTTCTTACAGGCCAACATGGTTTGTCATGCCACCTCTGCACCTTTCCACCCTTCCACCAACGGTATGGCTGAACGGATGGTCCGCATCACCAAGGATGCTTTAAAGAAACTGACCTATGGGGACTGGCACCACAGGTTGGCTGATTTTCTTCTTGCTTACCGCACCACACCTTCAACTTCTACGGGGAGAAGCCCAGCTGAACTTCGCTGGGGGCGCAAACTGACTACTAAACTTGACCGGTTGCATCCGGACAGACTGCCTCCTAAGTTTACACAACCCAGGGCACCAAGGAAATTGCTAGTGGGTGCCCCGGTATGGACCCGTAACTAGGAGCCAGGTCACTTGTGGGTTTCTGCTGTAGTATGCAAGTTTACCGGTCCTTTGTCATATGAGGTCTCCTTGAATGATGGTCATATCCTGCTACGGCATATCGACCACCTGCGTACAAGACTGGACTTACCTTCAGAGACTCCTGGTTCTTTTCCAGGGGGGAGGGGGGCCTCTATGGGCAAAGGGAGGGGTGTTGGCAGCAGCCAGGCACCAACAGAGAGGCCACAGATGGCCTATCACAAGATTCTGCGAGTGTTCTGAACAGGAATTCGTGGGAACAAGCTAGCACACAGGCACCAGTGCCTACTCCAGCCAGGGAGTCACCCCAGGGCATAATCATTATCCACTAACACCATTCAGCACTCCAGTCAGGGAGAATAACCGGGAGCATCCTAATAACTCACACATTGCAAGAGAGCTGGCACACAATCAGCCTAGTTGGCCCAGCACTGCTACTGCATCCAGAAGGAGGCATTCACACAGGGAGGTGGTCGGAGGGGCAAATCCAAATTCTGACATCTCTGGCATAGTTGAGGGGGCAACTGAGTTTTGGGGCAGTACTGAAACCCCAGACAGTCCTACTATGGAATTGGGGAGTGGTGGAAGGCAGCCTCACGATAGGTCCAGTATGGGCCAGGGAGGCTCTACAGAGTTGCCCAACAGTGGCAGTCTTCTAAAAGGGCCAGAAAGCCTGCAACTAGGCAGGTCAACCAGGTTATGGAGAGAACAAAGTCCTGGTCTGATGAGCCCAGTGGGCAAGCAAGCAGACCAGACAATGGGGCACGGTCCATGGGGACCACCAGGGTCTGAGAAAGGGGGCGAATCCATATCATCCCCTGGGCAAAATGTAATTGGAGATTATCAGGGCCTAAGGAGATCACAGAGAGTTAAGAGATCTCCTAGGTACCTTGAAGATTTTGTAACTCTGCCAGCAAAGCAGAAACAGTAAGAGGGTGTTTCTGTGGAAAATTGGAAATATGGGCACTGGGGAATTAATCTTCAGAACAATAGCCCGGCACCATTGGAGCAAGGGGTGTCACACCACGCTCGTGTTGAGGTCACGTGTAACTATTCATGTAGTTGTAATCTTAGCCGGGGGAAAAGGGATGTTGTGTCCTGAGCCTGCAAAGGCAGGCTCGGGACGTTGCAATGGTCCCGGGCAGTTGCAAGCTGCCTAGGACCAGACTGGCTGGCGCCAGCGCTCGCACAGCGTGCCTAAATGTTGCTGTTTGGCCCGGGGATTGTCTTTAAGAGTGATTGAGAGGCTTGTGTGCCTCGGCGTTGTAAGGGGGCTAAAGAACAACAATAAAGAGGCTCCTGAAACTACGAGATGCTTCGTGAGTTATTGCCATTAGCTGAGGACTCAACAGAAACGGTGATGGACTTGTCTATAGAGAATCCATCCTGGCCGCACAGATGGGAAGGGCAAGAAGCAAAGGAGTGACCATACTTTGGGCTGAGCACCAGTCACACCTCATTGCTAACCCATTGCAATCAGGGCTGGATCTTGGTTTAAGAAAATCCTGGGAGCCATGCAGGAGCACTTTAGCTGCAGTGCAAATTTCTTCTCTATCTTCTGGTCCAAAAGAAATGACTGGTTATTTGTCAGACCCACATGATATAAAATGATCATTCCTTCCTTTTCCTTCCTTCCTTCCTTCCTTCCTTCCTTCCTTCCTTCCTTCCTTCCTTCCTTCCTTCCTTCCTTCCTTCCTTCCTTCCTAAAGTGGACTCATGATATAAACTTTACAATATACTTTCACTGTTAATATATAAAGCAACGAGAAGGAAATTTGAAAGAAATACAGTAAATGAAGAAACTATACCATTAATTTACTATCTACTGAACTGTTTTTCTTGTGTCCAAGTGATACTCTCAGGCTTGTTGATAATTTTTTTTGAAAACCTCAAATTTACAGGAGTATGAAAGTCTTAAGACAAAGTAAAGGGATCACTTTATCAAGTAAAGTTCCTCAAAATAGATATTCCTTGTAGATGGATAAATTGGAGTAGATAACTTGATGCAATATTGGGTAGCTTAACTTCTGGATGTTGTTCTCATAGTGTTAAAATTAAAATATGTCATTATGAGAGATTTTGGAAGTCATATTACCCATTATCAATATACCATTTTCTCCTGCCAGAGTACAACTAAACTGTAAGCCTGTATAAGCAATGGTGTTTTCTCTTTGTGCTAAAATCTTCTGTAATGTAAGCTGCAAACTGAGAGGAGTGTTTTTTCAAACCTTAAAGTACTTTCTATTTTTGGTTCTTTTAAGCTCTTTAACCAGCTATCTTGCATTAATTCCAGCCAATAGAAATAAGCTTGACTGACACAACCCAGTTTCATTTTCTAGAGAATTTTTTATGATACAGAATATTGCTATAGATTTTGGAAGTGAAACATCAGACATTTTTTTTTAAAAAAATATAAAAACAAAACCAGCACTAAATACAAGACGGTTTCTTTTTTATACTTCAAATTAGCTATCTTAAAGAAATAAAACAACAACACAGTTACAGGTATTTCCTTTAGTTCAGCATATTAACAAAAATGGTTTTAACACTGAATGCTGTCTTTTTAGAATTGTTCTTCTTTGTTCGAGGTTTTATGGTGTTCAATCCATAGAATGTAAATAGTCATATTGGGCTATTTTTTGCTTCAGGTAGCACTAGTTGGCAGGAACAGAAGAGAAAAAATGGAATGAGTTGAAATGTTAAACCTTCCTGCTGCTCTTACATGCACTGTAAAAATGCTATTATTGAACTTTTTATATTTGATCCTCTCCAAAATAGAGGAAAGTAGATCCAATGATTAATCCAAATGGATTTTGCATGTGGAAAAGGGGGGGGGGATAATTTTCCTTCTCTTCCCTTGGGCAGATTAATGACCTAAAAGTTGTCAAATTATATAAAAGACAGCTCTCCTTTTCAATTTATTTATAAGAAAGAATTATGTATCTATCAGGACCCACTTCAAAACCTCATCCTAAGAAAGCAAAACTCATGGAAGCAGTTTCTTTCAAAAGGAACTTTTATTAGGAGAAGCTGATGGCAGGCATAACAGACAGGATGTGAGGTTTTCCAGCTCAGATCAATAGGTTAAAGGAGTCTCAAACAAACCCCATACCAATAGTTCATCTGGTCAGTTCGAATGGGCCAATCCCCTTCTAATCAGAATTAGAAAGAGCCCCTTAGGAATATGGATTCTGACATCCTGCTCCCCTTTAAAAAAAGAGAGATCCACTTGTGGAAAAAAAGAGACAAATACAGATATAGATTAATCTGGTTTGTTCGGGTATTCGGTGTGAAATTTCTCAAGCAGTTTAGGGGCTTTAATGTGAGGTTTGTGGATCCACTTGTTCTGGGAGGATGGAAGGTGTTTCCACGCTACTAAGTATTGAGTGGAGCCATGGTATTTCCTAGAATTTAGGATTTCTTTAATTTTGAAATGTTGTTCTCCTTCTACCATAATAGGAGGAGGAAGGGGAGCGAGGTAATTAATAAAGCATCTTAAATATTATTCCAGTGCTGAGTTCAACTGTTCAGTCCCACCATTCATTTGTGGATGATGACTAGATGACAGTCCTTGGGTGATCCCTAACAGACTTAGAAACTCTTTACAGAACTCCGATGTGAATTGCACCCCTCTATCAGATATAATGCACTGTGGGGCTCCATGATATTGATATATGTGCTGAACAGTTTTGCAATTTTTTTTTTGCAAAGGGAATCCTTGGGCAGGGAATAAAATGCACTTGTTTGGAAAATAAGTCCATTACAACCCAGATGACTGTGTTTCTACTGCTCTCTGGTAGTTCCACTATAAAGTCCATGGAGATTTCCTTCCAAGGTGCTGAGGGAGTTGCTACTGGCTGCAGCAACCCAGGTGACTTCCCTTGTAATCTTTTTGCTGAGGCACAAAGTGGGCAGCTAGCTATGTAGCTTTCAATGTCCTTTTTTATCAGTGGCCACCAAAATTGTCTTTTAACTAGGTGTAACATTTTCACAAACCCAAAATGGCCTGCGGATTTTGAGTCGTGGCATAGTTGCATGAATGCTAGTCTCTGGCTTTTTGGTATGTACAATTTCCCCCCAACTCATGGTAGTCCATTGGTGATGATGCATAGATTTTTGTGGCTTAGGAACCATTCATCAGTTTCTAGTGCTTTTCTAAACTCAATTCCTGCTTGGCTTGCTAAAAGCTTTTGAAGCTTGGCTTGTGCTCAGGTAGTTACCTGTGCTGCCAGTTGTTTTTTTGGCATGAATGGCTTTCTTACACTGGGCCGAGTGCTGTTGAATTGTGACAATCTGGATAACACATCTGTCAGGAAGTTTCCCTCCCCCGGCAGATGTTTTAATGTGAAATTGAAATGGTGGAAGTGTTGTGACCACTGTGCTTGCTTAGGAGTTAGTTTCCTGGGCTTTTTTAGTGCTTTCAGGTTCTTGTGGTCGGCCCACACATGAAAAGGAATTTTGTTCACCTACAGGAAATGCCTCCAAGTGAGAAGAGCCCATCACACTGCGTATGCCTCTTTTTCCCAGACTTCCCAGCTCTGTTCTGGTTTGGTGAGTTTTCTTGATGAGTATACACAGGGCTGTAGTGTCCCCTCGTCATTTTCCTGCAAAAGCACAGCTCCTACAGCTACATCGCTGACATCTGCCTGAATTACAAAAAGTCTATTGGTGTCAAATACCTTAGCACTGCTTCTATGGAAAATAGCATTTTTAGTCTCTCGAATGCAGTTTGGCATTCCACCGTCCATTTTAATGGTTGGCTCGGCTTGGGTTTTCCATCCCCGTTGGTTTTCAGTAAGTTTGTAATTGGCAATGCTATTTGGGCAAAGGGGGAAATGAACTGTCAGTAAAAGTTGGTAAACCCAAGGAAACTCTGTAATTGTTTTCTAATACGGGGCGGAGCCCACTCTAGCACAGCTAGGACTTTCTCAAGGTCCATTTCTATGTCATCTGGAGATATGCGGTATCTTTGATAGTCAATTTTGTCCTTATGGAATTCGTACTTAGAAAGTTTTGCATAAAGGTAAGCTGCCTGTAGTTTGTTTAGGATTGCTCTGACCAGTTTGACATGTTCATCCATAGTCTCAGTGAATATAAGGATGTTATCCAGATAAATGAGTACCTCTTTGTATAGGTGCTCCCTTAGTATGTCATTTATCAACTGCATGAATACAGCAGGAGCTCCTTGCAACCCAAACGGGAGAACCTGAAATTGGTAACACCCCAAGAGGCAGTTGAATGCTGTTTTCCATTTGTCCCCCTCCTTTATTCTGATTTGGTAGTAAGCTTCCCTTAAGTCCAGATTGGTAAAAATCTTCCCCTTTGAAAGGTGGGATAACATGTCTTTCATGAGGGGGTGAGGGTATAGATTGCTTTCGCTTATTATGTTTAATGCCCTATAATCAACACAGAGGTGAAGAGTCCCATCCTTTTTCAACCGAAAAGTACAGAGGTGGCAGTTTTGACTTTGCCAGCTATATGAATCCCCTTTCTAAATTTTTAACTATGAATTTCTGCATTTCCTCCAAGTGGGCTCATGGAATACAATCTCGGCTTGGGAAGTTTTGCACCCGGTTTGATTTCTATCACACAGTCCATGGGCCGATGAGGTGTCAATTCATCGGACCTTTCCTCGCTGAATACTTCAGCCAAATCTCTATACTCTTCTGGTATTTCGGGAAGTTCCCTTTCTCCCTCTACTGCAGCTTTTTCGTCTGGGGTTTCCCCTGGTTGGGGCTGGGCTGGTGCCTCGATTGGCTTCCTTTTCAGGAATCTAAGCTCCGCCGTCCTCCAGTCCACCCGTGGGTTCCACTTGGTCAGCTATGTCCTACCCAGAATTATGGGGCATTCCATGCCAGGGATTACCACAAATGTTATAGTCTCTATGTGGTACCCTAGGATGAATTGAACTGGTAGCTTTGCTAGGGTGGTGGGCATCCTGCCTGCTATGGACCCATCTAATTGACCGAATGGGATCGGTTTCTTCAGCCTCCTCACTGGAATTCCTATTTCCCAACTAACATTGGGCTTATGAGGCAGCAGGTTCAGCCAGAGTCAATTAATGCCCTGTTTCTACGGCTTGAAACTCCTGGGTATATTCTACCACTGGCTGTTTCACCATCTTTATCTGCTTGTGGGCTTTCCAGTCAGCTAAGGGGTCTTTGAAACAATGCCTGAGGAATAACATGAATTGATTAAAGTTTAGCAGCTCTGGTGCATCTGCATCATGGAGGTCTATGACCCAATCTGCTGTGATGCCATCCAGGGCTGCTTGTACAATGCGGATCCTGACCTGGTCACTTGGGATGTTACAGTCATATTCCTCCATGTAGTTTAGCACTTGAGTCAAGAAGAAACCCAGGTACCATGGCTCACCATGGTATTTCACATCCAGGGGCGGGAATTTCTGAATGGATCAGTGCATCTTCTTCCACTTGTACCACCTCCCCTCTCTATTTGCCATGGCTCTAGATGAGGGATGGCTGCAGCATCAGTAACATCTGAGGCCTTGGTGTTGCCTTCAGAGGGGTCTGGAATCTCAGGTTCAGTTTCCCCTTCATTAGCCCTCTTAGTGGATCCCAGGCAAATGGTGCCCCAGTAGGGTTTGGCTTTCTCTTCTCTCATGGGGTCGACAGCTATTTTCATCATGCTGATTGCCTGCTCCAACAATTGGCTGGACTGCATGGGTCTGTCTTCCTCGTCTTCACTAAAATGGAGGGACCTCTCCATCTCTTCCTTCCAACCTGGTTGGTGATTGCCCATCTCAGCATCATCTTCCTGGCCTTTTTGTCCCAATCCTCCTTCTTCCCAATGCCCATCGACCACCTGGGCTTGTGGTGATGTTCTGTGACTACTTCCTCTTCCAAGGAGCTCTAGGATCCAGAGCTGGAGGATTTGCAAGGGTCTGCTTGGTGGGAGGCTTCCCTCCTATTGCAGGCTCCTCTCTCTCAATTCCATTGTCTGACATACTTTGCCAGTTCCCTGGTAAAGGTCTTCCTTCTGGGCTGTTTCTGCAGATCCTGTCTGATGTCAGGGCCCACTTCAAAACCTTATCCTAAGAAAGCAGAACTTGTGGAAGCAGTTTCTTTCAAAAGGAACTTTTATTAGGAGAAGCTGATGGCAGGCATAACAGACAGGATCTGAAGTTTTCCCATTCAGATCAATAGGTTAAAGGAGTCCCAAGCAAACCCCACCCCAATAGTTCATCAGTCAGTTTGAATGGGCCAATCCCCACATGTTAAGTCCATTGTGGAAAAATGCTGATGTGCCAGTCCATTTCAGGGTTATAGCAGTGTTTGTTGGGTCTTCGCACTAGATGCAAAGCCAGATGCCCAGAGGCACATTCTTTCTTCCCCCTTTTCTAGTTGACATCAAGGGAAGACAGTTCAAAGAGTGTATATGCAGAGACAGTGAAAGAGTTACATTGTAGCAATACAGAAAAACAAAGAAGCAACCCGCAGTGTCTTCCCCCCTCCCTTCCAGGAGTATGACAGAACCCAGAAGAATAGAAAGAATAGAGTTTAGAATCAGAGTTAGGAGAAGCCCCCTTAGAAATATGGGTTCTGACAGTATCAAAGAGAACCTTATTTTCTGTTTCAAAATTCAATATGTATTGTGTATCTTTGTGTTCGGAAGGGAAAGAGTTACCAAACCATAAGAGAACAAGAATAGAACTTTATAAATTGTTACCTTTAAGCAGGTAAAAGGATCCTCTTTTGCTTTGATCCTGATGATAAAAAGTGTTTTTCTTGTATTTCAGGTAATCTTGGACAAAAGCCCCTTGTCCTCCTACCTCATCCTAGAGAGGTTGTGAAAAACATAAAATGAGCATGAGCAGAAGTTGAAGGAAAGCAACAGAGAGCCTACTATGCTCATCTAGGTTCTGTAAGAGTTGATAGTCTTGCAGTGAAAAATAAAATATTATAAACAGAGACTTGATTGGCTCACTCAAGTAGCCTATTAGGTAGGGGAATAGAAGAGAGATATGCAAGAGAGGTGAACACTGTGTCTACATGCAGAATAGGGCTTATTCTTGAAAGTGACTGACCCTAAATCACACTGCTGGTCTTCATGCCTAAGGCAGACCTGAAACACAGTCCCCTGTTTCTAAGCCAGACCCTTTACCACTAATCAAACTAAAACCAAACATATTAGGATAAATATCACACATATATTGATTACTTTGTTTGGTCTAAGGCACCAGCCTAGAAAGTGGGAGATTATGAGTTCAAATCCCATGTTATCCATGAAAGCTAGTTGGGTGACCTTGATCCAGTTATGTTCTCAACCCAACCTACTTCATAGGGTTGCTGTTGTGAGGAAAATAGAAGGAGAACAGAGTATTAGGTATGTTTGCTGCTGTGAGTTATTTATAAACACTACTATTATTACATTGCTTTTAGAAGCACCTACCAAGGCACTTTTTGGTTGGAAGGATTAGCTGATGCAATCACAGTTACCAAGGGACATCCGAGGGGACTCCTTTCATGTCCTCAGTATTTTCCCATTGAAGTAATACCTATTTACTTACATTTGCACTGCTTTTAAACTGCTAAGTTGGCAAGAACTGGGACAAATTGATGGAAGCTCATGCTATTGGGTTAGAACTGCTGTTAACTTCTCAGTGGTCTTCTGATTCAGCGTTCCAACCACATGAGCCACCATGGCCCCTTATAAACAATAATAAAGGTATGATAAAAAACCAAATTGTTGTGTCCTGAGCCTGCAAGAGCTGAAAGCAGGCTCAGAATTGTTGCAAATGGTCCTGGGCAATCCAAAAGCTGCCTGGGACCAGACAGGGTGGCGCCAGCCTTGTGTGCATGCGCAAGGCGTGAAAATGGTCAATTCCTATTGGTTCACACTGTCTGGGTTTCATGCCCTATAAAAAGGCCTGCGTGCCTTTTGCCAATCACTTGGTTGTAGAAGAGAGTAATAAAGAGCTTGTTGTTTTTCACCATGTGTCTTCATCAATTGCCAATGAACCAAAAACACAACACTGGTGAAGGTGGGATCCCTGCAAGCAAGAAAAAGAACTAGGACTCACCCAGAAGTCCTGACGATTGGGAAGATGGCATCCTGCATTTGCGACTCAGCCTGCCAGTACAGTGTCGCTGGAGGTGAGCTTGGCAACTATTAGCTTGCAGAGAAGGCAATTAGCGAAGGCCATAAAGCTTACGATGTCGAAGATTGGCCGCTTGACTGATTTTGATGTCTCCCACCCAGAGAGATGGAATTCATATGTAGCAAGGGTGGAGAACTACTTTAGAGTAAATCAAATCAGAGAAGAAGGCCTGAAGGCAGCAACTCTTCTGTGTGCCTGTGGACAGGAAGCTTTTGACATCGCGGAAAATCTGGTGGCCCCTGCACTTCTAGAGTCAGTAACATACACTGACTTGAAGAAGATGCTGAATGAACATTTTCAGCCTAAATTATCTGTCATTGCTTGGAGGCACACATTTGAGCAGAGAGACCAGAGGCCAGGTGAATCTGCTGTGGACTTTATTGCTGCTTTAAGACAAGCAGCCAGGCCTTGTGAGTTCAAGGATCTGGAAGAAAGGCTGCACGATCACTTCATGTGTGGCTTAAGAAGTAGAGACCTACAACAGAAGATCTTTGTGAAAGAAGTGGTCTCGTTCCAAGATGCGTTAAGAGATGTGGCAGCTGAGGAAGCAGTAGGCGGTGCTGTGAAGGCTTTGCGGCTCACCAGGAACCCTCCAGCCGCCGCTACCGTCCATCAAGAGGACGCTCGAGAAGAATCAGAAGCGGATCCTGAAGAGGAGGTGGACAGACTTCATCAGCCAGCTGAAAGAAGGCCGAAGGGACATCCGGACAAGACCCCAGCATCTCTTCAGTGCTTCAGGTGCGGAGGACGCCACAAGCGAGCTGATTACAGATTTCGCTCTGCCATTTACCGGGCAGGTGGCAGGCAAGGCCACATTGCCTCCATCTGTTTGGGTCACCAGAAGGTCCAATCTTGGGAAGAATTGCTTCAGAAAGGTACCAGGGTCCCCAGCCAACACAGGGTGGATTTCTGCACATAGCGCAGGAGTATTCTTTTTTTTAAATAATTTTTTATTTTTCCAAACTCTCCCCCATACATATACCGTGATATTTATCAGATGTTAATATACATTCTTTTTACATTCATATATAAGATACTTTTAATAAAATGAAATAAATACATACACATGACTTTTGGTGTTGCTCGCCCATTTCCCCTTTCACTGTATCCACATTTCTTCTTCTCTACCTTCTTTCTCCCTTTCTTCTCTTCCCTACTTCCCTCTTCTTCCTCTCCTCTCCTCTTCTCTTTCCTTCACCACTCTCCTCCCCTTTCTCCCCCTTTCTCCTCTTCTCCAACCTTCCTACTTTCTTCTCCCCTCCTTTACTCTTTTCTCTCTCCTCTCCTTTCTTCCCTCTCATCCCTCTTCAGATACAATTCAGGGGTAATGTCCAAGCAACTCCTCTCTCCAAATTTCCCTATCTGTATTATATACAATAAGATTAATTTTCTCTTACATTAATACTTCTATTTATCTAGCCTTCTCAGTATATACTTCTATACATATTTATACAACCTCCAGTTATTCAATACTATGTTGCCTGGGTCTCCCTCCTTATCTGCTCCTTCTTCTTCCATCTAAATTGATGTTAACTATCTTTTAACCATATTCTCTTTTCAGCCAATCATAAAAAGTTCCCCAGATTTCATAGTAGTCTGACTCTGTCTTATCTTTAATTGTCATTGTTAGTCTATTCATTTCTGCACATTCCAGTATTTTCCCAATCACCTCTCCCTCGGGGGGGGGGGATTTCAGTGCTTTCCAATTTTGTGCAAACACAATCCTGGCTGCCGTAATTATATGAATAATTAAATATGTTTTCCCTTTATTGTATTTCCCTGATAGAATACCCAACAGGAATATTTCTGGTTGTTGTATCATCTTTTCTATCCATGTTCTAATTATATTCCAATAAGTTTTAGCTTCTACACATGTCCACCACATATGGTAGAAGGAACCTGGTATCTGATGACATTTCCAACATTTCATAGACCTGTCCTTAAACATTTTAGCTAATCTTTCTGGAGACATGTGTCATCTGTAAAAACATTTTATACATATTTTCTTTATACACAGTCGCCATTGTCAATTTATAGTTTCTTTCCCATAGTTGCTGCCATCTATCTAATTCAATTGTGTATCCAAAATTCCTTGTCCATTTTATCATTGTCTCTTTCACTTATTCCTCCTCTATCTCCATATGTAGTAGATAACTGTACATTTTTAATCCATTTTTCTTCGTTCCTGTGAGTATTTCATCTAACTCTGTTGTCCCCAAATTAACACCATCAATTTTAACATCTTTTTCATGTCTAGATTGTATTTGCGTTCTCATGTACCAATCCATCTTTATTCCTTGTTCCTCTAATTGTTGTTTGGTTTTCAACTCTCCCATATCTGTTAGTAAGTCTTTATATCTTATAATGTTTCCCATGTTAAACATATTGGGGTGTATTAGCACCTCCATAGTTGAGAGCCAATTTGGAATCTTCAAATAATGCTTTCTCTTTACTTTCTCCCAGACCACAAATAAATAATTCCTTATATGGTGTCTCTGGAAATAGCTATGTATTTTGTTTTTTCCATACCATATGAAAGCATGCCATCCCAACTGTAAATCATGTCCCTCTAATGTCAATAATCTTGTATTCCTCAGTAAGATCCATTCTCTCATCCATAATAATGCTGCAGCCTGATAGTACAATTCCCAATTAGATAGACCAAACCCACCTCACAATCTTGTATCTTGTAACATTTTTAGATTAATCCTTGCCGTTTTTCCCACGCAGGAGTATTCTGAGGACAGGGACACACAAGCCCTTAAGAAAAAACTTCACATTAATGTGAAGTTGCAAGGGATTCCCTTATTGATGGAGCTGGACACAGGGTCCGCTCTATCAATCATTTCATTTGACACCTTCAAAAGGATTTGCAGCAGTAGTGGTCTTTGAGTTAAACTCAGGGCATCGAATTTAATACTCACTGATTTTCAAAATTTCAAAGTCAGTGTAAAGGGGGAGGCCACGCTCAAAGTGCAGCGTAAGGATTTTGAGGGTTTCCTAGATGTGGTGGTTGTTGGGGGTGAACGCATGAGTCTTATTGGACTCGATTGGTTCGAGGCCCTGGGAATCCAAGTGACTGAGCTGCACAACTTTGAAACATTGGGTCTTGCAGAAGTCTGCAAGGAGTTTGCTGATGTGTTTAGTTCAGAGCTAGGATCCTACAAGGGGCCTCCCATTGCATTACGTTTAGACCCAACTAGGTCAAGCCTAGAAGGGTGCCTTTTGCCCTCAAAAGCAAAATAAATGCAGAGCTGGACAAATTGCTCCAGCAGGGCATCTTAGAACCTGTCGACTCTAGTCCATGGGAAACCCCCATAGTAACGCCTCTAAAGGCTAATGGGGAAGTCTGCATATGTGCATACTATAAGTGCATACTGAATAAAGCATTGCAACAGGACGCATATCCAGTGCCTGTTGTAAGCCACAGTCTGGCCTCCCTCAAAGGGGGGTGCATTTTTGCAAAACTTGATCTGGCACAGGCCTATTAACAGCTACTTATTGATGAGGCATCTGCAGAGGCCCAGATGATTGTAACACACAGGGGGGCTTTTAAGGTCAAAAGACTGCAATTTGGGGTAAATGTAGCCCCTGGCATGTTCCAAAGTGTCATGGAGTGCACACTTCGTGGTATTCCTGGGGTCTGTCCCTACTTCAATGACATCCTCATTATTGGGGAGTCATCTCAAAATTTAGCAGAAAGGTTAAGGGCTGTCTTGCTTTGTTTCCACAAAGCAGGCCTTAAATTGAAGCAGGATAAATGCAAGATAGGAGTCACTTCCACTGGATTCTTCGGGTTCAGGATTGATGCCCAAGGCATTCACCCTGCTGAATCCAAGCTGCAAGCGATTCAGCAAGCTGCAAGCGATTCAGCAAGCCCCAAGGCCCAAGTCCAAAAGTGTGCTGCAAGCGTTCTTGGGGCTCTTAAATTTCTATCACACATTCCTTCCATACAAGGCTGCAGTGGCTGAGCCATTACACCGGCTCTTAGACAAGCAGGCTCCATGGCAGTGGACTAAAGTCCATGAAAGGAGTTTCAATGAGGTTAAGGCCTTGCTCTCTTCAAATGCTGTGTTAGCACATTTCAATGAGCAACTGCCTATATGCATTGCATGTGATGCATCTCCTTATGGGGTGGGAGCAGTACTTAGCGATCTGAAGGCTGATGGGACACAAGTCCTTGTTCCCTACTACTCAAGGACTCTGTCATCTGCAGAGTGGAATTATGCTCAGATTGACAGAGAAGCCTTGGCCATAGTGGCTGGTATAAAGAAATTCCATGATTTCTTATATGGCCACCACTTCACGGTCTACACAGACTGTATGCTGGGTTTGTTTACCACTAACAAACAGACACCACATATTATTTCTCCACGTATGCTGAGATGGTCCATTTCCTGTCAGCGTATGACTACACTCTAATTCACAAACCTGGAAAAGAGATGGGCCATGCAGATGGCCTCAGCAGATTACCTCTTAAACAGATAGAGGCAGATCCTGCTCCTGCTATTAATATTCTTTCCATTCAGGAGTTGCCTGATTCTCCCCTAAATGCTAGGGACGTGGCTGCAGAAACTGCCACTGATCACATGCTCACACGCGTGCTGACCTGGGTGTTGTCAGGATGGCCTGACACGTGCCCAGATACTGAGTTTCAAAGCGTGATAAAGCAATCGAGGCTCAGGTGCATGGGTGCCAAGTGTGCCAACAGTCACAGCCTGAAATGCCTCAGGCTCCAGTGCATTGGTGGGAGGAAACTCAAACCCCATGGTCACGGGTACATATAGATTATGCTGGGCACTTTCAGGGGCAATTCTTCCTTCTCCTTGTTGACAGCCATTCCAAGTGACTAGAGGTTGTTCCTGTTTCCTACTACTACTACTGCCAGGACCATCCAGGTGTTGAGAGGAAATTTTGCCTCACATGGGCTTCCAGATGTCCTGGTTTCAGATAATGGCCCTCAATTTACCTCTTTTGAGTTCCAGGCTTTTCTTCAGGCCAACTTGATCTGGCATGTGATTTCTGCTCCCTCCCTGCCCATCATCCAATGGCCAAGCAGAGAGAATGGTGCGCACTACCAAAGATGCTCTCAAGAAACTGACTTACAGTAACTGGCATCATAGGTTAGCAGATTTCCTTCTTGCACACTGCACCACACCTTGCACAGCCACAGGGAGGAGCCCTGCAGAAGTCAGCTAGGGTCGCTGCCTCATCACCAAACTGGACAGGTTGCACCCAGACCGGGTGGCTTCACAGGTGTCACAACCGCAGGCACCTAGGAGACTTCAGGTGGGCGATCCAGTCTGGGCAAGGAACTATGAGCCTGGACATCTCTAGGTCACAACAGTGGTATGCAAGGTCTCTGGGCCACTGTTATACAAAGTAGCCTTGGATGATGGCCGTGTTCTTCGCAGACACATAGACCAACTGCGTTGGAGGCTGGACAGCCACATTTCTGCTCCTGGCTCTGCTCTGGGGGGGGGGAGGAGGACCATAATATGGATTCTGGGTCACAGGTCCCTAGGCCTAACAGGGCCTAAGAAACTGATGAGGCTTTTTGGGGGTCATCACAAGTTTCCGCAGGTGTGGCAAACAGGAATTCCCAGGAAGGGGGGGGTCACCCCACACATCCGTTATTACTCCAGACAGGGAGTCACACCGGGGGTATCCACACAAATCAAACACAGCCATAGACAGGGAATTACATCAGGGGCACTCTCATAATTCAGCTATTGCTCCCAAAAAGAAGTCAGTAGCAAGGGGGATTGCCATGGAGGTGGCTCCTGACTCTGGCACCTCTGGCATGTGCAAGGGGGCTATGGAGTACTGGGGCACTTCCGCCACTCAGGCCTCTCCGACTGCTAGCCTTGGGCTTGAGGGACAGTGTTCCTAAGAGGAGTCCATTGTGACTCAGGGACTTCCATCCCTCCAGGGTACAATGGCTTGGACTCAGAGGGTCCAGCCAGTCAGCAGCTGGGTGAGTCACCTGGGAATTTGGGGCATCAAAGCCCTGGCCTGCCTAGCATGGTAGGCGAGCAGGTAGGCCAGGCAATCTCACCGGCCCTTAGAAGGTTGCAGCGGGCTAAGTGCCCACCTAAACATCTAGAAGATTATGTGAGGTTTCTGTCAACACACGAGGAACCTTGCTATTAGGTTGCTGAATGAGGGAATTAACATTCAGTAATGAGTGTCATATACTATTATGATTTTAGATACATTTTATTTAAGTTAATAATTATTTTGTAAGATGTTTGCCTGCATGCAGACCCGAGCATTTCCACTCTCCCTATATTTGAACAATGCACCTGTGCGTAAGCTAGGTGTGTTTTATCTAGGGGAGAGGGTGTTGTGTCCTGAGCCTGCAAGAGTTAAAGCGGGCTCAGAATTGTTGCAAATGGTCCTGGGCAACCCGAAAGCTGCCCAGGACCAGACAGGGTGGCACCAGCCTTGTGTGCATTCACAAGGCGCGAAAATGGTCAATTCCTATTTGTTCACACTGTCTGGGTTTCATGCCCTACAAAAAGGCCTGCGTGCCTTTTGCCAATCACTTGGTTGTAGGAGAGAATAATAAAGAGCTTGTTGTTTTTCGTCAATTGCCAATGAACCAAAAACACAACACAAATGAATAAATTTTAGCATAGTTTGAATGCTATAAAAAGCAAATGAAATAAATAAAATTAAAAATAAGATTTTATTCTTAATTAGTGAAGCATCTCTTCAAACAACAGCAACTATTTATTTATGGACTTAAATGTATTAATTAGGACATACACAGAAACCCCTTTTGATTTATATATACCAACATTTGGAAAGAGGTGTTGGGATTTTTGTTATTTATGCTGAGCAGTGAAGCCAAATTTTATTTCATTCTTCGACAAAGTGACTAAACTAATAGCCAGTGAAATACTGTGGATGTAGTATACTTAGACTTCAGTAAGGCATTTGATAAAGTAGACCACAAGCTACTCCTTTGTAAGCTAGAAAAAGCTGGAATAGACAACATGATGGATCTGTAGCTGGCTGACAAATTACTCAATGAGTAGTCCTCAATGGCACTACATCCACATGGAGAGAAGTAAGCAGTGGGGTACCACAAAGTTCCGTCTTAGGCCCAGTACTCTTCAATATCTTAGATGAGGGAAATTTGAACTCATCAAATTTGCAGATGACACCAAACTGGCAGGAGTAGCCAACACCCAGAAGACAAACTCAGGATCCAAAAAGATCTTGACAAACTGGAACAATGGGCCCTATCCAACAAAATGAGTTTCAATGTGGAGAAAAGCAAAGTTTTACATCAAAGGTACAAGGTACTTTAAATCAAAGGTACAAGTGCAGATTGGGCAAGACCTGGCTTAAAAACAGTATCTGTGAGAGGGACCTTGGAGTCCTAATGGATGATCATGAGCCAGCAATATGCAGCAGCAGCCAGAAAAGCCAATACAATCCTGGGTTGTATAAACAGAGGCATAGAATCAAGATGACACAAGGTATTAGTACTGCTTTATAAAACCCTAGTAATACCACACCTGGAATACTGCAGCCAATTTTGGTCATCATATCACAAAAAAGATGTTGAGAGTTTGGAAAAAAATCAGAGAAGAGCAACTAATGTAATCAAAGGCCTAAAGACTAAAACATACGAAGAACGGCTGCAGGACTTGGGTTTAGCTAGTCTAAAAAAAAGAAGAAATAGGGGAGACATGATAGCAGTATTCCAGTATTTGAGGGGCTGCCACGAAGAAGAGGGTGTCACAAAAGCATCAGAGGGCTTGGATTGGAAACTGATCAAAGAGAGAAGCAACTTGGAATTAAGGAGAAACTTCCTAACAGTTAGGACAATTAACCAGTGGTACAGCTTGCCTCCAGAAATCGTGGGCGCTCCATCACTGGAGGTTTTTTAAAAGAGGCTAGACAGTCACTTATCTGAGATGGTATAGGGTCTCCTGCTTGAGCAAGGAGCTGGACTAGAAGATCTCCAAGGTCCCTTCCAGCTCTATTCTATTCTAAGACACTGCAATTCTCTAAAAAGCTTTTACATTCCCTTCAGTTTCCAGTGGGAAAGAAGTGCTGATAGATGCAAATTCAAAGTTCCCTTAGGCATGGCAAATGAGGTGTGCTAGTTCTGGATTCTGGCCAGTAATTTTAATTGAAGATAATATTGCTGAGGAGAAAGTAATTTTCCAATGAGACATTCTTCATGCAGAGTAAAGAAATTTAAACTAACATTTGGCTTCATTGTTTTGCCTGTGATAATCTATCTCTCTACCTGAAATAATGATAGAAGTGCTACCTGAGGAAAAGTAGGTGGTTATCTCAATTATCTGTGCCTTAGTTTCCCAACAGTGCTGCAAGTTTTCATATCTAGTTTGGACAATGTAAAAAAGATGCCCAATTTGAATGGATTGTTCTTATTTAACTTTTCACTGTGATATAATAAGTTTTCACGTAAAATGCTTGTTACCACTAAGATGCCAACAAAGAGCATCTTTTTTTAAAAAAAATAATTTATATGTGAATGAATAATGTTAAGGCTGCTGAGGTTTAGAAAAAATGATTCATTTCTATAATGCACATGAAATCTTAATTGCCTTATATTAACCAAATACATAGATCAGTGTGCAACAAAATAATTTTCTAGATTCCAGCACATGTTACTAGCAACAATGGCCATTTCCTCTTATGGACAATTTAAATTATAGCAGTGTAATATGCTATGTATTGCCTTAACAACAGGCAAAAAAGTTTAGTGTGATATATGATGGATAGGCATTTTTTGGCAAATAAGCAGAAACAAAAAACAGCAAAATTATCAATTTGTGAATTAACTGTTTGAAAATTATGGCTATTATGAAACCCTAATATCAAATATATGATCTGTATTTTGATCTTTTGAAAAGATTATCAAAATCTTTAGCATTTTATCAGAGGAAAAATGTGCTAATACTTGCTTATAGTTTTATTACTTTGTTTCTTCACCAGGGACTGCTACTTATAGCATTCTAATCAAACTAATGGGAATGGCAAAATGCAGTCTTGAATGTATATGGCCCAGTCCATCTTGCTCTAAAAGATGCCATGAAGTAACCCATTTCTAATCTTGTCAGCATTGATAGCCAAGGAATTTTGTTGTTTCTTTAAATATGATTGTATCACAGTGGTAACAGCTGCTTCCACTGAAAATAAATTTTGCATCTCTGTCAGGAGTCAGCAGCTGTGGAAATGGAAAAACACAGCAGGATCAAATTCTTAGGGGGGGCATGATTAAAATCTGATTAAATACCATAGTTCTCCACTGAGATAAAGTAATACATAAATACCACAGATTATAAGAAAAAGATGCTTTCAACTACTCCTGTTCCCTACCTTCATTTTGCTGGTAGAAGTAAAACAAAAAATAAGTGGATTTTTCTCTTCCTGTATCTTCCCACTTAAAATACTAAAATTACACTCTATATGGTATACTGAACAGGCTGGAAAGATTAAGGCATCAGAGTGCTTCAGCATGTGGCAATCCAATCTTGGCTGGAACTTGTTGTAAGACAACCCATCAAACTTAAAAAACACCTCTTGCCAGCGCTAGGAGAGTTGCGAGCCTCTTGCCGGCACTAGCCAAGCCATGCACCACACACTGGTGCTAGCAGCCATTTATGGAGTGTGCATGCTCATGGCCCCATTCATGCACGTACACACACACAGCCACATTTGCATGTGTGTGCATGCGTGCATAAAGGTGTCTGTCCTTCCCTTTCCCACCAGGCTGCCAACCCAGAAAGGTTGGTGACCCCTGTTATAAATGTTCTCCTGAAAGAAAAGTAAATAAAATATTTTTGCTTTTTACTATTATTGTTTTTAATGTTTTTGTTTGTGATGTTGTTCTGTGACTATAATAAAAATTATGTCAGGTCCCCGATTCCTATCAGGACACTGCCATTCTGGTGAGAGGGGGTAACCTCAAGGCTTTCTGTGATGTATCCATTTCAGTTTGTTCCTCTTTTGTTCTGATATATCTTCTTGGGAAATGGGTGGGAGGAGGGATGAGCCTGGGGTTATCTGCTTTGTCTCATCTTCAGAGAACCAAGGTTGTGGTACCTGGGAACAACTTCTTATCACCTTCTCAACTCGGAGTTCTCACAACACCTTTGCATGTCTGGATTGGCTCTTGATGGACTAGGCAGTTGGGAGGGGTCTGAACAATGAGGGTTTAATCTAACATTTTTGTATGGGAATTTTAGATCCTGCCTGTCTTCTCTGCAATCACTATCTCTCAATAAAAGATCCTTTTGAAATGTTGTCTGTTTCAAGAGTTCGACATTCTTGAGGGAATAGCTAAGGCGAGACCTTATATTAGGTAGGATCTGCAAAGTGGTTCACCCAGAGAGACACCAGCTCTACTGTGGAGACCATGCACACAATGTCTAACCAGGGCAGTGAGCATGAAAAAGCTGAGTGTTATAGCAAGACCTCCACTCACTCTGGTGCAAACTCCACTGGATGGTCAGAGGAAGCTGCCGCCCTGGAATATCTTTTAAAGCTGAGATGGTCCATTGGCGTGGGGAAGGAGGAGGACTGGAAAGGAAGGACCAAAGGAGTCACCCTCACCCATGGCAGCTGAAAGCATGGCTGCAGGCATGAGATGGAAGCACTATATGATGATGGCAAACCGAAGAACCAGACCACACCGAATGCCTCATGAAGCAGGCAATGCTCTTAATGATGGAAGCATTCCAGAGCCTGGAAACACGAGAGGCCATAGCCCACACAGAAAGAGAGGATGGGACACTGCCTGCAGGAGGGGGGAACCCTCAACCCCAGAGACAGCTGCCAGTGTCCCTGAATCTATGGAGAGGGTGACCACTACACCAGCCAGCCCTCCTTGAAGGGACTTGGGTGATGCAAATGTCCAGAGAGCTGGTGGAGGGGGACCCCAGTAGCAGGAGCAGAAGACACCCTTCCTTGGCATTAAGTTTGATGGAGACCCTCAGCAATTGGAGTTCTTTCTTGCCCATGTCCTCACCTGCATGCAAGAATATGGGCGAGACATCCCCACCAAGGGGGTCAGGATCACCACACAATGGATGGTGACCCTTCATGATGCTAAAGCCCCAGAGTTCTGAAACTTTAACTGCTTCATGACAGTGCTAAGATGGAGGTTCAAAGACCCACTTGCTGACTGGAAAGCCAGAGACTGCATCAAGACCATGAGGCAGGGCCGTCACCCAATGGCTGAATAGAACCGAAGAGTTCTGGGACCTAGCCTGTCACCTCAACTGGCTAGAGGACATCATAGTGAGTTATTTTAAGAATGGGCTGAATGATGACTTGAACCATGCATGCATCATCAGAGGGTGTGTCCTGGCTGAAGAAGCTGAAATTGACCAGGCGCGAAACCAGTACTGATCAAGCAGTGTTGAAATGGTCTCCACCTGAGAGGAAGAGGGAGGCTGCCAAACCCCAAACAACTCAGCCATGCTCAACCACCTGCTTCAAATGTGGAAAGGAGGATCACTGAGTGGCCAAGTGCCAAATGAAGACCCCAGCAAAGAAAGGAGACAATTGCTGGGGGAGAAGCAAACTACACCCTCGCAGCACACCAAGAACATGCTTCTAAAGACCACCAAGGTCATAGAGTTCCACCCCTCCTCTAAGCCAAGAGAGGGAAGGGACCCATTGGAAGAAGACTCAGGACCCTTGAACAGCAACTATGATGACAATCTCTTGGTAGGTGAGCTGATCATAACCATGCCTGTAGAACTGTTAATCCCAAGCATGGAAAAGAAAGTGGCCCTAAATACATTACTAGACTCAGGGTGCACCAGATGGTTGATAAGCCCAATTCTAGTAGGAAAACTGGGGGTGCGCCTGAGAAGGCTAAAGAACATGATTGCTTTCTGCCAGCTAGACAGGTTGGTTCCAGGGAGTGTCCCAGCTACATTCACCACTGAGCCACTGGGCCTGGCCATGGGAGGCTACTCTGAGACTATAGTGGCGCCTGGAATGAAATGGCCCCTCGCCTCAAAAATGGAACCCAAGGGTGAATTGAAGGAAGGGACTCCTGAAGTTCCCAAAGAGGGAACAAGTCCCATGCAATGGTGGCTACAAGGCAAGGAAGGAACTCTGCAAAGAAGTGGCGGCTACTTGAAAGCAAGTTGCTGCAGGGTATATCCCGAGAATACCACGATTTAGTCAAGGTGTTTACTGAGAGAGGCTCAGATGAACTCTCTCCACACTGATCCACAGACCATGCTATCAAAATTGTTCCAAAGTTGTACTCCATGACTCCAAGGGAGCTAACTGAACTGGGCAAGTTTATAAACATGAACTTGGCCCAGGGCTTCATTCAACCAGCTAGACCCAAGGTGACTACCCCAGTTCTGTTCCAGGAGAAGAAAGATAGGTTTCTTTATCTCTGTGTTGATTATAGCGGTCTGACTGTGGTGTGCCTGTAAAATGTGTACCCCCTCCCACTCATGAAAGACATGCTGGCCCACCTTTCAAAAGGCAGAATATTCTCTAAATTAGACTTATGGGAAGCATACTGCCAAATTAGAATTAAGGAGGAGATAAATGGAAGATGCTTTTAACTGCCCCCCTAAGGTGCTTCCAATTGGATTATAAGGGGCTCCCGCAGTGTTTATGCAGCTGATAAATGAAGTGCTCCATGAGCACCTGTGTAACAACCCACTTCAGCTGTTTTCCCAAGAATTCAAACTCTTGAGACAATCAGTGCTTCAAACAGGATTCTTTTATTTGGGGATCGATAACAGTGGGGGATTAAGGCAAGGTCTTAACACAGTTTAGTCACCCAAGCCGTAAAACTCCTCCAATCAAAGCCGCACGGGGATTTGAATTGTATCCAATCAGCTAGCATCTCGGGGCAATCAGCCATTGCTTTTGGCACGCTGATCTCTGGCTCATCATACTTGTCTTTGGAGAGCTACCATACCCTTCCCTATGGCAATCAGGAAAAGGAAACAGAACTGGCGAGCAAATACAAACATGTAAGTAACGCTGGGCTCCCCCCACCCATAACAGAATGGCAGGTCCCAAAGATGGAAGGACAGAAGGAAGGTAAGTAAAATAGGGAACCGTTTGGGACCTGACAACCTGTATAAGGGCTTCTAGTGTATCTTGACAACATATTAATCTACACTGAAATGAAAACAGAACACATGAAATTGATCAGAGCAGTTGTAAATAAACTCTGTGCTGCCGAATTGTATACTAAGCTTTCTAAGTGCAAATTCCACAAAGAAAAAAATTGACTACTTGGGCTACCCATGAGGGGGTAGAAATGGACTCGGAGAAAACACAGGCTGTGTTAGAGTGGGTGCCCCTTGCACTAGAAAACAGCTGCAAAGCTTCTTGGGCTTCACAAATTTTTACCAGCAATTCATCCCACCCTTTGCACAAATTGCACTCTTTATCACTAACTTGTTGAAAACAAAGGTGTTGGACAAACCGAAACCTAGCCCACCACTAAAATGGATTATGGAATGCCAAGCCACATTCAAAAAGCTTAAAAGACTTTTTTCCATTGAACCTGTGCAAAGGCATCCAGACCCTGAAAAACCTTTTGTTATTCAGGCCGATGTCAGCACTGGCAGCTGTACTGCTCCAAGAAAATAAGAAAGGCCAACGACAGCCATGTGCTGATAAGTAAAACTGACAGAAACTGAACAACATTGGGCGGTGTAGCAAAAAGAGACCTATGCAGTTAGATGGGCCTTCCTCATGTAGTAACATTTTCTGGAAGGAAATAAAATTTCTTTTCAGGTCTGGACTGATCACAAAAACCTAAAGGCTTTGAAAACTCCAAGGAAATTGTCTCCCAAGCAAGCACATTGGAATCAACACTTTCAACAGTTTAACTTTACCCTCTGGTACTTACCGAGGGAGAATTTCCTGGCTGATGCTCTGTCAAGGCTATCACAATACAAGAGCATAAAATTGGAAATGGTTAATCCTTTGCTCCTAGCATCGCAATTAGTGGCTCAAGTAACCACAAAGCACAAGTGAAGAGGGAGTCACCCATAGATAACTCCACTACCCTAACCGTCAAAAAAGCCCTAGAGGAAGATGAGTGATTCCTCAACCACAAGAACATTTACTCAATGCAGCGATAAGAGGGAAACTCTACATTCTAGCCCAGTGGTGGCAAACCTTTTAGAAACTGAGTGCCCAAACTGCAACCCAAAACCTACTTATATATTGCCAGGTGTTGGGTGTGGCCAAGGTGGGTGTGACCAGCTCAATGTTGCTCCTGGGGAGGGATGCCTGTGGGGGCTGGGCAGGGTTGGGGGAGATCCAGGGAGTTTCTGGTGGGTGGAGCAGTGGACAGGAGGGCATCTTGCTCAGCTGATGGCTTGGAGATGGAAGGGGGCAGCTACACCCCTTCCCAAATGCTGCCGTCTCACGAAAGCAGGATGAAAACTCCAAAAAATGACAAGGAAAAAAGTTAAAACAGAAAAGTGTCTCACAATGGTTTTCTTCCCTGGGGGGATGGGGGGCATGGGGGAGGCTCTAGAGCTCCGCAGCTTTTCCGAGGGGGAAGAGGAGGAGAGTGGGGAGGGCTCTGCTGGGATCAAAGGAGGCATGGAGGCTCCACGCCCAGTCCAGGCCAGCCCCAGCATGGCATGGAAAATAAGGCAGCAGCCCCACATGTGTCCCTGTGCATGAGCGCACCCCCACCCTGCCAAGCGAGGCCACAGGATTTGTGGCAGAAGAGCGCAGGTGGACAGCCACAGCTCTTGCTCTCCTCTGGTCTCCATCTGCACGAGGCCTGAGCTCGGTGCACCCAGCTGGCCAGCAATAGGCTGGAGAGCATCGGATGGTGGCAGCTGCCCCGGGATGATGGGATGGGCACACCCGATGTTCGCAGAGGAAGAAGCTGTGAGGAGACTCCTTGCCTAGCTCAGTCCAGCCCAGCTCCAGCATGGCACAGAAAGTGAGACAGCAGCCCCCTGTGCGTCCCCATGTGAGAGTGCACCCCCACCCTGACAGGCAAGCAGAGCTACAGCATCTGCGGCAGAAGAGCATAGGCAGGCAGTGGAAAGCATGAGGAGCCCCGATCCCAGCACAGCCCCTCCCCCTCTCTTCCTCCCCCCTTGGAAGAACTGCAGAGCTCTGGAGCCTCCCCCCATGCTCCCATGCCCTCAGGGAAGAAAACCATTGTGAGACACTCTTCTGTTTTAACTTTTTTTGCTTGTCGCTTTTTGGAGTTTTTATCCTGCTTTTGTGAGATGGCAGCATTTGTGGGGGGGAGGGGTGTAGCTGCCCCCTTCCCCCAAGCCATCAGCTGAGCAAGGCATTCTCCTGCCCACTGCCCCACCTGCCAGAAACCCCCTGGATCTCCCCCAACCCTGCCCGGCCCCCACAGGCATCCCACCCTGGCCACACCCACTCAGTCTGCCATGACCACTGTAGCCATGCCCACCCAGTTTCCAAAGCCTCTAGGTTTTTGTGATCAGAGCCCTAGCATCTGTGGCAAAAAAAGAGCACAGGCAGGCAGCCGCCATGGCTCCACTTGCCTGGCAGGGTGGGGGCATGCTCATGCTCAGGGATACATGTGAGGCTGCTGCCTTGCTTTCTGTGCCATGCCAAGGCTGGGTTGCAATGGGCACAGAACTTCTATTCCGCTTCTTCCCCTGTGGACATTGGGAGCATCCACCTACCCCTTATCCCAGGGCAGCTGCTGCCATCCTGCACTCTCCAGCCCATCACTGGCTAGCCGGGCATGCCGAGCTTGGGCCTTGGGCAGAGGGAGGCCCGAGGAGAGCAAGAGCTACCCAGCTCCTCTACCTGAGGATGCATGTGGGGAAAGGCACTGCCCAACTCAGTAAGCAGCGGTCCGCCTGCAGAAGGAGGAGGAGGATGGAGGAGGAGGGCTGTCTGGGGATGGGCACAGCGCTGCCCATGGGGGCAATCTGACCAGCTCCAACCTGGAGGGGGAAGAGGCCAAGGGAGCCCAATGGGAAGCAGGCATGATGCTCAAGGGTAGCCGCTCTCCCCTCTTCCCCCGTGGTCCTGCAGAAGGGCTGGCTGGGCAGCCTGGGCTGGCCTGGCTGCGCATCTGCCCAGCGGTGCTGGTGGGCCCGGCCTTCCTTCCTTCCTTCCTTCCTTCCTTCCTTCCTTCCTTCCTTCCTTCCTTCCTTCTTTCTTTCTTTCTCCCTCCCCTCCTTCCTTTCTCTCTCTCTCTTTCTCCAAAGTCCAAACTTACATGTTCTCCTTCCCCTCTAACCTTCTGCAAAGCACAAATGGACACCACGTCCTACTTGTCTTCTCCAAACTCACATCCATTGTCGCTTCCAAAGGCCGTCTGCTCACTCATTTGCCCTCTTGCTGCACTCCCACCAAAACCTGCTTTTATAGGTTCCCATCTCCACGTCCACCTATCCATCTGTTCCCACGAAATGCTGCTAGATTTAGTTTCCCTGCCCTCTCCAGTTCCCATTAGTCAGGCGCACATGGAGAGGTGGAGGGGAGCATCCTTGTGGCACACATGCCAACAGAAAGGGCTCTGCATGCCCAGTCTGGCATGCATATCATAAGTTCGCCACCATGGTTCTAGCCAGTCAAAGACTAAAAAACTGTGCAAACATGCCATGATTCAAAACTGGCTAGACATTTTGGGTTCAAAAAAGCCCTGCACCTCTTAAAAAGACAGTTTGGGTGGCTGTCCCTCAAGAAGGACATTAAAAACTATGCATCTAGCTGTCCCATTTGCGCAGCAGCCAAAAGGAAGCAACTGGTGACAGAGCCTTCAGTACCCTGGAGAGATATTTCTATGGATTTTTATAGTAGAACTGCCAAAAAGCATGGGAAACATGGCCATTTGGGTAGTGACTGATCTGTTTGCAAAACAAGTCCACTTTATCCCATGCCAGAAAATCCCCACCTCTAAAGCCCTGGCAAAACTGTTCCTTCATCACATATATGGCTTGCATGGGGCCCTGCATCACATACTTTCTGATAGAGGGGTCCAATTCACTACAAAGTTCTGGAGGGCATTTTTGGAACTTTTGGGGACAGATCCAGGCCTAAGTTCTAGTCATCATGTGGAAATGAATGGTGGGACAGAATGAATGAACTCAGTTCATTCTAAGATGCTTTATTAACTACCAACAAGACAATTGGGCTAACCTGTTACCATTTGCTGAGGTGGCCTGTAACAATGCTGCACAAGCTCTGGTTTTACCCCTTTCCAAGTCATCACAGGACAAGATTTCAACCCAATGCCTGAGCTGACAACTAATGAACCTACCATTCCCTCATTAAAGGAGTGGATTAACCAGTTAAAAATACCTGGTCAGTGGTTTGCAAAGTGTTAGACAAAGTCAGAGCAACCTACAAAGCATAGACAGATAAGAAAAGAGTAGAGCCCAAACCATTCTGTACTGGGGACCGAGTGTACCTGTCTACTCGATTCCTGCAATCCCTACAACTCTCTAAGTAGCTTGGCCCAAAATTTGTGGGGCCTTTCCATATCAAATGCATTATAAAGCCCGTCACAGTAGAATTGGAGTTACCAAACACCTTAAGACAAGTCCACCCTGTGTTCCATTGCAGCCTTTTAAAACTTGAGATAACCTTGCCTTTTTGCCTTTAAGGCCAGTACCCCCACATACACTGTAGCGCATCATGGTAGAAAGCAAACAACACTCTGAAATTAAAGAAATCCTTGACTCCCAGAAACACCATGGAGCTACACAATACCTCGTAGCATGGAAGGGTCTCCCCAGAGTTCAGAATGAATAGGTTCACAAGAAACATGTTAGAGATCAAGTGATTTCATGCTCTTTACCCATATAAACTTAACTAAACATTTCTCTCTCTCCCTCCCCCCCTTTTTTTTTCTATTTGCTCCAGGTGGATTTCTCCTTTTAAGGGAGCAGCATGTCAGGTCTCCCTTATTGGGATGTTGACATTCTGGTGGGAGGGGGAACTCCAAGGCTTTGATGTATCTTCCTGGGAAATGGGAGTGGGGGTGATGAGCCTAGGGCCTTTTGCTTTGTCTCATCTCTGGAAAACCAAAGTCACAGTGCCTGAGAACAACTTATTATCACTTTCTCAGTTCAGAGTTCTCATAACACCTTCACACCTCTGGATTGGCTCTCAATGAACTAGGCAATTGGGAGGGGTCTGATCAATGGGGGTTTAACCTAATGTTTCCACACAAAAATCCTGCCTGTTTTCTTTGTAATCACTATCTCTCAATAAAAGATCCTTTTGAAATGCTGCCTGTTTCAAGAGTTTGACTTTCTTGAGGGAATAGCTGAGGGGAGACCTTACAAACTGATTGAAAATAAAAGAACAAGAAAGCTTTATATTGGATTCCTTGCCTTTATTATCATCCTTGGTTTCAATTATTTTTTGAGGTGCTATATCCTGAGCACTTTAGGGACGTTATTTCAGGACAGCCATCTTTTGAAGGAAATTAGACAGACTGCTTTAATTAGGGCATTTTTAGGATTCTACTGCTGTCATGACAACCATGAGTCTGTTGCAACTGATTATTGTCATAACACAGGTTATTTCCTTTTTTTCCCCATTCTACAGAAGGAGCATAGTATGACAAGTAGAAGATTTTATGTCTGTTCTTTTATCCTGGTAAAACTTGCTGGCTGAAATTTAGACTTTTAGTTTAAATTTTCTCATTTGCAGAAGGAGGGGACAATAAATTGGATTGTTCCCTAAAATGGATGCTTGAGTTAGAAATTAATCCTGCTTACCTTTTTTCCTGTCTCTCAACATTGCTCAAAAGATTTCTCTGTTCTCTTGATGTTTAAAGAGTGTTTTTCTTCTAATGAACAGCATTGTTTTAAAGGGAGAAGAGTTTATTTTGGTGTTCCAGGGCCAAACTTTTGCCTTTCCCAGCATTCACTTGAATGGACAGCACCAGCTATTAACAGCTATAAATTGACAAAATGCTTTAAAATCTTCACATTATTTGAAATTAATGCTAATAATTGCAGAAAACCCAATATCGACATATCTGAGTTCATCCTCTATTTTTAATTCAGGACTACCAACAGGACCTCAGTTCTCAGATAAAAATTGTCTTTTGAGCAGCACTCCCATTATCAATTGCCTTGAATCCTCCTCCAATTTCTCATCATGTGTGAATAGATCACCATAAATAATTGGTTACAGATAGTCCTCCACTTACAATCATTCATTTAGTGACCATTTGAAGTTACAATGGCACTGAAAAAAGTGACATGACCACTTTCCACATTTATGACCATTGCAGCATCTCCTTGGTTATGTGATCAAAATTTGGGCACTTGACAATTGGTATGTATTTATGATAGTTGCACAGTCTTGGGGTCATGTGATCACCATCTATAACCTTCCCAGACATCTTCTGACAAAGCAAAGTCAATGGGAGAAGTCAGATTTGCTTAACAATCAAATGATTCACTTAACAATTGCAGTGATCCACTTAACATTTGTGGCAAGAAAGGTTGTAAAATGGGGCAAAATTCACTTAACTATTTTGCTTAGCATATTTTGGGCTCAGTTGTGGTCATAAGTCAAGGTCAAGTCAAAGTAGTTACTTTACCTGAAAGTAGTCAACTGTGAAATCTCATAACATTTCTATTGTGCTTGCTTATAGGATGACTTCAAATGTTCATTTTCAGTTTCACTGTGAAGGTCTCAATGCAATGTGATACTGTAATGGTATATAGAAAGTACCTTGGGAGACAGAAGGAAGAACCACACCAGAGGAATGGTTGGATAAGAAACAGTGGAGTCCACAACAGGAATGTTAGCTGCCTCTTATCTGACCCTTCTCTTGGCTGTGGCTCTTCCCCCTGTCTCCCATGGTCTTTGCCGCATACAAGTACTTAAAGAAGCATGGATGACTGCAGGGGAAACAATATCTGGAAGAAGACAGTTGCAATGTCAAGACTAAAGACTCAGCTTTTTTGTATGTGCATGTACACTGCACACATGTAGAATGGAAAGGCAGGTTTCAATCTTGATAGTGCATTCCCCAATGCACTATCATGGTTGTGAGAAGTGTACACCCTCATCTGGATGCTTCTGCACAAAAAGCAGGACACAAGAATTCATTAGTTTAGAAAATTTCAAGTTGTCTCAGCATAGTCCTATCACCTATCATATGTATAAAAACCCAAAGGCCCCTTTGAAGTTCTGATAACAGATATGTTCTGTAATTAATCCACCTTTTAGCAACATTTAACCAACTATTATTAGTTGAGAAATTACAATCACAGCTTTATTATTAAGGGGAAAATGTGAGACACTACAAAAATGCTATTTGATATATGAGACCTGCTTTGTTATTCAACTACAGGCATAGTAGATTGAGAGTCAGTTTCATATAGTGGTTAAGGCAACAGATTAGACACTGGGAGATTGTGAGTTCCAGTCCTGACTTAGGCATAAAACCCAGGTCATTTATGTTCAACCTTGGAAGGAAGCAATGTAAAACCATTTCTGAAATCATGCCAAGAAAAAATTTAGTGACTAGTCCAGGCAGTTGCCAAAAATCACACTGCCTCAATGATACAAATGAACAGATAAGAACAAATGGACAGATAAGAAGGGAGGGAGGGAGATGCATTTTGCAATTGATAGGCTATAAATATAAAAATTCCCTATAATGCTGTTTGTTTTGAGGATACAAGGTATTAGTTTAATGACCATCATGGCCTGCTCCCTTGAATTCAATTTATGTGACAAGTATAACCTGGGGAGCTGCAGTGAAGTTGGTTCATAAATGGACCTGATGAAACTACTAAGGATTTGCCACAAGAAGCAAGAACATTTATCTGGATATTTGGGATCTACTCATATAGCATTATAATTGTCAAAAGTCAGAAGCACAGGAAACAGATATTAAAGATAGGTTAACATATTACAGTGTAAGAGAAAGAGTTCTTAAAAAGCAGTGAGGGGGTTCCAAGCAGATCAGAATTTGAAATTTCTGGAAAGAAGGAGTGGTTCCCCCAAAATAGAGAAGAGACAAACAACACACAGAGTTGGGGAAAGAATACGTGAGTAACAGGCATTTGATATAAGGGCTTCATTTGACAGAGGTCATAAGCACACAGCTGCTTTGTTATGCTTTCCCATCCCAGAGCTGGTAAGAAATCATACCTTAAAACTTTGCTGTCCACACACCATTCTCCATAGTTGGTTTTTTTTTTTTAAAAAAAAAAAAAACCTTCTTTTGTACCATTGACCAACTGAATATGTTTTCCCCTTAAATGATCACTTTGCTGTTCAACCTACCTGGAAACAAGGGTTGTACAAAAGAAGCATAAAATCAAGATCACATGAAGTGTTACTACTGCTTATAAAACCCTAGTAAGACCACACCTGGAATACTGCAACCAATTTTGGTCACCATACCACAAAAAAGATGTTGAGATCTTGGAAAAAGTTCAGAGAAGAACAACTAAAATGATTAAAGGCCCGGAGACTAAAACATATGAAGAATGGCTGAGCAGTTGCTACAAAGAAGAGGGCATCAAACTATTCTCCAAAGCACCAGAGGGCAAGACAAGAAAAAAATGGCTGGAAACTCATCAAAGAGAGAAGCAACCTGGAATTAAAGAGAAACTTCCTAACAGTGAGGACAATTAACCAGTGCAACAGCTTGCCTTCAGAAATCTTGGGTGCTCCATCAGTGGAGGTTTTTAAGAAGAGACTAGACAGTTACTTGTCTGAAATGATATAGGTTCTCCTGCTTGAGCAGGGCGCTGGACTAGACAACCTCCTTCCAACTTCTATTCTATTCTATTCTATTCTATTCTATTCTATTCTATTCTATTCTATTCTATTCTATTCTATTCTATTCTATTCTCATATCTAGTTCTCATTTGGAGTTGTGTAGCCATATTAGTTCCAATGAAAAGTGCTGTTGAAGAGCTGGAGTTTGAGGAAACAGATTTTCTAGGGTATCAACAGGACAACTAAGAACATTGTGGAAGAGGTATCAAAGCACCAGTACTTCCCTGGGAGCAGCAGTTATGGAAAAATTATTCTCTGCCAAGCAGGCTATAGTAGCAAAATCCCTTCAATTATAATTTCAATTAATGCATTAAACCAGTAACAGATTGATCTGTTTTAGGTCAGTGCTTTGCTGTCAGAACCCATATTGTTTAAGGGGCTCTTTTCTAATTCTATTCTTTCTATCCTTCTGGGTTCTGCCATACTTCTGGAAGGGAGGGGGGAAGACACTGTGGGCTGCCTCTTTGTTTTTTTTTATCACTACAATGTAATTCGCTGTCTCTGCATACATGCTTTTTGAACTGTCTCTCTCTTAATGTCAGCTTGAAAGGGAGGGGAGAAAGGAATGCACCTCCGGACATCTGGCTTATCTCCTCTTTTGGAAGGGAAGGTGTGAAGACCCAACAAACACCGCTACAAGCCTGAGACAGACTGGTGTTATCAGCTCTTTCCCACAATGGACTTAACACCTAGGGATTGGCCCATTTGAACTGACCGGATGAACTATTGGGGTGGGGTTTGCTTGGGATTCTTTTAACCTATTGATCTGAGTGGGAAACCCTCAGATCCTGTCTATTATGCCTGCTATCAGCTTCTCCTAATAAAAGTTCCTTTTGGAAGAAACTGCTTCCATGAGTTCTGCTTTCTTAGGATGAGGTTTTGAAATGGGCCCTGACATTTGCATTTGTTAGGACCAGTTAACCATTTACAAATAATTTTAAAAAGTCGATGTGGAAGCAGGGGTTTTGATCTTTTGTGCAATTGAAAAGACTTGAGAGGTATGCAAAGAGGCCAGAACAAGGCTGAAGAGCTAATCCCATAGGAAACCAGCACAACTATCAATCTTTTACAGATAAGTATTTTAAAAATTAAAACATTAAAATAAAATGAAACAGAACAAGACATAATAGTATACTACAGTTAGAGATGAGATAATTGATGGGCAGGTTTGTCCAACTAAATCATTTCCAAATTATATAGCTTGAATCCCACAATGGGAGTGGAATAGAAGGCAGAAATCCCTGCCAGTGCATTTTGGTGGAAGGAGATAATCTTATTCCATTTGTCAGATAAAAGTAGAAGGAAATAGTGATCAGATTACATAAAATATTGTACTAGGTTTCTTCCTTTTAAGACTTTTCTTTTTGCTCCTGCAACTGCAGAGTCCTTGCAGATCATAAAAAACCTTTACTCTCCAAACAAAAAATCTGAGGAAGGAAATTCTCAAAATAACTATTTTGATAAGAATGATCAATGTTTGCATTGTTGTTGCTGTTTGAGAGAAACAAAAGAACATTGTTTATACTTGCTTCTGTATATATTTAATCTTACCTTTAAATTGCCATCATGGCAAACTAGCAGCAGAGTCAACACAATGCTTTGCTTCAAACAGAGCCCATTCCTCTAAATAAAAAGCAGGGATAATATTTCTGATATCAGAAAAGTGACAGACTTCCATGGTTGGTAGAAAAGGAAATGCTGCAATAGCAGCTGAAAGCAGAGTGCAAGCACAATGATAATGGCAGCAATTTATGGAGACCTATAATAATATGGGCTATTATTTGACACACTTTTTGACTCTGTGCCTGTGCTGGCTGTCTTAGGCTTGACCATAAGACAAAAGCGAACAATGTCATCTATGAGAGAATAGTGTATTTCACTAAGGATTTTGAACTGAGACTAAAAATGGACTCTTTAGCTCAGACATGACAAACACAAGGCCCATGGGCTGAAAACGGCCCACCATGTGATTGGATATGACTTGGACACTTGTCCTGGAAATGACGAGGGTCTGGCCCCTGCCACCTTGGCGCCGGCTCAGCCTGGGTGAGCACTTGCCCTGGTGCATGCACAGGAGGAGGCAAGCACACTTGGGCTGATGGAGCTCAGCAACAGCTGCAGCTAATTGGCCTCTCAACCATTCATTGGATGGCAGTGATGGCCAGGGACAGCCAATAAGCCACGTTAGGCCCCTGCAGCACATTCTCACACCTCGGGGCCCAGCAGCCAGGCTACTCTGCCCATCAGCAGCAGCAGCAGCAGGAGGAAGAGGAGCTCCATCACCCCTTCACCCTCCTCCAGTCTGGGAAGGTCATGAGGCCAGAGGTGAAGTCACCATCACAGCCCACCGGGCATATGGTAAGCTATGCTCAGTCCACCCCACCTGTAGCACATTTGTTCACCTGGGGCCTGCAGCCAAGCCACCCCTGCCATGTGACGCCCCTGGCGACAACCTCGTCGCCTTTCTATTCTCTTCAAGCCTGGGAAGGCCACCAACCTGGAGGAAGCTGCCATCACAGCCTGCTGGGTGTTGCGTTAGCCATGCTCGGCCCACCCCACCTGTAGTGCATTTGTGCACCTGGGGCCTGCAGCCAAGCCACCCGTGCCATGTGTCACCTCTGGCAATAACCTCGTTGCCTGCAGTGGCACTGGCAGCAACATCAAGGAAGATGTAAGCTTGGCCGTGTGCCTCTTCAGGGAAGTGGAGCTAGGTTGGGCTGGGCTGCAGGATGCAGGCTCCAGGCAGCCTGTACCATCATCTAGGGGTCCTTCGCATGGCCTGAGAGGGATAGCGAGGGTCCCTCTGGAATTGAGGCTTTGGCATTCACCGCTGGGCAAGGGAAAGTCTCAGCTGTTCCCTGCTCTGGAGACAGTGAGCCTCACTAAATGGCCAGTCTGGCACAGCCCAGGAGCTGGCAACATCAGCCTTCTGGCCCCTTAACCCCTTGTGTGCTGCCAGCTATGAAGGGAGGGGAGGACATGCAGGCAGGAGAAAGTGAGGGGCTTTTGTTCCTTTGGGTGCTCCAAGGCCATCTCATCCTGGGAAGCATCCCCACAAACTGAAAACCCAACAAACATACAATAATTAGGCCCCATCTCTCTCTCAATCTTTATAACTTTAAGATGGCCAGACTTCAACTCCCAGAATTCCCCACTAGCAACGATCTGAACTGAAAGTACAAAGGGGAAGTCTTTGCTCCACAGTCCAGGTTGGGTGGCACAAGAAACACTGCCCAGAGTCCCAAAACCTTTTATTTGCACACCACACATGTTAAACAACAGGCACCCCACACTTGATGGGCATCCTTCCCCATGAGCCCCATCCCCTTGACCCCTGGGTCCCCAAACCACATTATGTTCTGAGGCTTTGTGGAAAATGCATGGAAGTCAATGGAGGGGTGGCTTTGGGTCTCCCTAAAGGACAGACCCACAGACCCTGAGGTATCTAACCAGCATTGCTTGCAAAAGCTAAATTTTGGATGGATATTTCAGGGATTTTGAGCTCTATTTCTGGGCTTTGTGGACATAGTAGAGTTGTTGGGAAAAGATGAGCAAGTAGTTCCTTGTTTCCTATTTGGGAAAGCTGGATGTGTCTTGATTTTTTTGCCCTACAATCAGAGACTGAAAGGCAGCCCTGAAAATATCAGAATCTGATCAGAAATGGAGGTAGCTTAACCAGAGAGGCTGAGTAGCCCCTGTGGTTGCTAGATCAGCTTCGGAGTAATGGTGGATTGCTGATTTTTTCCTCCATCCATACAGGATCTCTCTTGTATAAAATATATATTTTCAATTGTATCAAAGAGGGCTGCAGTCACTTGCTTTCTCTCCATAGATATTGTGATGTTGCTAAATCTGCTCAAAACATCTGGACTTGCAGCATCTTACTGAGCCATCAGAGTGGATACCTAGCATGCTCACAACTGCTTGCCTCATGCAGCACCTGGGACTTTGAGCTTTCTGTTCAGTCTCATCCTTCATATATACATCTGCAGGGAAGAAGACCTGCGTGCTGATTTTTAAATCCCCAAAAACAGCAAAACGGAAAGTGGACTTTGAAAAAAGGTGCTTTCAAAAGAGGTGGGAGGCAGAGTACCTGTTTGTTGACATTGAAGATAAGGCTGTGTGCCTTGTTTGTGGAGCTACTGTGGCTGTATTTAAAGAATATACTGTAACTTGAGATGGCATTATGAGATGAAACATCAGGACAAGTACAAAAACTTGAACATGGAGCAGAAGGTACAAAAGGTGGAAGACTTGAAAGAGAGCCTGATGTCACGGCAGCATATGTTCACAAAAGCAAAATCACAAAGTGAAGCTGCTCTGAAAGCTAGTTTTATAGTGGCAGAAAAGATAGCTAAATCAGTCCGGCCATTTACAGAGAGGAAGTTTTTGAAGTGCTGCATGATTAAAGTGTGTGAAGTCTTATGTCCAGACCAAAAGCAAGTTTTTTTGAATGTAAGCCTAAGCAGAAATATTGTTGTTGATCAGATATGTGAACTTGCCACTGATTTACAATTGGTTGAAAAGGGAAAAGAATTAATTGCTTATTCCCTTGCTGTGGATGAGAGCACTGATGTCTCTGACATGGCACAGTGATAATCTTCATCCATGGAGTGGGCTCAAGTTTATACATTATGGAGGAACTTTTGAATATAAAATCAATGTGTGGCACTATCACAAGTAAAGACATATTTGAAGGAGTATCCAAAAGTATAAATGACATGAAACTGCCCTGGGACAAACTTATAGGACTCACAACAGATGGAGCACCTTCAATGTGTGGGGAAAAGAGTGGATTAGTAGGAAGGATGTGAGAGAAGATGAAGAGCAAGAATTGCACAGGTGAGCTGACAGCATATCACTGCATCATACACCAGGAAACACTATGTGGCAAAGCCTGGAAATGGAACATGTAATGCACACTGTAACACAGACAGTTAACTTTATAAGAGCCAAAGGTTTAAATCACTGTCAGTTTAAGTTTTTTCTTGAAGAAATAAATTCTGAACTTGGTGATCTACCTTATCACACAGAGGTGCGATGGTTAAGTCGAGGAAAAGTTCTCAATAGATTTTTTGAATTGCGTATGGAAATCTGTCAGTTTATTAAAAGTAAAGGAAAAGACTCCATAGTATTGCGGGATGAAAAGTGGCTGTGTGAATTAGCTTTTCTGTGTGATATTACTAATTATCTAAGTGCACTAAACCATCAGCTTCAGGGACGGGACTGTGTGATCACAGATTATGTATGATGTAGTGAAAGCCTTTCAAGTAAAGCTGTGACTGTGGAAGACTCAGATGCAGCAAGGAAATTTGAGTCACTTTCCCAATTGCCAAACAATAAAAAACAAAGTCTCCACCACTGTGTTCTCAAGTGCTCAGTATTCTGATAAACTGAGCACACTTCAGATGGAGGTTACATGTCGTTTTATTGATTTTGAAAGTTTTGGATTGCTCAGTAATCCATTTTCAGTTGAAGTGGAGAAAATACCTGTAAACATCCAGACGGAGCTGATAGAACTCCAGTGTAACAGCATGCTTAAGGGAAAGTATGATTCTGTAGGACCCGCACAGTTCACCAGGTTCATCCCTGAAACAATGCCCCAACTCCGCCTACAAGCTGCTTGAATGCTCTGCATGTTTGGGAGTACATACCTGTGTGAGCAACCTTTCTCTGTGGTGAGGGTGAACAAAAGCGCACACAGAAGTCTTCTCACCAATGCATACCTCCACTCTATCCTGAGAGTATCCACAGCTCAAAACCTAACCCCAAACATGGATAAACTTGTAGCCAAGAAAAAATGCCAGACATCCAGTTCAGAAAAAATGGCATGAGAACTAAAAAGCTTGTGTTTTTTCTTTGTTTTAAATTTGTTTTTGCAGACTTATTTGAAAGAAATAATTTATTTGTTCATATTTGAAATTTTAATCCTTTTTGCCCCACTTCTTAGACATAATACACTTCTGAACTAATATGATACAATAGTCTTACATGCAACTGGCCCTTTGAAGGCAATCATGATGCTGATGTGGCAAAAGTTTATAGGAAGCAGTTTCCTCCAAGTCCAGCTTCTGCCTTGAAAGATCTCTGGAGAGGAGTAGGAGATGGCAGGGGAGCTGCGTGAGGGAAAGCTGCTCCAACATCAGCATCTTTACCATGCATGATTATACAGGACTGGGAAGTGCTGCTTCCCTGCCTCCTCCTTTTGCTCTCCAGAGATCTGTCAAGACAGAAGTTGAACTCAGAGGAAACTACACACACACACACACACACACACACACACACACACACACACACACACACTTGGAGATTTGGAGACTATCCACTTCTGAGCTAGCAAACTGCCAATCATGCCTGGGCTTGGGAAGAAGGCCCTCTCCTTCCTCTGTGGATAAAAGTCCCCAGACTTGGAATGTGATGTGTGTGCGTGCACATGCGCACATGCTTGGCTGCCATCAGTTTGGGGAGGTGAAGAGTGTTGTGTAGTGGGAACGAGACATTGAAGACATGGAGTTGAATTAACAGCTCTTTATTAGTTCTCACAGAAGCAAGCTCTGCTTGACTTATATTTATATGGACTGCCACTAGGCAGCGGCCAATCAGTTTAAAGTACTCATTCCCGCCTAAAACAAAGGCTTAAAGTTATATAGACAGACAGTCTATAATTCAAATAGGACAATCAGTTAACTGTTTTTTATAACAGACCTTATGAATTGCTTAATACATAACACCCCTTCCTCCTAGATCAATACATATCCATAAATTGTACATATTCATTCAGATAAGTAGGTGGCTTCCACGATCATTTCGATCACCGCATCTCTGCCAAAGGTTCCCAGTCTACCCTCGGTTGGCTGGGTAGACCAGAGTCTTTTTGACAGCTCAGGTCAGGTAGACTTGTCTCTGTTTGCCTTGTCTGGCCGGGTAGATCAGTCTCCTTTCAGCTGATCTGTTCGGGTAGACCTGTACACCTGTCTGTGAGCGGAGCAGTCCCTGAAAGGCTGGGAAATAAGTCCTCCAGCATACTCTGATCTGCGGGCACTTCCTTCAGTCGGTAGTGACTCAATTACTACTGAGTTGTTCAGCATGTCTCTTTGAGTCACACAGGATTCCTGCAGCTCAGACACGTCGCAGCTGTCATGCAGCCCTCGGCTCTCCTCTTGGTCGGCGGTGAGGGTTTGGTTAGCCTGCCACCAATCGATGTGGTGGTACAAAATGCACCTGTCTTCCAGGACCACTTCATAAGAGAGTGGTCTTGACACCTTACAAACCACAGTTATCACTCACAGTGCCCCTTGACCATAGTTCCTTGCCCAAACTCGGTCGCCGACTCGCAAATTGCTTGGGTTGCGCTGTCTCTGTTGCAACTCGGTCTGGATGGAGATGGTCCAGCTTCATGGTCAGCCAATGTCCCCATCTCAGCTCTGCTGGGCTACGATCTGTTGATGTGCATGGAGTTGTGTATTAGCAGAAGAAAAAGTCTGCCAAGCTGATACCAATTGCCCTTTTTTATTCTTTTAAGTGCTTCTTTGGTCGTCCTGACCATCCTTTCCGCTTGACCATTAGAGGCTGGGTGAAACGGGATAGAGGTAGCATGTCTAATCATATTGGACCTTAGAAATGACTGAAATTCTGCAGCAGTAAATTGTGCCCCATTATCTGATACGATTACATTGGGTAAGCCCTGTGTGGCAAAGATTCTGCACAGTTCCTGGATGGTCTTGGCAGTAGTCATAAAAGGGACAGGGACTACCTCCAGCCACTTTGAGTGACTGTCCATTACAATGAGGAACACCTGTCCTTGCAAGGGTCCTGCATAGTCTATGTGAATCCTAGACCAGGGAGTTTGCATGGTTTCCCAGAGATGTACTGGGGCTTGAGGCATTTCAGGTCTAGTCTGCTGGAAAACCTGGCATCCTTTTACTTGAACCTCTATATCCTTATCCAACCCTGGCCACCGCAGGTAGCTTCTTGCGAGTGCCTTCATCCTGACTATTCCAGGATGACCCTCATGCAGAGATTCTAAGACTCTTTCCCTTAACATGTGTGGGACAACAACCCTACTTCCCCATAGAATACATCCCTTGTGTGCAGACAGCTCATCTTGTTTTCTTTTTTTTTTTTTAAAAAAAACTTTTTCTTTTTCACTTTACAAAAAACAAAATACAAAATACATTTTTCCTTAACAGTACTGTGACCTATATTTCTTAGATATATTTATGATTATTTACATTACTTCTCGTACTTTTTTATTCCTCAGTTCTAACCAATTGTAACACTTGTCCCATATCTCATAAAATTCTGTTGCTTCCTTGTCTTTTATTTTTAGAGTAAGTTTGTACATTTCAGCGCATTCTAATATCTTGTGAATAATCATGTCATTTGTGGGTATATTTTCACATTTCCAGCATTGTGCATATGCAATGCATGCCACTGTTATTATGTGTACAACGATATATTGAAGTAGTTTTTTTCATTTTTTGATTAATTATACCTAATAAAAATAATTCAGGTTTGAGTTCAGTTCGTTCTTTTGTTATTTCCTGTATCCATCTCCTTATCTGCTCCCAATAAATCTTTGCCTTGGGGTATTGCCACCACATGTGATAAAATGTTCCCTCTTTGTTTTTGCACTTCCAACAATCTGGATTCATGTTTTTGTATATCTTAGCCAATCTCGCCGGTGTTAAATGCCATCTATAAAACATTTTATATTGGTTTTCTTTATATGCAGTTGACAGTGTTAATTTGCAAATTTTGTTCCATACTCTTTCCCATTCTTCTAATTTTATATTTCAGCCTATATTTCGTGCCCATGCTATCATTGGACCTTTTACTATTTCTTCTTCCAGTTCTACCTCTAGTAAATGTTTGTAGGTTTTGTTAAAAAATTTTCTTCCTTGCCAGTCAATATTTTGTCCAATTGCTGTGGTACCCGATTTATTCCATATTCTTCCATATCTTTGCTATATTTTGATTGTATCTGTAAGTACGGCCACCAATCAATAATTATTCCCTGTTCTTTTAATTCTTCCCTTGATCTAACATTTTCTTGATTATCTAATAATTCTTTGTATCTTGTCATCTTTTTTTGCCCAGTGTGTTTGAATGGACCATTGTCTCCATCGGTGAGGCCCAATTTGGTATTTTCATATAATATTTCTTTTTAACCTTTTCCCACGTCCAAATCAGCTCATCTCTTATCTGGTGCCGGTAAAAATATGTGTGTGACTTCTCGTATTTTCCCCATAGAAAGGCATGCCAACCAACCTGTAAATCATGTCCTTTGATTGTTAAAACTCTTTTATTGTCTAAATTTATCCAATCCCTAATCCAAAGTAATCCCGCTGTTTGGTAATAAGTTTCCCATTTTGGAAGCCCAAGGCCACCTCTACTTCTACTATCCTGTAATGCTTTAACATTTATTCTTGCTTTTTTTACCTAACCATATGAATTTATTGATCATTTTGTTTAATTCCTCAAAAAAATTTTCTCTAATTTTATTGGGGCTGTCTGAAATAAATATAATAATTTTGGTAGAATATTTATTTTGATCACAGAAATCCTTCCTAACACTGATAATTGTAATTTTCCCCAAATCTCTAGATCTTTTTTCATTTGTAATATCAATTTTTTATAGTTATCTTCTTTTATTGAAGAATATCCTATAGTAAGCCAAATTCCTAAATATTCAATCTTTTTTACAATTTGCAATCCCAAATTTTCTTCTAATTTCCTTTTTTGTTTTTCAGTTAAATTGTTTACTAACATTTTAGTATTTTCTTTATTAATTTTTAATCCTGCTACTTTCCCATATTTTTCTAATTCATTCATTAGGATATTTCCTCTCTCTAGTGGTTCCTCTATAAAAAACACCAAATTGTCTGCAAATGCCTGTGTCTTATATTCTTCTGTTTTAACCTTTAATCATTTTCTCTCTTTATTGATTCTAATTTGGGTTAGTAGCACTTTTAATGTTAAAATAAAAAGTAGAGGTGACATTGGGCATCCTTGTCTTACTCCTTTATTTATTTCAAATTTCTCTGTGTTATCCCCATTAATTATTACTTTAGCCTTTTGTATCTTATATATTGCCCTTATCATTTTCTCGAACTTCCCTCCAAATTTCATATCTTCTATCTGTTGGAACATAAACTACCAATTAAGGTTGTCAAATGCTTTCTAGGCATCTAAAAATATTAATGCTACCTGTTTTTCTGAGTGTACTTCATAGTATTCTAGGACATTTAACACCATTCTCATGTTATTCCTAATTTGTCTTGTGGGTAAAAAACCATTTTGATCTGAATGTATTATTTGACTTAATACTGATTTCAATCATTCTGCAATTATAGTTGTAAAAATTTTATAATCTGAATTCAACAACGAGATTGGCCTATAATTTTTTATCTGATTGGGGTTGGTACCTTCTTTTGGAATAAGAGTTATATTTGCTTCTATTCAGGTGTCTGGTAATTTGGCTTTCTCCAACACATCATTGTATACATCTAATAATGTCATTTCCAGATCTTCATAGAGCAGTGGTGGCGAAACTTTTAGAGAACAAGTGCCCAAACTGCAACCCAAAATTTACTTATGCATCATTGGGTGCTGGGTAAGCATGGCCACTGAGCTGTCGGCTCATGCTTGCTCACTCACTCGCTATCCGCTCCGACTCGTGCTCATTCTCAAGCTGTCTACAGCAAATGCTGCTTCCGCAGAAAGTTGCTCCTTTTATAGCCTCTCACCTATTCTCAGACTGCGCATGTGCAGAGAGGAAGAGCAATGGCTCATGTGCCACCAGAGACGGCTCCACATGCCACCTGTGACACGCGTGCCATAGTTCACCACCACGGTCATAGAAAGTCTTTTATATTTCATCTTTAATTATCAAATATAGAAAATCTCAATTCTGCCTTCTCTGGATTCTGCCATAAGAGGGAGAGAAGGGGGAGAACAAAGGGGCTTTATGGCCCTCACTTCCTTCAGTATACTTCTAAGGAACTGAATGTGTTTATTGCAACTTCAAAGAGTTTAAAGGTAGTTAGCACCAAAGAACCTTACCATAACAAAGGGGGCTATTTACCTTTCATGTAATTTATCTGAAGTCTCCATCCAGACGGAAGAAAGGAATAAAGGGGTGGAATTGTGATGCCTGAAACTATCACTGGAAGGGGGGGTGATTGGGTGGGACTACTGGGGAACCCCTTAAAACCTTGAATGGGAGAGTTTGGACCCCAAGTCCTGTCTAGCACGCCTGCAACCACTTCTTCTTAATAAAGGATTCCTGTTGGAAGAATTATTCCAAGAGTTCTGTCTTCTTAAGATGCAAAGTGGGGTGGGTCCTTACATTAGACAGGACTTGCAAAATTAATCCACCTGGAAGGGAGACCCTTGCCGGGGGATTTGGCAAAAATTTACCATGTCAGACAATGGAGCAAGAGAGGGGGGAAAACTCCCTGGAAAGAGAGCCGCTGACCCAGTTGGAACCTTGCCAAATGTTGGGATCTGAGAGGTCAGATTCCTCAGGAGAAGAAGTGGTGGAGACACGGGACCACAAGCCTCGCTGGTCAATGGGCGTTGGAAAGAAAAGTGAGTGGGGAAAGGAATCAAGAAAGGTGACCCTGAGACGGGGGACCAAGCAACCAGAATGGAAGCAGGAGATGGAGAAATCCCTGCACGCAAGTGAAGAGGGAGGAAGCTGGGCACCGTACTCAGACTGGATCCTAGAGAAAGCTATTGACCTGATGAAGACAACTCTCAGCTCCCTAGGAGAGGAGAATCCTGAGCCCTACGGCCGCCCCAGCTCCTGGAGCCGCAAAGGGAGAGACACCGAGGGGGACGTGGAACCTGCAACCCCGGGGACAGCTACTGATCCAGTAGCCCCCACCCCCTACCGGACCACAGATGGCAATCTGGACGGAAGACACTACCACCAACAACAGAGGCACCGATCCATTCCAAGACGTCAACCGTTGGAGGTGAAATTCAAAGGGGAGCCAACATGCTTGGGGTTTTTCCTAACCCAAGTCCTCAGCTACATGGAGGAATACGGGCAGGACATTCCCAGCGACAAAGCACGTATCCGGATCGTGCAATCTGCCCTGGATGGACCGGCTGCAGATTGGGTGGTGAACTTGCATGACTCCAATGCCCCAGAACTCAGTAACTTCAACCATTTCATGTCCTCTTTGAGAAGACGATTTGAAGACCCCCTGGCTGATCGCAAAGCCCGTGAAAGGATAAAAACGATGAGGCAAGGCAAACGCCCGGTGGCTGAATATACCCAAGAATTCCGGTCCATTGCCAGCAAACTGAATTGGCCAGAAGACATCCTCCTTAGCCATTTCAAAGATGGACTAAACTATGATCTATATGATGCTTGCCTGCCCTGAGGGGACCCACACCGAATTGAGGAATGGTACGTCTTGGCAGAGGAAGCAGAGATCGACACATTGAAGAGGCACCGCCAAGGAAAACAATGGAGCCGCCCCCCGCCTGAGCTGACACACGAACTGGTGAAATCATCGGCTACAGCCAAGAAGCAAATGGGGTGTTTCAAGTACGGAAGAGAAGGGCATCGAGCTGTAGAATGCCGCTCAAAGGCCCCCCCAGCACAACCCAGACAGATCCCCAATCAACAAATCCGGAAAGTCTTCAGCTAAGCCAAAAGAAACGGCCATGAGAATGATGGAAATTGCAGAACCCCCCACTTCTGCTCACCAAGGGGAAAGAACTCCAGCCTACACCACAGGGCCGGTGGATGCCTCAGATGACAGCTCGGAGGGCGAACCCCTGGTAAGTGGATGCATCACACCCATCTTCAAAACAGTGACTATATTAATCCCCCCCATGCCCGAAGCTGTGAAGGTGAAAGCCTTAATAGACTCTGGCTGCACCCGCTGCCTCATTAGCCCAACACTAGTGGGGAATCTGGGCATCCCATCCAGGAGACTGGAACAGTGAGGAGAGGGCGAATGAGCTCCCCCCCCACTGACCCACAGACTGTACCATTGAATTCAAGCCTGGGGCAAAACTCCCGAAGCCCAGATTATACTCCATGAGCCCAAAGGAGAAGGAGGAAATGGAAAGATTTATAAAAAAAACCTAGAGAGAGGTTTCATTGAGCCAGCCAAGCCTAAAGTGGCTGCCCCGGTCCTGTTTAGAGAGAAGAAGGATGGCTCTTTACGTTTATGCGTGGATTATAGGGCCCAGAATACAATCAGTGAAAGCAACCTATACCCTCTGCCTCTCATGAAAGACATGCTGTCACACCTATCGAAAGGGAAAATTTTTTCTAAACTAGACCTAAGTGAAGCTTACTATCGCGTGAGAATTAAGGAAGGGGACGAATGGAAGACTGCATTTAACTGCCCCATGGGGTGCTATCAATTCAAAGTCTTGCCATTTGGATTACACGAGGGCCCTGCAGTCTTTATGCAATTAATCAATGACGTTCTAAGGGAGCACCTGTTTAAGGGGGTCCTTGTTTACTTGGACGACATTCTTATCTTTACTGAAACAAAAGAGGAACACGTCAACCTTGTCAGAGCGGTTTTAAAGAAGCTGCGAGCCGCCCACCTATATGTCAAACTCTCAAAATGCGAATTCCACCAGGAAAGGATAGACTACCTAGGTTATCGCATATCCCCACAGGGCATTGAAATGGACCCAGAGAAGGTCAAAGCAGTATTAGATTGGGCACCACCCCGCACAAGAAAGCAACTACAAAGTTTCCTGGTCTTTGCAAACTTTTACCGCCAATTCATCCCCTCATTTGCCCAGATAGCCTTGCCCCTCACTAACTTACTAAAAATGAAGGGAGCATCCTCAGTAAAACCTAGCCAGCCACTAACATGGACAATGGAGTGCCAAGCAGCGTTTGAGAGACTAAAGAGACTTTTTTCTGCCGAACCAGTACTAAGGCACCCAGACCTGGACAAACCCTTCATAATACAGGCAGATGCACGTGATGTGGCAGTGGGGGCTGTGCTATTACAAGAAAATGATGATGCAGTATTGCAACCCTGTGCATATACATCCAAGCAACTCACGGAAACAGAACAGCGCTGGCCCGTATGGGAGAAGGAGGCTTATGGGATACGTTGGGCATTACTCACATGGCGACAGTTCCTGGAAGGCAACAAAATCCCCTTCCAGGTGTGGACTGATCACAAAAATTTGGAAGCCCTAAAAACGTCCAGGAAGCTCAATCCCAAACAAGCCCGCTGGTCCCAGCATTTTCACCAGTTCCAATTTAAGCTCAAACATTTACCAGGAAGAAAGAACTTCCTGGCAGATGCACTATCTCGCATGCCTCAATATAACAGCGCACGAACCACAGACTCTAGAACAATAATGGCAGTGTCACAACTGGCAGCACCAGTAACCACAAGAACCCAAGCCAAATTAAAACCACAACTGGACAGCCAAACTGGAATTGAATTCAGAAAAAGTTTGGAAACAGATGAATGGTTCCAGAAAAATAAAAATGTGTGCACAATGAGAGACGGGTTGTCTTGGGTAGGGGAAAAGTTATATATACCAACAACCCAAAGAATCACGTTCATGCAGCTTTGCCATGACACAAAATCAGCACGGCATTTTGGATTTGTAAAAACTTTACACTTAATTAAACGGCAATTTTGGTGGCCATCAATAAAAAAGGACATAGAAAGTTATGTTGCCAACTGCCCAACTTGTGCATCGGCAAAGAGGTTGCAAGGGAAATCGCCAGGGCTATTACAACCAGTGGCAAGTCCTTCAGCCCCCTGGAGGGAAATAGCCATGGATTTTATAGTGGAATTGCCAGAAAGCAACGGGAATACTGATATCTGGACAGTCACGGACTTGTTTTCCAAACAGGTGCACTTTATCCCTTGCCAAAAGATTCCCACTGCAAAGGCCTTAGCAAAACTTTTCATCCAGCACATTTACAGATTGCACGGGGCACCCCAACGCATCATCTCTGATAGGGGAGTGCAATTTATGTCTGCATTTTGGAAGGAATTTTTATCCCTCTTAGGGACCACTCAGGGACTGATATCTAGCCATAACCCTCAGACAGATGGACAAACAGAATGGTGCCATTCAGTACTTGAGCAATATTTGAGATGTTTTTTAAATTTCCAACAGAGTGATTGGACGGACTTACTTCCTTTTGCAGAAGTTGCCTACAATAATGCAGTCCACTCCAACACAGGCTACACTCCTTTTCAAATAGCCAACAGTCAAAGTTTCAACCCTATGCCAGAGTTAACCCCAAACGAACGAACTATCCCTTCACTGAAAGAATGGATGGAAAAACTACAAAACACCTGGCCAATAGTTAGAAAAGCACTAGATGAAGCTAGTCAGGCATACAAAGCACAAGCCGATAAAAAAAGGGTTGAGCCTACACCATTCATTATAGGAGAAATGGTATACTTATCTACAAAATACCTAAAGTCCCTACAGCCGCGCAAAAAACTTGGACCAAAATACATTGAACCTTTTCCAATTAAAAGAATCATAAATCCAGTAACAGTAGAATTAGAATTACCCAAAAATCTCAGGCAAATACACCCAATTTTTCATTGCAGCTTGCTGAAAAGAGAGCATCAGTCACCTCTACGGCCAAAAATCCCCCCCACCACCACCTCCAATCATGGTGGAGGGTGAACAACACTTCGAAATAAAAGAAATCCTTGACTCTAGGAGATATCATGGAGCAACTCAGTACCTAGTTGCCTGGAAACACCTCCCTCCCTCACAAAACGAGTGGGTCCATAAATGTCATGTCAGAGCCCCGAAGCTATTGAAGAAGCTTCACAAAGAGTATCCTAACAAGCCTGACTAATTTTTATATCTGTTTTGTTTTCTTTCAGGTGGATCTCTCTTATTTTTAAGAGGGGCTGGATGTCAGAATCCAATTATATTTCATCTTTAATTATCAAATATAGAAAACCCCAATTCTGCCTTCTCTGGATTCTACCATAAGAGGGAGAGAAGGGGGAGAACAAAGGGGCTTTATGGCCCTCACTTCCTTCAGTATACTTCTAAGGAACTGAATGTGTTTATTGCAACCTCAAAGAGTTTGAATGTAGTTAGCACCAAAGAACCTTACCATAACAAAGGGGGCTATTTACCTTTCATGTAGTTTATCTGAAGTCTCCATCCAGACGGAAGAAAGGAATAAAGGGGTGGAATTGTGATGCCTGAAACTATCACTGGAAGGGGGGGTGATTGGGTGGGACTACTGGGGAACCCCTTAAAACCTTGAATGGGAGAGCTTGGACCCCAAGTCCTGTCTAGCACGCCTGCAACCACTTCTTCTTAATAAAGGATTCCTGTTGGAAGAATTATTCCAAGAGTTCTGTCTTTTTAAGATGCAAAGTGGGGTGGGTCCTTACACCTCTCCTGGTAGGCCATCTGGCCCCGGGGCTTTATTATTTTTTTGTTTTTGCACTGCATTTCTTAATTCCATAGTTGTTATTTCCTTATTCAATATTTCCCTCTATCCTTCTTTTAATTCTGGCAGACCATTAACCTTTAAATATTGTTTTATATTCTCCTCCTCTATTTCATCTTTTTTGTATAGTAACTCAAAATAGTTCTGAATTATTTTTTCTTTTTATCCATTTTATATTGCAACTCTCCATTTTCGTCTTGTAGTTCCTGAATAAATCTTTTTTCTTTCTCTTTTTTTAATTTATAAGCGAGCCACCTCCCAGGCTTGCTTGCATGTTCGAAAAATTTTTGTTTAGCTACTTTCAATTCTCTTGCCATTTTCTCTTGTTCTACCATATTCAATTTATGTTTAGCCAAAACCATTTCTGCTTTAATCATTTCATCCTGGGGTTCCCTTTGTGATTTAGATTCTAATTTTTTAATCTCTTCCTGAAGTATGTTTTGTGTTTGCCTTTTCACCTTATTCTTTCTAGCTGTATAAGCTATCGCTATGCCTTTCAAATATGCTTTAGCATTATCCCATATAATGTATAGTAATGTTTGTTGTTTTGTGTTTTCTTTAAAGAATAATTCCATTTCTTTTTTAATCCTTACAATAAATTCTTTTTCCTTTAAATTTGAGTGTTTAGTGTCCACCTTCTCCTTACTTTTTTTCTGATCTGTCCAGACTATTTTCAGAGGGTTATGGCCAGCCCATGTATTTCGCGTTATTTCTATTGTTTCCAAATCTTGTCCTACCTCCCCATTCATCCATGCCATATCCAACCGAGACCATGACTTATGTGGATTCAAGAAAAGGAGCGTTGGCTTACCTGAACGCCTTTTCTCATGATGATGAAGAATCCAATGTGTTATTTCAGTCCTCCTGCCCAATCAGACCAAGTTCCAAGTTGTCACGCCTCCTCTTTGTCTGGGACACCCCAGTTTCATTGACGGTATAGCCAATGACAGCAGTTCGACATAATGACTCATAAGCAGGTGCCAGGAAAAAAACAACAATAACAAGTGCCCAACCCGGACCTGACTGACCTCCGAAGGGAAGGGCGTGGATTCTTCATCATCATGCTGAGAAAAGGTGTTCAGGTAAGCCAACACTCCTTCTCCAGCATGATGACTGAAGAATCCACCACTGGGACGTACCAAAGCTTCCAGAGTCCCTAAAGGTGGGAGTCAGTTGGGGCTGGTTCCCCAGACAGTGAGACTACTTGTTTTAAAATACGCCTACCGAAAGCAGCTCAGCCGACACAAATTTGTCTAATGAAAGATGATGGCGAGGACCATGTCACTGCCCTGCAAATGTAAGGCTCTCCTTACATCAAGAGAGTGCCATTGCCATTCCAATTATGTGACAGGTGAGGACAGAAATCTGGAAGAATAACCTCTTGTGCTCTATGGAATACTGTATTTATTTTTGGAATAAATGAAGGATCTAGCTGGAGAACCACCCTGTCCTCATGAAAGGAGCATAGGTCCTTTCTGATCGATAAGGCAGCCATTCCAATATGTGCCTAGCCAAAGTAATTGCAATCAGGAAGGAAACCTTGAGTGACAGGTACTGTAGTGAACAAGTTCTAAGTGGTTCAAAGGGTAGAGAGGTTAGTGCCTGCAGAACCCGGGGTAGATCCCAAGAGGGATACCTATGAACCACAGGGGGTCTGCTATTAGTGACTCCCTTGAGGAAGGACCAGATGATAGGGTGTCTAGACAAGGATTCTGAGGAGTCCCATGAAAGTACAGAGGAAAGAGCCGCTAGCTGTCTGCAGATAGTGTTGGGTGCCAACCCCTTCTTGACGCCCTCCATTAAATATTCTAATACCTTGGGAATGGTTACTTGTGACAGACTCACGTGATTCTTGTCACACCAGCAACAGAAGTTCCTCCACATATGGTTGTAGATGCGGTTAGTCGCTGGTCTCCTGACAGCCTGGATCATATCGATCACCTCCGCCGAATAAAATTCCCTGGTCAGGTTGCGGTGGTCAAGTGCCAGGCGGTCAGTTGAAGCCATTGGGGGTCTGGATGCTAAAGATGTCCCTGCATCAGCCATACTCAGTTGTCCGGAATCCTCCACGGGGCTGAGGCTGAGAGGCTCACCAGGTCTGCGAACCATGGTCTTCTGGGCCAGTGAGGAGCAATAAAGATTACTTTCGCCTACTCCTCCAGGATCTTCCTGATAACTGCAGGGAGCAGAGGCAGTGGAGGAAAAGCATACAATAGGTCTTGCGGCCACCGGCTGCGAAGGGCATCCGCCCCCTCTGCTCCCCAAGAGGGGAACCAAGAAAAGAATTTGGGCAGCTGGGTGTTCCCCAGCGAGGCGAACAGGTCCACTATCGGACAACCATATCTGTCTAAGATCTCCTCAAAGATATCTGGATGTAACATCCACTCCGAATGGTCCACTATTGACTGCTGAGGAAGTCTGCCTGCTGATTTGCCTTTCCCGAGATATGCTCAGCCCTGATAGAGAGTAGGTGTTTCTCTGCCCAGGAGCTCAATGCTCGAGCCTCTGTCATGAGGGATTGGACCAGGTGCCCCCTTGCCGATTTACATGAGCTTTTGCAGCCACGTTGTCCGTCAGGACCAGCACATGTTGCCCCCTGACTAGTGTGGAAGTGTTTGAGAACTAGGTGGATCGCTCTGAGCTCCAACCAATTTATGCTGTGCCTCAGGTCTGTCTGTGACCACTGACCCTGAGCCATCTGGGTTTGGAGGTGTGCACCCCAACTGAAGAGACTTGCGTCCATGGTCATGCTGATGCGACTGGGCTCCTTGTATAGAGTCCCCTTGCAAATGGCTGAGGAAGTCCACCAGCCAAGAGAGAGATACACCTGATGAGGGACGTGCACCAACTGGTTGGATGTACTGGTGTGTTGTCTCTGATATGGGAGCAGGAACCACTGAAGGGCCTGCACATGTAGTCGGGCCCACGGCACTATTCCTATACAGGATATTAACTTTCCCAGGAGCTGAGACAGTGTGGCCAATGACACAGTCTTGCTTCTGCGCACCCTCAGTGCCAGTTCTCTGATGTTCCTGCATCTCTCCTCTGACAAATACACGTGACAAGAGTCTGTGTCTATTACCGCGCCCAGATGTAGTAGTCGGGTTGAAGGAGTTGTCTGGCTCTTTTTGAAATTTATCAAGAACCCGTGGTTCTGGAGGGTCCTGATTGTGAGGGCCAAATCCGACTGGGCGGCTGAGGCTGACAGAGACTGGATCTGAATGTCATCCAGATAACACTGGACCCATACTGGGAGCAGTCTCAAATGAACCGCCAGCACTGCCAGGATCTTAGTAAAGACCCTGGGGGGCGAGGAGAGGCCAAATGGAAGAGCCCTGTACTAAAAGTGGCGGTTGAGATAGGAGAACTGCAGATACCTGCGATGGCCTGGGAGGATTGGAATGTGCAGGTATGCCTCTTTTAGATCTATTGAAGTCAATAGATCCCCTCACCTGATGCTGTTTACGATGGAATGTAACATCTGCATCTTGAACCTCTGGTATTAAAGGTGGAGGTTCAGCCCCTTGAGGTTGAGGATTGCTCTCCATCCCCCTGAAGATTTTGGAACCACAAATAGAATGGAGTAATACCCCAGTCCCGCCTGATTCAGGGGGACCTCCTCTATGGCCTTGATGCTGAGCAGATGTTGGATGGCATCTTCCATGAACCTCTTTTTATTGAGTTTCTCATGGCTGGGCAAGACACAAAGTGGTCTATTGGCATGGATTTGAACTCCAGGGATAGGCCTTCTCTTATGGTGTGCAGAACCTAGGAGTCTGTGGTCGTGCTTTCCCATTGGCAGATGAAGAAAGTAAGTCTGCCGCCAATGGGAGGAGTCCCCTCTGAGTCACTTGCCTCAACGGAAGGGGTGACCCCCTCTGCCATGAAAGGAAGGCTTGCTTTGGGGCTGGTATCAGGGTCTATCCCTATAGCTTGTCCTGTCAAAGGAGCGCTCAGTCTTAGGAGCTGGGGTTCAGTAGGGCTGTCCAGGATCTGTCGTGGTTCCAGTCCGAAAGGACTGATGGCGGCCATAAGGGAGGAAGTGTCTGTTAGATTTCCTTGCCAAATGAGAAATAACTTTCTGTGTTTGCTTGTTTTCGATGAGGAATGGAGTTAGGGCCTTCCCGAATAATCTGCCACCCGTGAAGGGGGCGGTGGCCACATGCCACTTATGTTTGCTTTTGGCTCTCCAGTTTTTGAGCCATAGAAGCCTCCTAGCTACTATACTGGAAGCCATTGCCCGGGCTGAGTGCTTGGCCGAATACAGGGAAACATCTGCCATATACTCAGATGTGGCTATTAGTTTGGTTAGATCTTAATGGATCCTGACCTCCTCCAAGGGGACTCTGTTCTGCAACTGTCTAAGCCAGGTAATGGAAATCCTGGCAAAGAAAGAGTGGAGGCAGCTGCCTTGGCTGCCCATGCAGATGCCAGGTGAACCTTGCGCAAGGCCAGTTCGGATTTTTTATCTTCCATCTTAAGGGCATCCGAGACATCTGCCGGGAGACTGGCTGTCAAAAAAAGTGGGACCAGTGACTCTTCCACTTTGGGCACCTCCAATAAATCTGACAAATTCTTTGCCATATCCACTATCTTGCGCTCAGCCACTCCCTGGGTTGGCTGGGCTGCAGGTGATTCCCATTGCCCCTGGATGTTCTTTAGGAATAAGGGGGGACAGGGAATTTGTAGTTGTTTGACTACTGGCTCAGCAAATAGGGGATTGGTGTCCTGATCAGAGGAAGGTTGTGGGGTCGGAAATGGATCGGAGGAAAGCTTACCTGCTGTACAGGCCCGGCGCAACAAGGAAGGAAATAGCAATGCATTAAAGAGCTCTGCCATGGGCTGAGACTCATGGGTAGGTTCCTCGCAATCAGACCAATGGTCCATACCTTCCTCAAAATCTGAAACATTGGAAGAGTCGGATTCAGGATAATGGGATGGGGAAACCATACCTGAGTGATCCAGTGACGGTCGTGCGGAGGTGATGGGTGCAGAAGAAGGCCCCGGAATGGGGAACACCTGGTGTTGACCTGATGATGCCATGGCTTGGACTACAGCCTGTGATATCCACATCTGAAGCTGGTCAGAGAAGGACTGCTCTAGCGGAAGCCTTGACCCCTCAGCAGGTGGTATGATGGCAGCAGTTGGTGTTGTTGATAGGCCGGGCAGATCGAGGTCCTCCCCAAAGAGGGGTGGTCCTTCCTGACCAAAGGTCTGAGTCGGGACCTGCTGATGCACATTCTCAGGTGACCAGGCTCTCGATGTAGACTGTAGATGTGTCCCCGGCTCGGGTGGTGTGGATGTTGAAATTGTGTGACCCTGTTCAGCTGACAAGCGTTGGGCCCAGGAGAATTGCTTCTCCAAGGCTCTGTGTGTTCGGTTGGCCTGCCTATCGCTTGCCTCGCCAGCCTTCCTGCCATACTTTGATTTGGCTTTGGCCTTACCTCTAGGTCTCGGATGCTGGCTCAGTTTGGATGGAGGTGTTGTCTATGTCCAAAGGCTGTGGCTCAGTGGTTTCTGCCATATCGATCAAGATGCACCCCAGAGGTGACTCTGGAACTGACTCGCTCTGCAAGGGACGTCAGGAGCCCCCCCTTGAGAGGGACTGACTGCACGTGGATTAGCGTGAGCCAGCCCACTGGCTAACCTGGGCTCACGCTTGGCGCTCAAAGCACCCGTCACCAGGGCAATGCAATGGACCTGAGGTCAAGCTGGTGACAAAATCACACGTGTCCCACAATAGTGGCAATGGTCAGGATCTTGAAGAAACCACTAGATGCAGAGAGGCAGATATAGGCAATGTGATGAGCAAGGCCTGAGGGACCGTTGCTTCAGCAACGATTCCACACTTTTGAAGAAATTTGATGTCTTCAATTGGAATAATTGGGCCTGAAACACTTAAGCTCAATGATAGTTAATATAGAACAAAATCAAAATGGATACATGTAGATATATGTAAATAAACAGAATGTGCTTGCAGAAATTATTTAAGCACGCTCACAAAATGGTGCCCTGGTGTGTTAACTGGCTGTTTCCCTGTGGAAATGTGCTTCAAAATGGTGGACGCCCTGAGATCTGATGAGGGAGGGAGGGGGGAGGAATGGGAGCAAATGGCTTTTTTTTTAAACCAAGCAGAAGAGAAACTAAAGGCAAGAAAACGAAATTGGAGGCTTTTCTGTTTGATTAATGGATCCGGAGAGTTGAACTTCAATTGGTCAAGTCATGCCTAACAGCTGTTAGGCGCGAACAGCTCACCACTGTGAAACGAAGGCTTGTCTCCTTCAGTGGCAACCAGAAATAAAGCGAATAAATGCTCAGTAATATTCCCCGTGCAAACTCAAAATTATTAAATCAGCTGATCTTCGGCTGAAGAAACCTTCAGTGGAAAGTTGATCTCCGCGGAGTCAAAATGGCGGCCGTAATGGAAATCACTAATTGGGCCCAGTTAGAGAAGAAGCCACGTGGCCTCAAAATGGCAGCCACTAGTCAAAATGACGCGCGCACTTACCAGGGGAGTGGAAATTAATAAATCCCCTGTTAACAGTAACAAAAGGAGAAACCCCCCCACTCCTACCTAATAATGATCAGGGAACAACTTAGCAAACTGCTAATTCAGGAAAGCGCCACCCCCCCCCCCCCCGTCCAAGGAAGGAGTATTGCTGTAGCCCTTGAGGGAAGGGGAAAAAAGGATTCAGATCTCCCGGAAGGGGAATAATCACCTCTAATTCTCCCAATCTAAAGAAGAATCCACCAATGTTTTTCTAATATCTAGTCTGACTTGCTATCCAAATGAACTGAGAGTCAAGTTATCATGTCCTTATGGGCAAAAGACCAAGATGAAACTGGGAGGTCCCAGACAAAGAGGAAGCGTGACAACTTGACAACTTGGTCTGATTGGGCAGGAGGACTGAAATAACCCATTGGTGGATTCTTCAGTCATCATGTTGGAGAAAAGTGTATTCCTTTTTTATGGTATTCCATTTCCTCCATTGATCAGATAAATTGAATTCATGTGCCATCTGAAAAAATGTCCTTGGTAATATTTTCCGTTTCTTTTTATTTTTCGTGTTGCTAATATAATCCTTTTTTACATTCACTACTACATTGTAATCTCCTATTATACAGATATTTCCTTGTCCAATTTCTATAAGTTTTTCATGTAGGTTTTTATAGAATTCTTTTTGATTCTCATTTGGAGCGTAAATTGTCATCAACAGCCATGATTTCTGTTCAGTTTATAATTCTATTATTAGCACCCTTCCATCTGTATCTTGATATTTTAATTTGGCTTTAATTCCTTTCCTAATATAGACTGCTATTCCTCTCTGTTTTTGTTCCATTAGTGCTGTGTATAGTACTCCTAATTTCGGAAATTCCAAATATTTTCTGTGTTGCTCTTTTATGTGAACTTCTTGTAGACAAGCTATATCTACACCTTGTTTTACTAATTTTATTAATATTTGTTTTCTTTTAACTGGTGCATTTAATCCATTGACATTGATTGACATTAATCTAATCTCCTCTTCAATTATTTTACTTGTGTGTTTGTCTTGTTCTCAAACCTACTCCTCTTTCTTTCCTTTGTCTTTTTACCTCCTTACTTTCTATCTCTCTTTCTCTTTCTTTTAACTCCTGTTGCTGGTCTTCCTGACTTCTAGATATTAATTCTGATTCTTCTTTACTACTATTCTCTTCTTCCTCCCCTTCTAACTGTTCATAGAATTCTCTTGCCTTGTCAAAGCTAACTATTTTAATCTTTCTCTCCTGCCATTTTATCAACATCCCCTCTGGGATTAACCATCTAAATGGTATGCTTCTTTTAATTAGATGTGCACTGAGAAATCTATAATCCCTTCTCTGTTCTCTCACTTTCTTTGGGACTTGTTTTAATGTTTGTATTTCTATGCCTTTGTAGATCATTGGATCTTCTCTTGTAATCTTGTATATTATGTCTCTAACTTTTTTTCTGGTGAATCTTATATGTACTTCTCTTGGAAGTCTATTACATTGGGCATAGTTCGTATGGATTCGGTACACCTCATCTATCTTTAACAATACTTCTTGCTTATCCCTTTGTAGAGCTTCAGCTATCAGGTCTACCATAATAGCACCCAAATCCTCTTCCTTATCTTCCACCACATTTTGAAATCTTAGATAGAACGCCGCCCTGTCCATTTCCAAATGTATGATCGATTCTTCCATTTTTTTGTTGATTCCCATCAATTTTTTATCTACTGTATCAACTTTTCTCCCTATTTTATCCAATCCTACTTCTACTGTCTGAATTCTTTCTTCATTTTTCTCAATTGTTTGTTGTATCGTTTTGATCTTAATATCTAATTTATTCATATCCCCTCTCATTTCTATGTGATTCTTAGACATTGTCTCCTGCATTTTTAGCATCGTTTCCTGAATAGTTAGTAGTGTTGTCTGCACGGTTTGCATATTTGACATTACACTTTGTTTTTCAGTCCCCATCATTCCTTCTATTGTTCTCTGCCCTGGTGGGGATGAAGGTGTCAATGCTAGACTTGATATTGTTTTTTTCCCTGTTCTCAATGTTGTCATTTTAATATCCTATTTCTCAAATACTTTCTATTCTGAATATCTTTTTATTTAGCCAACAACCTATCTAACGTTACACTTTTATTCTAGATATACAATTCTTCTTTCTCTCCTTTTCTAGATCTATATCTACTTTCACTATACCTTCAGACCTCCTTTCTCCTTCTCCAACCCTCTGCACTTTCTTTTCTCTTTCTTACTTGACACACAGTCTCTCTAGGACTCCAGATTTCTTTTCCTATCTTATATCGTCAACCATCTGTCCATATATCCATTCCTATCCATCACCACTGTATCACATCCTCTCGCCATCTCCTTCACTTTCCAAACTTTCCACACTTCCCAAATCTATCTCCTCCATTCTCCTCCAACCTCACTTTCTCCAATCTTCTACGATGGGCTACTTCTCCGAGTTTGACACACGGTCTCTCTAGGACTCCAGATTTCTTCATCAACCATCTTTCCATCTATCCATTCCTATCACTTTCACCTCTGTGTCTCGTACTCTCACAGTTTCCTTTACTTTTCCGGATTCTCTGCATGTCCAAAACTATCTTCTCATTTCTCCTCCGACCTCACTTTCTCCAATCTTCTACAACACGCTACTTCTCCATCCTTCTTAAATCGCCATTTTCTCCACAGTTCTGGCTGTCTGCTTGCTGATCATCTCCTTTGACTTCTCTTGTCCTAGTCACTCCACTGTCTGCTCCATTTCTGTCTCCCATCTCTCGACCTCTCCTTCTTCAATCTTCCACCATCTTCTTCATTCTGTGCTAAAATGTTCACCACAAGATTTTTTTTTTTGTCTCCCTCCTGATAATCCTCTGGCTGTTTTTAATTTGCTGACCCACAGCTCTTCCCACCAGGTCACTGCTTGCATTGAGGATTCCCTCTCCAGCTGAGCTTCTTTCCAACACCAAAACTAACAAACAAGTAAATCTTTTAGATTTTTCTATTACTTTAGAGTATTTTCATAATTTTTTAACTCACTCAGTGCCACAGTCTATTAAGTATATCTTTGCTTCCGCATCCTCTGTGGTTTGTCATGGCCTCGAATCCACCATCTGATGATAGTAGATGTTTTCATGTTGAATTTAAGGGGTTTCCTTTGTCATAGTGGGTGATTGCCTCTCACCTCACTACTCCCCAAGGCTTCACCCTTTTCATGCCTACCTTCCAGGCTTTCTGCGCCCCCGAAGGGTCACCAAATGTGAAAAAATCAGAGTTAGAGGACGGAGACTGTCCTCTTTCCCCTGCACCACCTTGACATCACCATCGGAAGTCTGAGCTTGGTTCTCATCCTGTCTTCTAATAAAACTCTGAAACTCTGGCCACCCCCTCAGCACTCTGGCCACCCCCTCAGCACCAGTTTAAAACTCAGCTGAGAGTTTTGTTGGAGGCTGTCTCAGCAGCCACATCCCCAGCGTGAAGGGAAGATTCAGGCAAATCCTGAATGGACAGAATGCGTGCAGCAGGTGTGGGGTCTGGTTCTAAATTAGGCGGGGCAATCCGCTGAGTGTGTCAGCGTGACCCATTTCTTTACCAGGCTTATGGACTAGCCTGTAATTGTAGGTTGCCATAAAGATTGACCACCTCAGCATCCTTGGAGACAGGGTCTGAGGGGTTTGCTTGTCTGCAGTGAACAGACCTAGAAGAGACTTGTGGTCTGTAAAGACCATAAAAGGGCAAACATAAAGGAAATCGTGGAATGTCTTTATTCCTGCAACTATGGCTAAAGCCTCCTTATCAATTTGAGCATAATTTTTTTCCATGGGGGAAAGTATCCTTGAATAATAGGCTATGGGAGTTTGTTGCCCATTTGCCATTATATGGCTCAAAACTGCTCCTATCCCGTATGATGACGCATCACATGCTATATTGATAGGTGTCAATACTGCAAACATGTTTTTTGCTTTGACAATATAAAGAGGCAGCCTTTTCCTTTCCTTTGCTTTGCTCTTAGAATTAGAAGATGCTGGGGGAGGAGAAAGAATGTTTCCCTGGTTGTTTTTAATAAGATAAGAAATGGCACATTACAGAATGGAAGAGAAGCTTTGCCCTTCAAACTGATTGGAGAATGTGATTATGACTGCAAATAGGAGGAGGGAATTGTGCCAGATACTAAGTGCTGAAGGGAGGGGAACTCAATCTTGGCAGCCATCCATGCTGTGCTGACACTTTGTTGCACAAATAAAGACTTTTTAGGATAAACAATGCCTGGAAATTCTTTGAAGTGTTTCATTAGTCGGAACCATGACATCATGCCAAGATCTACAAACTTTTCAAAACATCTAGGAGTCCTGAACTCCATCCACTGTCTCTAGATTTGAGAGAAGCTGGCAAAGATTCAGGAGAAGATTTCAAAATGGAGAAAGGGAAATTGCCTGAAGCAAACAGCTGGCATCAGCTGCTACCCTGGGGGAGGAAGAGCTTTGGCAGAATTCCCAGCTGGAAAGAAAGCCTAAGCAGCTAGGAAAGCTTATCTGGTCATCAGGCTGGACTAGATGCCTCGAGACTGCCTTGCCACCCTCAAAGACTTCAAAAGCAGAATGGTGGAGAGGTAACAGATCATCTACCACTGAGAATTTGGGTGAGTGAAAAATCCTGTCTGAAGACCAGACAGCCCTCCAGCCCCAGGAGTCCCCTGCCAGGCCCTCTACCCCCCCCACACACACACAGAGAGAACTCCAGCCTGGGGTCCCTGCAGCAATGGGAGGTTTGGGAACCCCTGCAAGTGGATGGTCAGCAACCTCTGAGCTTGCCACAGCTAATGGAGGTCTTGCAACAGCTTGGGGTGATGCAGGAGATCAGCAGCTGGTGAGAGGATGACCACAGAAGGAGATTGGTCACTGCCCTCAAATGTACAGCAACTGCTGAGGGGGGTTACAGCAGCAGGGGGCATGGCCACAGCCCCTGAACGTGCAACCCTGGGCATAAATCAGCAACCAGGATGGGACCAACAGCAACTGGGGGGGCAATGAGCGCATTGGGGAACCCAGCAGCTGTTGAACCAGCAGCCAGGATGGGGCGAGCAGCAACAACCACAGTGGGGCCCCCAACAGCCTATAATTACACCACCTTTCAGAGCAACTTTCGATGGGGACCCAGAAAAGCTGGATTTTTTTTTCCTCAACCAAGTGCAGTCTCATTTGAACTGCTCTACCCAGACCCAGGTGCCATGGTCGATGTGATTGCATCCAGTCTAAAGGGAGAAGTATCTGAATGACTGAAAAATTTATATAATAAGCAAGCCCCCGAATTGGAGGACCCCCACTTCTTCCTCCTAGGGCTGAGAGAAAGATTTGAGGACCTATCCACTGGTCTCAAAGTAGGAGAACAAATCTACAAAATAAAACAAGCTGGCAGCCCTGCCCTGGAGTACGTGCGAGAATTTTGCAAGATAGCAGGTTGAATAGAAATGTGGCCTGAGCAATCCCTAATCCATCACTTCATTGAGGGATTAGAAGACTACCTCTCTCAGGCTGCATCTATCGAGCAGTACCTGATCAGCTGCAAGAATGGTACCAGGCAGCAGTGAGGCTAGACAATCAGCTCACCCGCTTTAAGAAGCCTCCCGCACTTGAACCCGAGCCAAAGCTGGAGCAACCTGAATGGCAATCACCCCCATGAAAACCTCCAACTACTGCGATGGCTGAAAGCCCAAGCCACCTGCAGGCCTGCCAATTAAGTATTTCCAGAGTGGACAGGAGGGACATCGAGCATCAAACTGTCCAGTCCCCTACCCCCAACAACAGAGCAGACCAGAACCAGCGGCGAGAAAGAAACCTGCCCAGCGGCTAATGAGAGAGAAATCCAACCGGATCACACAGGAACCTGTTGCCCAGGTCACATCTCCCACACAGGTGGATGCCGGGACCCTGGGTGGACCCGCCCCCACTTTACCCTCATTTGACAGTGACGATGAAAGAGAGAATGACCTGATAGTGAGTTGACACCTCCCGCCTTTTTCACTGCCCACCAAACTTATAATCCCTAAGTTGGGGGCACAAATAAACTTAAATGTGCTAATCAATTTGGGATGCACCTGATGCATCATTAGCCTGTCATTTGCCATGAAAATGGGCATACGGGCAAAACAGCTCTCCAAGCCTGTGAGGTTTGAGCAAGCTGATGGCTCCCTGGTGGGAGGGACTTTAGTCACACAATTAACTGAGCCCCTACGGCTAGAAATAAGTGAGCACTGGGAGTTTATTTGCTTCCTGGTGGGCCCCAAAATGACTGAGGCTGTAATCCTTAGGATTAGCCTGGTTGGACAAATGGAAGCCATTTATCTGGTGGGAGAAAGGAATGAGAGCTATGAGACTACCTATAGGGCCTAAATCTCCCACTGATTCAACTGACATTGTGGGACACTTTAGGCCATCCAATGAGTGAGCACATATGGCTGCCTCACTGCCACCAGGCGAACCACTCATCCCAAGCAAATACCAGGACCTAGCGGAGGCATTTAGTGAAAAAGAATGTGATGCCCTGCCCCCTCACAGACCCAATGACTGTTCTATTGAACTGGTGCCAGGAGCCAAACTCCCACAACTGAGAATGTACGCTATGTCCCCCCTCAAAATAGAGGAGATGCAGCAATACATGAACAAAAACCTAGCGAGGGTGTTCACTGAATGGGCCAAATCTACTATGGGAGCCCCTGTGTTATTCAAAGCAAAGGGACCCGGGTGCCTTCTTAGGGGGAGATCTTAAAGTGGAGCCTCAACAAGGTTTTAACAATCTGCAATGGAAGACAGGGTGAATTCTCCCTAAAAGCCTAGGGAGTTTTAATTCTACTGTGACAGGGTTGATGATCCTTACAATGGAGAAAGGCCCCCAAAATTTTGGTCCTAATTTCTTGCTGGGTAATTTGAGGCATAAATATTTAGTTGACAGATAAACCTTTCCCCCAACTTGGAATGTTCTTTGGGAAGCCCTCTTTTTATCAGCCTGCTTTTCATAGGTCTTGGAAGTCTTTTTTTAAAGCAGTTTTCCTGTTTCTCCAAACTTCTTCCCACCCCCTCACCCATTGATCAAGTATCTGGGACGCGGAGGGCACCTGAGGGCATGTAGCCAGTGCTGCTGTGAACAGAATTATTGTAAGCCACCTTGGCGAAAGGGAGGAGGTCAGTCCAGTTTGTCTGTTGGTAGGAAATGTAGCATCTGAGATATTGCTCCACCATTTTGTTAGCGGATTCTGCAGCCCCATGGTAGCTGGATAAAAAGCAGATGATAAGCCTTGAGATGATCCAATTAATTTAAGAAAACTCCTCCAAAAGTTCGCTGTGAACTGCACCCCTCTGTCTGAAATTATTTGCTTAGGGGCACCATGCAGCCAGTAGATATGTTTCAGGAACAATTTAGTCAGTCATTGGGCAGATGGGAGTCCTTTGCAGGCGATGAAATGAGCCTGCTTCGAGAACAGGTCTACCACAGTCCAGATGACAGTATTTCCACTACTTTCAGGTAGGTCTACTATAAAGTCCATAGCTATTTCTTCCCATGGTTGAGAGGGGTCTGCCACTGGTTGCAGTAGCCCAGGGGGTTTCCCTGGAATTCTTTTCATGGTGGCACATACAGTACAACTCCTGACATAGTTTTCCACATCTCGTTTTAGCCCCAGCCATCAGAATTGCCGGTGGATGAGGTGAAGGAACAGATCTCTGTTCCTAAGTCCCAGGAAAATCTTCGCCAAGAGCCCAGCAAGGGCTTTGCCGATCCCAGAGAGATTGGTAAATTAAAGAGGAAGCTTCGGAGAAGCTGGGTGGAAAGCAAACACCTGAGCAGAATGAAGCAGCACTCTTAAAATTGGCGGAGATGAAACTGGTCTTTTAGACCAGCCTGGAGCGATGGCGGCAGCCCGAAAGTGAGTGGAAAATTGAACCGACAGCTTTGTAACAGGAGACGAGGAAACCCCCAAAGGAGGTGAGGATCATTTGGCTGAGAGAAGGTGCAGGAAAAGTAAAGCTATAAGGAGAGAAACACAGCGGCAACTGAATTGAAATAGAGCGGAGAAGGGAGCAAATAGAGCAGAATGAGAACAGCGTGAAGAATGCTGAGAGCCCACTGTAAAGTTTTACAAAATGTGAGAGACTGGAATTTAAGAACAGCAAGAAGGTGTGAATGAAATCAAAGAAAGGACTGGAGAAAGGACAGATGGAGACAATTAAGAAGGACTTTGAAAAATTAACATAAGGACTAAAAGGTGAAGGGAGACAACGGAGAAATTTAGCTTATTTTTGAAGAATAAATAACATTGAAACTTGGACTTTAATTGACATATATCTGGACAAAGCAACGAGTGGATGTTTTGGAAATATTGGATACAGAGAAGAAGAAATAAGAGGTGATATTTGGTGGATTGGTGGACATATTAAATTGAGACTGAGAAAAAAAAGGCTGATGCAATATTCACTCACATACAAGCAGTGTTTAAGCTACAAGTAGAAAAGTGGACTCAGGCAAATGTATTAAAAGTACTGAAGTAAATGAATTGTATTAATGAATTGTATTAATGAAATAGAAATAAGTGTAATTGAGTAATTGAACTAAATAGAAGTGGAAAAGTAATCATAGCATAGTAGAGAAATATAAATAGGTGACTATTCAAGTAAGAGTGATAGTGAATGAAATTAAGAGTGGTGACAACACTTAGAGAATAGTATACGTATATGTATCGTGTATAGTGTTATAGAAATATATATATATATACATAACAGATGTTAAGAACATTATAAAATGTACAAGATAAATAGTGGGATAAGGAAAGGTACAACTTTACTTGTAATTTTAGTTGTTAAGGTTAATGTTATACAATGATATTATAGTCATATATATTGATTTATAGTTAGAAGTATTATATATATTCTTTATGCAAAAGTGGAGAAATATTATTCAAGTTATAAAAATGACAAGTACTGTAACTACAACTAAAGTTAGCAAAAAAAAAAAAAAAACAGTTATAAATCCCACAAATACAATGGCCTCTCCTTCAGGCCAAAGAATCATGTTGGGGAAAGAAAAAGAAAAAGTAGAATTGGCAATGAACCCACAGAGTTTGCAGATAACATTACAAACGATTCAAGAAACAATGATGATGACCCAAGAGGCAATAGCAAATAATCATGAAGAAATGAAGATACATCATAAAGAAATTAAGAATGGTATTGGAAAAATGAGAGATGAAATTAAAAATATGAATAATAAGATAGATAATACACAACAAACAATGATGGAAAATGAACAAAGAATTCAAAAAGTTGAAACAAAAATGGAGCTTGTTGATAATAAAATAGAAGGGATGATACAGAAATCTGATCAAGCAAATAGGGAGTTGACTGAATCTATTGCTTTTCTGGAAATGAACAAAGCTTCATTTTGTTTAAGATTTCAAAATATTGTTGAGGAAAAGGAGGAAGATTTGGGAGAAAAGATGGCAGAGATTTTGGCAGTGATTTTAGGCAAAGAAAAATTGGAAGTAAAAAGAGACATGGATGAAACATATAGAGTATACACAAATTATGCACAAAGGCATAGATTGGCGAGAGAGGTTCATATAAGGTTTATTAGAAGATCAATAAGGGATGAAATATATAAAAAAACAAGAGACGAATCAATAATGTATAAGGGTAAAGAAATAATTGTATTAAAACAAATACCACGTAGTATACAAAATCAGAGACGAGAATACCAATTTTTAATGACTCAATTAATTATATATAAAGTCAAATTTCGTTGGTTAATACCTGAAGGCATACTTTTAACTTGGCAGGAGAAAAAAATACACGATGGATACACTTGAAAAAGCACAGGACTTTTATGAGAGTTACTTTTCACAAGGAGAAGAATAAGAAAGTAGGGAAGAGCCGGAGAGTAAAAGTTATGATGAGGATCTATTAGAGGAAGTTGATCGAAAGCGAGAAATACAAAAGTTACAAGAAAGAGAAAGGTTAGAAAGAGAAGCAAAAGGAAGACTTATAAAGACAAGAAGTATAAAACAAAATAAAAACAAAAAAATAGATCAAGTTAAAAATGGGAGACGTAATTAAGCTCTTTTCTATAAATATTAATGGATTAAATATATCAAGAAAAAGAGTTTAGATGTTTAACAATTTAAGGAAATTGGATGTAGATGTGATGTATCTTTAGGAAGTTTACGTAAAATAGGATTATAGAAAATTACTAGAGAAAGTAAAATCTAGAAACATTATACACAATATTAGCATAAAACAAGAAAGGAGGAATTATTATATATGTCAAAGAAAAATAAAATAAAATAAATATACTTGGATGAAAAGGGGTGAATTTTAATGTTGGAAATAGTATTAGAGTAAAAACAGTATATACACTAAATAATATGAGAATATTTGTATGATCACCATGCTTAGATGGAATTCCGGTCGAGTCTTATAAAAAATAGGAGTGTTACTACAATGAATAATGTTGGATTCCTAGTAAGTAGTAGAATATGAAAGAAGGAAAATGTAAATAAGAAACAATGGGGCAATAAGGACAAATATTTCAAAGAAGAAAGAGGAGGGAAATGTAAAGAATAGAAAAGTACTGTTACAAACTGCTGTTAACAAAAAAGGGTATATTACATGTGTATGTGTGTAATGTTTGTTGTGTTTTGTTTTGTTTTGTTGGTCTAAAATAATCATCATCATCATCATCATCATCATCATCATCATCATCATCATCATCATCATCATCATCATCATCATCTAGTTGAAAACAATCTCTTTCCACCTGAGCAGAAAGGAAACCGCCCCAATAGCAGAGGAACAAAAGATCAACTCCTAATGGACAAAATGATCTTGGAAAACTGCAAGAGAAGGAAGACCAACCTGAATGTGGCATGGATTGACTACAAAAAGGCATTTGACTCTCTGCCACATGATTGGATAATAAAGTGCCTAGAAATAACAGGAGTCAGTAGAAACATCAGAAAATTTGTGCAAAGATCGATGGCCCAATGGAAGACACAGTTGCAGATCAATGGTGAGAGGCTGGGAGAGGTTAATATCAAGAGAGGAATATTTCAAGGAGATTCATTATCACCATTACTATTTTTTATTGCACTGTTTCCTCTGTCAACAATACTGAATAACTCAGGACATGGCTATCAAACATCAAAAACATCTGCCAGACTATCCCACCTTCTTTATATGGATGATCTGAAGCTGTATGGAAAAACATCATCTGAAATAGAATCGCTGCTCAACACTATCCGTATATATAGCCAAGATATTGTAATGGAGTTTGGCTTGGACAAATGTGCCACACTTACTATCAAACAAGGAAAAATAATGAAAACTGAAGGAATCAAGCTGCCCCACGAAAATAACATTAAGAGTCTAGATGAGGAAGAGTACTACAAATACTTGGGTATCCTTCAAGCTGACAACATCAAGCACACTGAAGTCAAGAAAAAGATTAGAGGTGAATACATCAAGAGAGTGTAAGGACCCACCCCACTTTGCATCTTAAGAAGACAGAACTCTTGGAATAATTCTTCCAACAGGAATCCTTTATTAAGAAGAAGTGGTTGCAGGCGTGCTAGACAGGACTTGGGGTCCAAGCTCTCCCATTCAAGGTTTTAAGGGGTTCCCCAGCAGTCCCACCCAATCACCCCCCCTTCCAGTGATAGTTTCAGGCATCACAATTTCACCCCTTTGATCCTCTCTTCCGTCTGGATGGAGACTTCAGATAAACTACATGAAAGGTAAGTAGCCCCTTTGTCATGGTAAGGTTCTTTGGTGCTATTTACATTCAAACTCTTTGAGGTTGCAATAAACACGTTCAAATCCTTAGAGGTATGCTGAAGGAAGTGAGGGCCATAAAGCCCCTTTGTTCTCCCCCTTCTCTCCCTCTTATGGCAGAATCCAGAGAAGGCAGAATTGGGGTTTTCTATATTTGATGATTAAAGATGAAATATAATTGGATTCTGACATCCAGCCCCTCTTAAAAATAAGAGAGATCCACCTGAAAGAAAACAAAACAGGTATAAAACTTAGTCAGGCTTGTTAGGATACTCTCTGTGAAACTTCTTCAATAGCTTCGGGACTCTGACATGACGTTTATGGACCGACTCGTTTTGTGAGGGAGGGAGGTGTTTCCAGGCAACTAGGTACTGAGTTGCTCCATGATATCTCCTAGAATCAAGGATTTATTTTATTTCGAAGTGTTGTTCACCCTCTACCATGACTGGAGGTGGTGGTGGGGGATTTTTGGCCGTAGAGGTGACTGATGCTCTCTTTTCAGCAAGCTGCAATGAAAAATTGGGTGTATTTGCCTGAGATTTTTGGGTAATTCTAATTCTACTGTTACTGGATTTATGATTCTTTTAATTGGAAAAGGTCCTATATATTTTGGTCCAAGTTTTTTACAGGGCTGTAGGGACTTTAGGTATTTTGTAGATAAGTACACCGTTTCTCCTATAATGAATGGTGTAGGCTCAACCCTTTTTTTATCGGCTTGTGTTTTGTATGCCTGCCTAGCTTCATCTAGAGCTTTTCTGACTATTGGCCAGGTGTTTTGTAGTTTCTCCATCCATTCTTTAAGCGAAGGGATCGTTGGTTCATTTGGGGTTAATTCTGGCATGGGGTTGAAACTTTGACCAGTGGCTATTTGAAAAGGAGTGTAACCTGTGCTGGAGTGGACTGCATTATTGTAGGCAACTTCTGCAAAAGGGAGTAAGTCCGCCCACTCGGTCTGCTGGAAACTAAGAAAACATCTTAAATATTGCTTAAGTAGGGAGTTTATTTTTTCAACCCCCCCCCCCATTTCCTTGAGGGTATTGGCTAGATGTCAGTCCCTGAGTGGTTCCTAAGAGGGATAAAAATTCCTTCCAAAATGCAGACGTAAATTACACCCTCTGTCAGAGATGATGCGTTGGGGTGCCCCATGCAATCTGTAAATGTGTTGGATGAAAAGTTTTGCTAAGGCTTTTGCAGTGGGAATCTTTTGGTAAGGGATAAAGTGCACCTGTTTGGAAAACAAGTCCGTGACCATCCAGACCACAGTATTCCCATTGCTTTCTGGCAATTCCACTATAAAATCCATGGCTATTTCTCTCCAGGGGGCTGAGGGACTTGCCACTGTTTGCAATAGTCCTGGCACTTTCCCTTGCAACCTCTTTGCCGTGGCACATTTTGGACAACTGGCTATATAACTTTCAATGTCCTTTTTCATGGATGGCCACCAAAATTGCCGTTTAATTAAATGTAAAGTTTTTACAAATCCAAAATGCCCTGCTGATTTTGTGTCATGGCAAAGGTGCATGAAAGTTACTCTTTGAGTTGTTGGTATATATAACTTTTCCCCTACCCAAGGCAACCCGTCTCTCATTTTGCACACATTTTTGTTTTTCTGGAACCATTCATCTGTTTCCAAACTTTTTCTGAATTCAATTCCAGTTTGGCTGTCCAGTTGTGGTTTTATTTTGGCTTGGGTTCTTGTGGTTACTGGTGCTGCCAGTTGTGACTCTGCCATTATTGGTCTAGAGTCTGTGGTTCGTGCGCTGTTATATTGGGGCATGCGAGATACTGCATCTGTTTGAGCTTAAATTGGAACTGGTGAAAATGCTGGGACCAGAGGGCTTGTTTGGGATTGAGTTTCCTGGAGGTTTTCAGGGCTTCTAAGTTTTTGTGATCAGTCCACACCTGGAAGGGGATTTTGTTGCCTTCCAGGAACTGTCGCCACGTGAGTAATGCCCAACGTATCCCATAAGCCTCCTTCTCCCATATGGGCCAGCGCTGTTCTGTTTCCGTGAGTTTCTTGGATGTATATGCACAGGGTTGCAATACTGCATCATCATTTTCTTGTAATAGCACAGCCCCCACTGCCACATCACTTGCATCTGCCTGTATTATGAAGGGCTTGTCCATGTCTGGGTGCCTTAGTACTGGTTCGGCAGAAAAAAGTCTCTTTAGTCTCTCAAACGCTGCTGGGCACTCCATTGTCCATGTTAGTGGCTGGCTAGGTTTTACTGAGGATGTTCCCTTCGTTTTTAGTAAGTTAGTGAGGGGCAAGGCTATCTGGGCAAATGAGGGGATGAATTGGCGGTAAAAGTTTGCAAAGCCCAGGAAACTTTGTAGTTGCTTTCTTGTGCGGGGTGGTGCCCAATCTAATACTGCTCTGACCTTCTCTGGGTCCATTTCAATGCCCTGTGGGGATATGCGATAGCCTAGGTAGTCTATCCTTTCCTGGTGGAATTCGCATTTTGAGAGTTTGGCATATAGGTGAGCGGCTCGCAGCTTCTTTAAAAACCGCTCTGACAAGGTTGACATGTTCCTCTTTTGTTTTGGTGAAGATAAGAATGTCGTCCAAGTAAACAAGGACCCCCTTAAACAGGTGCTCCCTTAGAATGTCATTGATTAATTGCATAAAGACTGCAGGGCCCCCTTGTAATCCAAATGGCAAGACTTTGAATTGATAGCACCCCATGGGGCAGTTAAATGCAGTCTTCCATTCGTCCCCTTCCTTGATTCTCACGCGATAGTAAGCTTCCCTTAGGTCTAGTTTAGAAAAAATTTCCCTTTCGATAGGTGTGACAGCATGTCTTTCATGAGGGGCAGCGGGTATAGGTTGCTTTCACTGATTGTATTCAGGGCCCTATAATCCACGCATAAACGTAAAGAGCCATCCTTCTTCTCTCTAAAAAGGACCGGGGCAGCCACTTTAGGCTTGGCTGGCTCAATGAAACCTCTCTCCAGGTTTTTTTTTATAAATCTTTCCATTTCCTCCTTCTCCTTTGGGCTCATGGAGTATAATCTGGGCTTCGGGAGTTTTGCCCCAGGCTTGAATTCAATGGTACAGTCTGTGGGTCGGTGGGGGGGGGAGCTCATTCGCCCTCTCCTCACTGAAACTTCAGCAAGGTCTCTATATTCCTCTGGTATTTCTGTTAGTCCCTTTTCCTCTCCCATGGATGCTTTTTCTATTCTTGATTCTGGTAGCCCCCCTTGGTGTTTTAAGTCCATAGGGTCCCCCTTCGGGAATTTGATTTCTGTCGTCCTCCAATTTACCCAGGGGTTCCATTTTTTAACCATTCCACATCCCTAGAATCATTGGGCATTCCATACCTGGGGTCACCACAAACGTTAAGTCCTCTTCATGGTTGCCCAGGGAGAGGTGTATTGGCAGAGTGGCTAGGGTAGCTGGCACCCCCCCTGCTATGGATCCATCTAGCTGGCCAAATGAGATTGGTTGTTCCAGTCTCCTGGATGGGATGCCCAGATTCCCCACTAGTGTTGGGCTAATGAGGCAGCGGGTGCAGCCAGAGTCTATTAAAGCTTTCACCTTCACAGCTTCGGGCATGGGGGGATTAATATAGTCACTGTTTTGAAGATGGGTGTGATGCATCCACTTACCAGGGGTTCGCCCTCCGAGCTGTCATCTGAGGCATCCACTGGCCCTGTGGTGTAGGCTGGAGTTCTTTCCCCTTGGTGAGCAGAGATGGGGGGTTCTGCAATTTCCATCATTCTCATGGCCGTTTCTTTTGGCTTAGCTGAAGACTTTCCGGATTTGTTGATTGGGGACCTGTCTGGGTTGTGCTGGGGGGCCTTTGAGCGGCATTCTACAGCTCAATGCCCTTCTCTTCCGCACTTGAAACACCCCATTTGCTTCTTGGCTGTAGCCGATGATTTCACCGGTCCGTGTGTCAGCTCAGGCGGGGGGCGGCCCCATTGTTTTCCTCGGCGGTGCCTCCTCAATATGTCGATCTCTGCTTCCTCTGCCAAGATGTACCATTCCTCAAGTTGGTGTGGGTCCCCTCGGGGCAGGCAAGCATCATATAGATCATAGTTTAGTCCGTCTTTGAAATGGCTAAGGAGGATGTCTTCTGGCCAATTCAGTTTGCTGGCAATGGCCCGGAATTCTTGTGTATATTCAGCTACCGGGCGTTTGCCTTGCCTCATCGTTTTTATCCTTTCACGGGCTTTGCGATCAGCCAGGGGGTCTTCAAATTGTCTTCTCAAAGAGGACATGAAACGGTTGAAGTTACTGAGTTCTGGGGCATTGGAGTCATGCAAGTTCACCACCCAATCTGCAGCCGGTCCATCCAGGGCAGATTGCACGATCCGGATGCGGGCTTTGTCGCTGGGAATGTCCTGCCCGTATTCCTCCATGTAGCTGAGGACTTGGGTTAGGAAAAACCCCAAGTGTGTTGGCTCCCCTTTGAATTTCACCTCCAACGGTGGACGTCTTGGAATGGATCGGTGCCTCCATTGTTGGTGGTAATGTCTTCCATCCAGATTGCCATCTGTGGTCTGGTAGGGGGTGGGGGCTACTGGATCAGTAGCTGTCCCCGGGGTTGCAGGTTCCACGTCCCCCTCGGTGTTTCTCCCCTTTGTGGCTCCAGGAGCTGGGGCGGCCGTAGGGCTCAGGATTCTCCTCTCCTAGGGAGCTGAGAGTTCTCTTCATCAGGTCAATAGCTTTCTCTAGGATCCAGTCTGAGTACGGTGCCCAGCTTCCTCCCTCTTCACTTGCGTGCAGGGATTTCTCCATCTCCTGCTTCCATTCTGGTTGCTTGGTCCCCCGTCTCAGGGTCACCTTTCTTGATTCCTTTCCCCACTCACTTTTCTTTCCAACGCCCATCGACCAGCGAGGCTTGTGGTCCTGTGTCTCCACCACTTCTTCTCCTGAGGAATCAACCTCTCGGATCCCAACATCTGGCAAGGTTCCAACTGGGTCAGCGGCTCTCTTTCCAGGGAGTTTTTCCCCCTCTCTTGCTCCATTGTCTGACATGGTAAATTTTTGCAAAATCCCCCGGCAAGGGTCTCCCTTCCAGGTGGATTAATTTTGCAAGTCCTGTCTACTGTAAGGACCCACCCCACTTTGCATCTTAAGAAGACAGAACTCTTGGAATAATTCTTCCAACAGGAATCCTTTATTAAGAGAAAATGGTTGCAGGCATGCTAGACAGGACTTGGGGTCCAAGCTCTCCCATTCAAGGTTTTAAGGGGTTCCCCAGCAGTCCCACCCAATCACCCCCTTCCAGTGATAGTTTCAGGCATCACAATTTCACCCCTTTGATCCTCTCTTCCGTCTGGATGGAGACTTCAGATAAACTACATGAAAGGTAAGTAGCCCCTTTGTCATGGTAAGGTTCTTTGGTGCTATTTACATTCAAACTCTTTGAGGTTGCAATAAACACATTCAAATCCTTAGAGGTATACTGAAGGAAGTGAGGGCTATAAAGCCCCTTTGTTCTACCCCTTCTCTCCCTCTTATGGCAGAATCCAGAGAAGGCAGAATTGGGGTTTTCTATATTTGATAACTAAAGATGAAATATAATTGGATTCTGACAGAGAGTGAAGAAGATCTTAAAATCCAAACTCAATGGAGGAAATACCATAAAGGCAATCAACCCTGGGCAATCCCGTTATTAGGTACACAGCTGGAATAGTGGACTGGACTCAAGCAGAACTAAAAGCAATGGATAGGCAGACCAGAAAAATAATGACAATGAATCATGCCCTTCATCCACGCAGTGACATTGATAGACTTTATCTACCAAGGCAAATAGATGGGCGTGGAATGCTACAAGTACATCAGATGGTTGAAGAAGAAAAATGTCTTTGGAAGAATATCTGAAGAACAATGATGAAGATGCACTGAAATTAGTGTATCAGGAAGGCTTACTAACTACTGGAGAGACCAAACTGGCCTACAAGAAAGACCAAATGAAAAACAGAATAGACGCATGGGAAGACAAAGCACTACATGGCCAATACATGAAAAAAATAGCTGGGAAAGCAGATAATAATAAAACCTGGCAATGGCTAAGAGCCGGAAAATTGAAGAAAGAGACCGAGGGACTAATTCTGGCTGCACAAGACCAAGCCTTAAGGACAAATGCATACAAAGTCAAAATTGAGAAGACAGCAACAGACAGTAAGTGCCGGCTATGCAAAGAAGCTGAAGAAACAGTGGACCACTTGGTAAGCTGTTGCAAGAAGATTGCACAGACTGACTACAAGCAGCGGCATGAAAAAGTAGCAACAATGGTGCATTGGAAGATCTGCAAAAAATATCATTTGCCTGTAAGCAAAAACTGGTGGGATCATAAAATAGAGAAAGTCATAGAAATGATAAAATTAAACTGCTCTGGGACTTCAGAATTCAAACAGACAAGCACCTGCAACATAACACCCCAGACTTAACAATTGTCGATAAGAAAGACAAAAAAGTCTGGATAGTGGACGTGGCAGTGCCTGGAGACAGCAGAATAGAAAAGAAAGAGCTGGAGAAGATAACAAAATACAAAAACCTACAAATAGAAATAGAAAGACTGTGGCAAAAGCAAGCAAGGTAGTACCAATAGTCATAGGCTCCTTGGGTGCAATCCCAAAACAACTGGAGCACCACTTGAACATCATTGGCATTGACAAATTCGCTATTAGTCAATTGCAAAAGGTGGCCTTACTAGGAACTGCTTCTGTAATACCATCAAACATCCACATCTGCCTATCCCAGGTCCTGGGTAAGGACTCGATAGGTAGACAAAATGCCAAATCCAGTCTGAACATCTGGCTGACTGTGCGATGATCGGTAATAATAATAATAATAAAAAAGATGGAGAGCTTCAGGCAGATACAGTTCCCCCCCTTGTAAGCCAAAGCCTGGAAGTTCTTTGAAATATTTCATTAGTCAGAATCATGACATCAAGCAATTTTTCGTTAAGGTGTGTTAACAACAGAGTCTGACGATAGCAGTGATTTGACTGCTTTGAAACTGTTTTCGTGGGTGCTAGTCCACTGCCATGGAGCCCTTTTATTTAAGAGCCTATGTAGAGGCTCTGCTAATGCAGCCTTGTGAGGGAGAAAGGCATGATAAAAGTTAAATAATCCCAGAAATGCCTGCAGCTCTCCCTTTGACTTTGGTCTGGAAGCCTGCAAAATATCCTTGAGCTTTGAATCAGCTGGGTGTATTTCAGTAGCGTCAATCTGGAAACTGAGGAACTCTGTGGAGTTGACTCCTATGTGATATTTTTCTCTTTTGAGCTTCAGCCCCACTTCACAGAAGCGCTGAAGAACAGCCCTTAAACGTTCTGCAAGTATCTCTGCTGACTCCCCAGCAATTAAAACGTCGTTGAAAGAAGGACACACACCTGGAATGTTTTTTAACATGCGTTCCATCACACTCTGAAAGAGCCCTGGGGCTATACTGACCCCAAACTGCAGGTGATGAACATTGAACGCCCCTCTATGGGTAACTATTGTTTGAGCCTCAGCAGAGGCATCATCCAGTTGCTGATAAGCCCCTGCCAGGTCCAGCTTTGCAAATAAGCAACTTCCTTGTAAGGATGCCAGGTATCGGATACATATGCTGCTGCAGTGCCTTATTAATAATGCACTTATAATCAGCACAGATGCGCACCTATCCATTAGGCTTGAGTGGTGTAACTATGGGGGTTTCCCACACCCAGCTGTCAACGGGTTGCAAGACTCCCTGTTGAACAAGCTTATCTAACTCCGCATCTATCTTGGGCTTAAGGGCAAAAGGCACTCTATGAGGCTTTATGCTGATTGGGGCTATGGTTGGATCAAGGTGGAGAGCAATTGGTGCTCCTTTGTATTTCCCTAAACTGGGACTGAATACATCCGCAAACCCCTGCCACACAGCTGCCAAATCCACTGTTTGGGTTTTGTTGATGCCAGTCACATGGATGCCCAGGTCATCAAACCAGTCTAAGTCGGTGAGGCTTGTTCACTGGTCTTCCACCACCATGATGTTGAGGGGACCCTCAAACTCTGTGAACTTTACTTTTAACATGGCTTCACCTTTAACTGCTACGTGGGAATTTTGAAAATCTGTCAAAATTAAATCTGATGGTTTGAGTCTGACTCATTTCCCACCATGTCTGCAGATGTAGTTAAAAGTCCTGTAAGATATTATAGACACAGCTGACCCAGTGTCCAGTTCCATGGAGCATGGGACTCCTTGTAGCTTGACTTTTAGTCTAAGCTTTTCTTTTAGGGGGCGATGGCTCCAGTTCTGAGGATGCTCCTTCTTCCAGAGCAAAATCCTACTCTATTCTGCCCCGGGACCCCATTACCTCTCCTGGGGAAATCTTCTCATGGAGATTCCCTGTGGCGACCTTTACAGACAATAGCGATGTGGCCTTGGTTGCCACATGCTTTGCACACAGCTGCGCAGAACCAGCATTCTGAGTGCTGGGATCGTCCTTGCAAGAGAAGAAGGCTGCTTTGTCAAGCAGTCACTGCCTTCTTTCTGGGATCTTCTGCACCCGGTCGATCTCAATGTCTACGTCTGGGTCTTCTGTTCTCTCTGACTCTTCATGATGCACAGCCGTCTGACTGGGGAAATTCTTTGACGGATGTAAAGCCTTGATGGCTCCACCTGCAGCCTCTTCTGTCATCACTTCTTTCAGTGTGTCCTGGAATGTCAGGGTCTCTTTAGCAAACAGCTTCTGTTGTAAGTCTCTGCTTCTCAGGCCACATATCAGTCGGTCCTGGAGCCAGTCCTCTAGGTCAGGAAATTTGCAGAGCTGGGACGCTTGGCATAGGGTGGCCACGAATTCAGCAACGGTTTCATCTGGCTGCTGTTCTCTCTGCTTGAATGTCTATATGTGATAATGGACAGTCTTGGTTCAAAGTGCTCCTTGAGTCTTCATTTCAAGTCAGCGAAGGTAGCAGGAGTCCAAGGTAGTCCAAGGTAGCAGGAGTGACTAGGTTCTCCGCTATATCAAAGGTGGCTTGGCCACACACGCACAACAAGGTTGCAACTTTTAAATTATCTTCTCTGACCTGGTTTGCTCTGAAGTAGTTTTCAACTCTTGAGATGTACGAATTCCATCGTTCAGGGTGCATCATGTCAAACTTGGAAAGTTTGCCAACTTTGGCCATAGCTTGGCTGTTACTGCATCTCCAATGCCTTATGCTGCTAGGGCTTCTGTGAGTTTTCCAGGGAAGGGTCCCTTAGGAAGGTGATACCTCCAGCGTTTGTGTACTGGCAGGCAGAAGGGGGGAATGCGGTTCCAACCAGGGTGCTGATATCTGGTCTTACCCCTTTAGTGACTTAGCTCTCTTCTTCCTAGCAGCATAATCCCACCTTCATCACCATTGTTGTGTAGTGGGAACAACAAGACATTGAAGACATGGAGTTGAATTAACAGCTCTTTATTAGTTCTCAAAGAAGCAAGCTCTAGCAGCTGCTTGACTTATATTTATATGAACCACCACCAGGTGGCAGCCAATCAGTTTAAAGTACTCATTCCCATCTAAAACAAAGGCTTAAATTATACAGACAGACAGTCTATAATTCAAATAGGACAATCAGTTAACCATTTTTTATAACAGACCTTATGAATTACTTAATACATAACAAAGAGCTTGTTGGGCAACAAGTTATCCCCACATCGAGTTAGCTGGTGCAACTTGTTCTGTCCTGACCCAGCTATCTCAAATCAGCTGAGCTGAGTGAGCAACATTGAGCTGGCCATGCCCACCCATCCCTTTGAGGGCAACCATTATACTGATGTGGCCCTCAATGAAATGAATTTGACACTCTTGCCTTAGCTTTAAAGTAACTCTGGAGTGCTGCATTTCTCATCCCTTTCAAGTAAAAACAAAAAATAAAAAAGATCTGTGAAAGCATTATTTCTGAAAAACAATAACAGTAGCAGATTTGTGATGCACTTCTGGCCAGGGAATGAGATGGCCATAGGAGGCTGGGTCTCCAGCCTCTTAGTCCAGTTTCACTTTGCCTAGCGTCTCTTAAAAGGATGGAAAGTTGCCCTGGAGGAGCAACGAAGAAAGAGGGATATTTCAGGAGCTTGGATTTGGTGGCGACCAATCTGGGTATACTGAATGCCCCCTCTAAAGGGGCGGAAGAAAGGCTGTTGGGAGAACCGAGGCAGCCCAAGTTGTCTGCAGCCGGAAGGGAAGCTATGAAAAACAGCTGATCTCCAACAACATGTTATGTCTGGGTGGGCTGAAGTCTTTTCCTTCTCTTTGTGTTTGAAAATATTGAGACCCTGAAAGGGAGAACTTGAAAGTGTAAAGACCCCCAGAGAGACTTTTGGAGCAGCAATTTAACATTAAGAGGAAATGTTAATGAATATCAAATTACCAGAGTACCGGAGTGTGGAGAGCGGATAAATAAGCCAATGAAGACACCTACTGGTGAAAAAGAAGAATTAAAAACACAGTGACCTTGGAAAGCTTGAGAACAAAACAAAGCCTTGGTCTGAGATAACAAGTGAAAGACTGTTTATAGCTATGCTTGTTGATATTGGCTAAAAACTAAATAGACATTATTCGGGGAAAAGAAAAGAAAAAGAGAACATTTTAGATCCAAGAAGAGACTGGAGGAGGTAGGTTTGCCTCACAACAGCTGATTCCTGATTATGCTTTGGATATAAGTTTAAGACTCTGAGCCACAAAATGAGTACATCTAATATTTCCAGACTTGCAAAGAAAATCTCTTCGGCACCCTCTGTTGGACAAGCCGGTCCAACAACTCAGAGTTCTGTCGGCACATTGCTACAGCGTGACAAAGCAAGCACGGCCCAAGATGAAACATAGGCCTCTTTAAAATTAATTCAAGAAATTTTGCAGAAAAACCATGAAGAAACACAAAGTAAACTGGAGAAAGTAAGTGAAGAAATTACAGATATAAAGGCACAATTTGAAGCTCAAAATCAAAAGATCATAAAAAATGAACAGAAAATCCAGGAAGTGGAAAATAAAACTGAAGACATTGACAAAAAGGTGGAAATATTATTGCAAAAGAATGAAGGACTGGAACAAACAAATTAAGAGCTAGAACTGGCTATGGCAATGGTAGAAATTAGAGAAGCAGAACATTATTTGAGGTTTCAAAATATTCCTGAAGATAGTGAAGAAAATATAGAAATGGTGATTATTGAGCTTTTGGCTTAACTTTTAAACGCAGACTGAGCAGACATTCAGAATGAGATGGATCAAATATTCCGTATGAATTCAAGCTATGCAAGAAAAAACAAATTACCAAGAGAAGTGCATGTGAGGTTCATGAAGAAATCAACAAGTGATGAAGTACTGAGAAAAGTGAGAGAGGAACCCTTACAATATAAAAATAAAGAAATTGTGGTCCTAAAACAGATACCCAAGAGAGTAAGGGATACCCAGAGACACTACCATTTTCTAACTACAAAATTGATTGCCAAAGGCATAAATTTCAGATGGCTAATGCCAGAAAGCATTTAATAAACTGGAATAATACGAGATATTGACTGGACTCAATTTGGAAAGCATAAGATTTTGAAGTAAGAAATAGAGTAATTTTGGATGAAGGATTGCATCAACAACAAGAGGATAAGCAGATGGGAGAGATGGCCCAAGGAGCAATGGCACAAGCAGAGCAACAGAAGGAAAAAGGTAAACAAACAGGTGAAGGAGAAGGAGCTGCCAGAGAACAAAGGACTACAAGATCGACTAGACCAAAATACAAGTAATGAAAGAGGAAATGGAGAAAAAAAAAATGAATTTTTTTTCAGTAAATGTAAATGGACTAAATTCCCCAATAAAAAGAAATAAATTTTTAAGGAAACTTCAGAAATTAAATATAGATATAATCTGTTTACAAGAGACACACATAAGAAAACAACATTACAAATTTTTGGAATATCCAAAAATGGGGAAGCTTTATTATACATCAGTGCAACAAAAGAAACGAGGGGTGGCAATATACGTTAAAGAGACAATAAACTCTAAACTAATATATTCAGATGAAGAAGGAAGAATTGTAATGGTTGAAATATATTTACATCAAAAACTGTTAGTGGCAATTTATGCCCCAAATGATAGTCAAGAACAATTTTCAAAGATTACACAGGAAATTAATAGAAATGGAATACCAAAATATTTGTTTAATAGGAGACTTTAATGTAATAATAGATGGAACAATGGATTACAAAAGTAGCAAAACAAGAAAACCCAAAAGAAGAAGACTACCCAAGACATTCTTTGATATGGCAGAAGAAATTGGAATACAAGATGTCTGGAGAGAAACCAATCCTCAAAATTGACAATAAACCTTTTACTCAAATAGCCATAAATCTTGGTCAAGAATTGACATGATTTGGATGACTTCTGAATTAAAGATGGATATACAGGAAATTGAGATAGAAATAGGCACATGGGCAGATCATAACCCTCTAAAAGCGACATGGAAAGGAATACCAAAAAACCCAAGATGGATTTTAAATCAATCTATACTAAAAGACAAAGAATTCATAGAGTTGGTGAAAAGAGAAATTGATTTCTTCTTTAAAGAAAATAAAGAAGATACATCACTACAAAACTTATGGGATACAGTTAAAGTGTATTTTAGAGGTATAGCTATAACGTACATGGCAAAGAAAAATAAACAGAGAAGACAACAATATTTATCATTAAAAGAAAAATTTAGAAAGTTAGAGATAGAATTACAACAAAATCCACAGAAACAGACTTTGAAAAGAGAAATAATAAAACATAAGCTGAATTTGTTGGACTCAGAAAAATTGGCGGAACAAATAAAGAGAGCAAAACAAAATTTCTTCAAAAATGCCAATAAGCCAGGAAGATGGCTAGCTTATAAGCTCAAAAAACAGAAAGAGAAGAAAGTAATACATAATTTAGTAAATGGAAAAGGTTGTTTACAATTTAAAAAGGAAGAAATAAAAAAGATAATTAAGAAATATTATAAGGAATTGTATGGCAAAGAGGAGGCTGCAAGAGAGAGAATTGTTCAATATCTAGAAGAAAGTAAATTACCAAAAATTCCAGAGACATTCAAAACTATGTTAGAAGAAAGAATAACAATGATGGAGATATTAGAGGCTATAAAACGACAAAAGAATGGGAAAACACCAGGCCCAGATGGGCTACCGGCGGAACTTTATAAAAATCTACAAGATACATTAAACGAACCACTGAAAGATGTTTGTAATGAACTATTGTTAGAGGCCAAACTTCCAAATACATGGATAGTAGCAAATATTACTTTGATACCAAAAGAAGATTCAGACTTGATGTATATTAAGAACTATAGACCGATTTCATTACTCAATGTGGATTACAAAATTTTTACTTCAATAATGGTAGAGAGATTGAAAAAATACTTAGTTGAATTTATACACCCAGATCAAAACGGCTTTTTACCGAAGAGACAAATTAAAAACAATTTAAGGGTGATAATGGACATATTAGAATATTATGAATTACATCCAGGGAAACAATTAGCATTAGTGTTTTTAGACTCCCAAAAAGTGTTTGATAATGTTTAGTGACAATTTATGGTTCAGCAATTACAAATAATGGATTTTGGAAAGAATTTTATAAATATGATAAAAACAATATATAGCAACCAGACAGCAAAAATGATAGTGAATGGAAATTATACTGAGAGTTTTGAGATAAGAAAAGGTATGAGACAAGGGTGTACACTATCTCCATTATTGTTTATCTGTACTTGGAAGGATAAGACAGGACACAGAAATTAAAGGATTGAAAATAAAAGATGGAACATATAAGTTACAAGCATTTGCTGATGATTTAGTGTTTATCTTGGAAGAACCTTTAGAGATGATTCCTAAAATATGGGGAAAGATAGAAGAATATGGAGAAATGCAGGCCTAAAAATAAATAAAGAAAAAACTAAAGTAATAGTAAAGAACCTCACAGATAAACAAAAAAGGCAAATACTAGAGAAAACAGAGGTACAAATAGTGAAAAAAAGTTAAATATTTAAGTATTCATCTTTCGGCTAAGTGTTCGTCAATAAAAGAAGACAATTATATATATATATATATATATATATATATATATATATATATATATATATATTATTGAATAACAAAAATTAAAAACATTGAACATGGTAAATCAGATTTGACGTACATCACAGTTCATATTCACAATTAACTACTAATATATGAAAAAAACCCTTTACAATAACATCATTCTAATCTCAATCTTAACTTATTTTATTACAATGACTTCCATATTTTTTCCCCCACCATCTATAAAATTTATTCCAAATTTGGTAAAAATCCGTTTCATCCCGATTTTTTAGTCTCTTAGTTAACCTATCTAATTCTGCACAATGCATAATTTTATGAATTAAAATTTCTTCACTAGGTATAGCCGTAGCTTTCCAATTTTGAGCTAATACAATTCTTGCCGCTGTAACCACATAAGTGAATAAATACATATCTTCTTTACTAACATTATTTTCAAGAATTCCTAACAACGTCTCAGGTTTATACTGGATGTTTTGCATACTCATTTCTGTTACCCATTCCCAAACCATATGCCAATATCTCTGTGCTTCCTTACATAGCCACCAAACATGAAAATATGTGCCCCTTTCTTTTTTACATTTCCAACATAGTGATGAGTATCCTTTGTACATTTTGGCTAATCTTGCTGGGGGGAGATGCCATCTGTAAATCATCTTATACGAATTTTCTTTGTATGATGACGCCAATGTAATTTTATTATTCCACATCCACACCTGCTGCCATTGATCCAAATTGATGTTGTGTCCTAAATCTATCGCCCATGTCACCATTGTTTCTTTAACCTGTTCTTCGAATAGCCTGTACTCCAATAGGTGTTTGTAAATATTCCTTATTTGGTTTTTTTGCTGGACTAAGCAAAATTTTATCTAGACCCATATTTTGTCTATAAATACCCCATTCACGTTTATCTTTCAGATATCTTGCTTGGATCTGGAGATAAGACCACCATTCTATCTCTATTCCTTGTTGTCTTAACACTTGTTTAGATTTTAAAAGACCCTCTTCTGTCAAAATGTCTTTGTACCTAATAACCTTATCTTTCCTGAGCAAATTGGGGTATATAACTGCCTCCAATGGCGATAACCAAGTCGGAATCTTTGTGTAATATTGAGATTTGACAGTATTCCAACTTTTAATTAACCCTTGCCGGACCTTGTGTTTTAAAAAATATTGGTAATTTCTATTTTGCCTCTTCCACATATGAGCATGCCATCCCTGCTGAAGGTCATAACCCTCTAACTGAATACATCTTTGATTCTTTAAGGTTATCCAATCACTAATCCAAGATAGGGCAGCGGCCAGGTAATATAATTCCCAATCAGGGAAGCCTAAACCACCCCTTTCCTTGGCATCCTGTAAAGCCTTTAATTTTATTCTAGCCTTCTTACTAGCCCATACAAATTCTAAAGATATTTTATTTAACTCCTTAAAGAATTTTTTTTAAGTTTTTATTTTTCATTTGTCAATTACATAAACAAAAAAGAAAAAATTTCACATTTGACAAAATAAAATAAATACACATAGATGTTGCTTGCCCACCCACCCCCAAACTGCATCCGCCCTCTCTAACACTCTCCCTTACTTCCCTCCTCTTTCTCACCTCCCCTCACCTCTCTCTCCCCTCCCCCTCTCCTCTCACCATCCTACTTCCTCCCTAACCTTTCTCCTCCATTCTCATCCCTCTTCGGATACAGTGCCGGGGAAATGCCCAAGCAACATCTCTCTCATAAGTTGTCCCATCTATTATCTTACTTTAATCCTATTGTCTAACCTACTTACCCACCCACCCCCAACCCCCACTCCCCCCACTCCCCAGAACACCCACCCACCCCCAACCCACCCTCCCCCCCACTTCCCAGAGCTTGGCACAGGGTTTTCAAACATATTAAACAAAATCTACTTAACTTTAACTAATACAAACTGAATCTAACTAAACCTATCCAACTATACAAATAACAAAATTAATAACTTACTTTAACTCAGATACGAAACAAATTTAAACAACAAATTCAAACAAATTAAAAAATTTAAACCAAAAATTATTCATAATCAACTATAAAAATCAAATACAAAGCAAATTAAACAATTCCAAATTTAAACCAAAAATTATTCATAATCAAAACGATACTTTTAATCATATCTACTCTAATCATAATTTATCCATTAAATCCCATATTTATTCTTCATATAATTTATCCACCTTCTCCACCCCGAGATGTATATTTCTTTTAAACAATATAAAGTTGGCTCTTAACTCTTTCCCCCCCCAGACCCAAGTAAATTTATTAATCATAAATTTAACCTTTTCTCCCAAATCAAAACCTATCAACTCCTTATACACTTTTAATATATCATAATATATTGTAATTATCTTTATACGTTTATTAAAAATTATAATAAATACTCCCAAATATTAAATCACTAAATTAAAACCTATCAAGTCTTCTCCCAAATAGAGAACATAATTTTAAACTTTTAAACTTTTTCTCCTAAATAACAAAGATTTAACAAAACTCTTTATAATTCCCCCCCCCAAAAAAGCTAGCTAGTCGGCTGATATTCCAACTTTTCCTTCTATTGTCTAGTGTGTAGAAAATGGCGGAAAACCTTCCTTTATTTTACTTCTGAAAGCTGCACAAGTCATATTCAATTTCTTTAATGAATCTTCTGTTAAGGAGGACTGCTGCAAAAGTTCAACCTGCATATCTTCTTCAGTTGGCTGCTCTTTCAACTTTTCTTCTGATGTCTCAGCTGTGGGTAATGAAGAGCCCGCTTTTATTTTGCTTCTGAAAGCTACACGAGTCATACTCAATTTCTTTAATGAATCTTCTGTTAAGAAAGATTGTTGCAGAGGTTTAACCTGCATATCTTCTTCAATCTGTTGCTCTTCCAACTTTTCTTCTAATATCTCAACTGTGGGTAATGAAGAGCCCGCCTTCAAAACAAAAGTGTAAAAATCTTTCACTTTTGAAATTGTATCAAGTCTATAATGTATCCCCGCATAATTCACTGCTATTCCAACTGGTATTTCCCATCTGAACCGGACCTGTCGCCTCTTAAGCTCATCAGCCAGAAAAACAAAATGCTTTCTTACTTTAAGAATTCTTGAAGGTAATTCTTTCAAAAGTATAACATCCTGAGCTGCAATTTGAAATCTCTGCTTATAAAAGGCTTGTAAAATTTTATTACGAAGTGATCTACTAGAAAAATAAATAACCACATCTCGTGGCAGATTCCTCTGCCTCACAACCCTTGAATTAACCCTAAAAACTTTTTCCGTCTCTCTCAATATTTCTTCAGGCTCAGATTCCAAAATAAAAGCTATGTCCTTTACGACCACTTGTCTCAAATCCTCTTGAATGTTTTCCTGCATTCCCCTTGTTCGTAAAGCAAACTCCATACTTCTGTATTGTAACATAGTAATTTCATCCTGAATTATTTCCACCTTATTTTCTGTTTTATCAACTCGATCTTCCAATTTTTCAGAACTTTCTACAGCAACATCAATACACTGATCCAGATGATCTATATGATCAACAAACTTCTGAAACACAGACGCTATATTTTCTCTCACTTTCCTAAATTTATTTTCAATAATTTCACCTATCTCTTTTTCAATCCGTCGTATGCTATCTTCCAAAGCGTCCTGTAAGTCTTTAGATAAAACTGCTGGTAAAGCTGAAAAAAGTGGTGGAAATTTAGACTCGACTTGCTGGGCTATCTGCATTACCAGAGAGGAGATCGAGGCTTTAGAAACAAAAACTCCGAAATGCTTTGAAGCCATCTTGTCACTTACATAAAAAAGAAAAAAACTCTTAAAATCTTATAAAACCTTCAACAGTTAGCAGAGAGTGAGTGAGAGAGAGAGAGAGAGAGAGAGAGAGAGAGAGAGAGAGAGAGAGAGAGGGAGACAAAAGGAGGGGAAAAAAGACAAAAGCCCCCTATATTAAAAAAAAAAGAAAGTTCTTATATCTTGTAAAAGCGGTTACATTGTTTCAAATTGAAGTTCCGGTTCTTTCACTCTTAAAATCAACATCTCAGCACCATTTTTCACCCCTCTCAAATAAGAAGAAAGAGAAGATGAAATCTTTTCCAGAGTTAAAGTCTCAGAATAATCACCAATATAATCTCCCTGGTCAGCTCTGTCTGCTTTAAATTTTACTCACAAGTTCATTTTGAAAGCAGATGTGAAAGCAGCATCTAGCTTTGCTCTAAAACAAAATTAGAGCAAAGGCATCCTGGAATGTGGAGAACATCTCAGACTCCGTGGGAGCTCTCACCCTCCGACCTCCAAAGAAAAAAACTTTGGGGTCTCTCAGGGAGCTCTACCACTATCCAAGGGAAGCTCACCTCCTCCCCTTCGCCCAGGGAGAGAGATTCCAAGCTGCGAGACGGCTGTTGTTCGCTGTCTCAGCTGGCTTTGACACATTCCAGGGCAGACAGCTGAAAAAAGCCGCCATCGGCACCGCCGTCACCCCAGGAAGCCCCCCTTAAAGAAATTTTTATCCAAGAAAATTGGAATATTTTGAAACAAAAAAAAATCAGTTTGGGTAGGATATTCATTTTTACAGCAGCAATTCTCCCGAGTAATGAGAGGTGTAAATTTTTCCAACGTTCTAGATCAGCTTTAATTTTTTGCATTAATTTAACATAATTATTTTCTTTAATTGATGAACAACATGCAGAAATGATTATCCCTAAGTATTTAAATTTAGAAACTACTTGTATACCTAATTTAACCTCGAGGAATCTTTTTTGAATATCAGTCATATTTTTAGTGATAATTTTTGTTTATTTTTAAATCTCCATAATCCACGTAATCTTCTAAAATTTCAAATAATTTCTGCCCAGTGTTCTGGGTCTTCCAAAATAAATGCTAGATCATCTGCATAAGCCTGAAGTTTATATATTTCTTTCTTTTTTTATTAAAAAAGTTTTTATTTTCCATTTATTCATACAAAATACAATTAAATTCCTAACCATTGGTACCGCCTGCCCATTCCCCCCAGGCTGCGTCCACCCTCTCTAATCCTTCCCCACTTCCCTCCTCTTTCTCTCCTCCCCTCCTACTCTCTTCCCCCCCTTCTCCTCTAACCATCCTACTTCCTCCCTACTCCTTTCTCCCCTCTCATCCCTCTCACACACATGAACTCAGCATAGGGGAAATGACCAAGCATTTACCAGGTCTATATTATCATTACCCACCCACTCACCCACCCACCCACCCTCAACACTCTCCCCCTCGCTTCCCAGAGCAGAATACAGGGTTATTATTAAGAAAGTTAACAATAATAAAAAAGAAAAAAGAAAAAAAGAAAAAAGAAAATAAAAGAGAAAAAAAATCATACTTAACCTTTAACTCCCCTTAAATTAAGTCATATAAACAAATCTCTACAACAGTTACTATAAAATTTACTCATAAAATAAATGAAACTTTATAGTCCCATATTTTTTCTGAATATAATCTATCCATCTTCTCCATACAATAATATATCTTTCTTGTGTATGATCCTTCAAATAAGCAGAAATTTTTGCCATTTCTGCAAAGTTAGAAACTTTAAATATCCATTCTTCTAAAGTAGGCAACGAGTCCTTCTTCCAATACGAGCCTACTAATAACCTTGCTGCAGTTAATAAATTCAACATTAAAGTAGTTTCTTTGTCATTTAAATCCACAAAGATACCCAATAAGAATAATTGAGGGGTGAACTTTATCTTCCTTTTAAAAATCTTTTGAATGTTCCACCAAATCATAATCCAAAAAGCCTTTACCTTTTTACAATTCCACCAAACATGAAAATATGTCGCATCCATATTACCACATCTCCAACATTTGGGTTGTAAATTTGGATACATACAAGATAATTTTTTAGGATCTAAATGCCATCTGTAAAACATTTTATAAAAATTTTCCCTCAAATTTTGAGCTTGTGTAAATCTAACATTTCTAATCCAAATTGTCTCCCATAAGTCCAATGGGATCGGATCCTGGATATTCTGAGCCCATTTAATCATACAGTCTTTAACCAATTCTGTTTCAGAGTCTAATTCTATTAAAGCATTGTAAATTCTTTTTATATGGGCCTGACTCTGATCTTTAATCTGAATAACCAGATTTCCATCTTCTAGTGTTATTCCTTCTTTCTTATCTACAGTCCACCTGTCCACTATTTGTAAATATTGAAACCATGACTGTAGAATATTTTCTTGCCTTAATACATCTAGAGATTTTAAATGCCAATCCGAACCTGACCAAGTTAATAATTCTTTATACGAAATTTTATCAAAATTCATCCCCTTAGAAATCCCCTCAGTTGCATGTCTAGGAATCCCCCAGATAGGTATTTTATAGTTTAACCTATAATAATACTTTTTCCAAACTCGAAGTAAGGCACTCCTCAAAATATGTAATTTAAAAGCCCGGTCCACTTTCTTATTAAAAATTAAATATGCATGCCAACCACACTTTAAATCCCACCCTTCAAGAACAAGAATATCCTTATTTGTTAAATTAAGCCAATCACTTATCCAAGTTTAGGCGGCTGCATCATAATATAATTTCAAGTTAGATGCTTTAAGTCTTCCTCTTTCTTGGGCATCTTGCAAAATCTTAAACTTAACCCTTGGTTTTTTTCCCAGCCCAAATGAATTTATTGATACCCTTCTGCCATTCCTCCAAATTTACATCTTTTTTTAAAATAGGTATCATCTGAAACAAGAAAAGAAACTTTGGTAGAACATTCATTTTTACAGCTGAAATTCTCCCCAACAATGACAATTGCAGTTTTTTCCAGTCATTTAAATCCTTTTGCACTTTTGCCCATAGTAATTCATAATTATTTTTATACAATTTTCCATTTGAGGCAGTTAAATATACTCCCAGATATTTAACCTTTTTCACCATCTGAAAACCTGTAGCTTTAACCAAACTTTCCTTGTCATGGGCTAACATATTCTTAGATAATATCTTAGTCTTATGGTTATTGACTTTAAAACCAGAAACTTTTCCATACTGTATTATAAGTTCTAATAGACAATCAACCGCTCTAATCGGTTGTTCCAAAATCAAAACCAAATCATTCGCAAAAATCCGTAATTTATACTCATTTTTTCTTATCTTTATGCCCTTGATTACCGTTGATTCTCGAATCTGGATCAACAAAATGTCAAAACAAATAACAGTGGAGATAATGGGCATCCTTGTCTTGTCCCTTTTCAATATTAAAAGTCTCAGTCAATCCCCCATTAACAACAATTTGAGCAGATTGTTGCTGATATATAGCTTTAAGTGCATGTAAAAAATTATCCCCAAAATTCATTTTCTCTACCAATGAGAATAAGAATTGCCAATCTAATTGATCAAAGGCTTTTTCAGCATCCAAAAATATAAAAGCCACAGGAATCTGGTTGTTCTTATCCAAATACTCAATTAATAATTTGTCTAACATTATATTTCATGTATCGCCCTGTTATGAATCCTGATTGATCACTGTGAATCAAATCCTTCATAACCTGCATTAATCTATTTGCCAAAATTTTTGTAAAAATCTTGTAATCTACATTTAATAAAGATATCGGCCTACAATTCTTAGGCTCTGTAAGATCTTGATCCTCCTTCGGAATCAATGATATAAACGCTCTTTTCCAAGAAGGAGGAACTTGGGCTCCCAGCAAGATACTATTAAAAAGCTCCTTTAATGGCTCCAACATTTCTTCATATAAATTTTTATAATACGTCGACATCAATCCATCTGTTCCTGGAGACTTTCCCACCTTTAACTGCTTGATAGCTAAGCCAATTTCCTCCACAGTAATTAAACAATTCATCCCATTTTGCTGTTCCTCAGAAAGTTTAGGAAAATGTACTGATTGTAAATATTTATCTATATCCATTCCCTTTATATTATCACTTGAGTATAGTTTTGTGTAAAAATCTAAAAAACTCTTTTTAATCAAATTTTGCTGAAAAACTTCAGTACCTTTATATTTTACTTTCTCTATAATCCTAGCCTTCTGTTTCTTTCGTAACTGATAAGCCAACCACCTCCCAGGCTTATTCGCATTACAAAAAGTATTATGTCTCATATAACGCAAATTGGTAGCCACCTGATCTGCCATCAACATATTAAATTGTTCCCTAAGCATCTTTATAGAAACCTTTAAGTTATTATCAGTTGGATTAAGAGCAAGCGCTTCTTCTTTTATTTTAATCTCATCTTCTATTTCTCTACGTCTTTGTAAACTTTTATCCCTAAAAACTCTATTTAAATGAATTAAAATTCCCCTCATATATGCCTTACTGGCATCCCAGACCATGGGCATCGATGTACCCTTATTCATATTTAAAGCAAAAAACTCCTTTAAATACTCTTTACATTTTTGTACAAACTCTCCCCGGGTAAACAAATTCTCATTCAGTCTCCAAGGCCTTCTGTTCCCATCTTCCAAGTATAGCTCCATCCACACAGGACTATGGTCTGAAAGGGTCCTGGGAAAGATTTTTACCTTTCTCACCCTAGAAAGAAAATCACTAGTAATCAAAAAGAAGTCAATCCTTGAAAATGACTGATGTCTATCCGAATAGAAGGTAAAATCTCTATCACTTGTGTTCCTTTCTCGCCAAATGTCAATAAGTTCCAACTCTTCTTTCAAATCAAAAAAAAGTTTTGGGTAATTTAGTTTGAGTAACATTTTTTGAAGAGCTCTTTTTATCTACAGTTATATCCAAAACTCCATTCCAGTCATCCATCAAAATTACGGATTTATATTCCAACTGGGATATCTTCCCATGCAAAAGCTTATAAAATTGCTTCTGTTGTTGATTAGGGGCATATAATCCAACAATAAGAACTTTCTTGCCTTGTAACAGTAGTTCCACAAAGACATATCTTCCTTCAAGATCAACCTCAATTAATTTAGCCGATAAATTTTTCTTCACATAAATTACAACACCCCCTTTTTTCCCTGGAGCTGGAGCTATAAAATGTGATCCCAAACGAGAATTTGTCAAATATTTTGAGTCCTTTGAAGTTATATGAGTCTCTTGCAAACATATCAAGTCATTATTATGTTGTTTCAAATAGTAGAAGACCTTTCTCCGTTTCTGAGGTGAATTTAAGCCATTAACATTCCAGGTCAGGAACTTGTCCATCTACACCGGCCTGAAGCCTTTGAAGCATAGCCTAAGATCAACTGTTGAAGATCTTTTAGGTCTTGTCCCTCCCACAGGCTCTGTAGTAACCATTCCTTCTACTTTATCGCCATTCTTATGCTGCTGCTCTTTTTCTTTGCATTTATGGGCAGCTCGTGCCATCCTTTGATCTTTTATCTCAAGATTCTGTACAGGCAACACTGCTTGTTCCATGACCATCAATGAGGAAGCTCCTGCCATAACGGGCTCTTCAATTATCCTTGTTTGTGGACATGAAGACGGTCTTGCCTTTAGAATAGAGTGATAGAAATCTCTTGCCTTTAAAACTGTAGTTAATCTATGACGTATTCCATCATAATTCACTACTATTCCTCCTGGAATCTCCCATCTGAACTGGATTTGACAACGTTTTAACTCATCAGACAGAAAAGTAAAATCTTTTCTACCTCTTAAAATTTTGGGAGGTATTTCTTTTAAAATTATCACATCTTGAGCTGCAGTTTGAAACCTCTTTTTATAAAAAGTCTGTATAATTTCATTACGAATAAATCTTCTGGAAAAGTAAATAACCACATCTCTTGGTAAATTTCTCTGTCTGGCCACCTGTGAGTTGACTCTGAAGATTTTTTTCTATCTCATTCCCAACTACTTCTGGTCTCCATCCAAGATTAAAAGTGATATCTTTAACAATAAGCATCTTCAAATCTTCCTGGGAATTTTCTTTCAAACCCCGGATACGCAATGCGAACTCCATTTCTCTGTATTGTGAAATAGTTTGTTCATCCTGTGTAACTTCTATCTTATTCTCCACTTCCACCATTCTAAATTCCAATTTTGCTGCATTTTCAGTAATCTCTTCCATTTTATCGTCAATCCTTTCAATATGCAGGGCAAGACCAGAAAACGCAAATAATATGTCTTCTCTGACATGCTTGTTCTTTTTCTTCAATAATTCTTCTGTAATAGCCCTCTCTGCAATTATAAGATCTTTTACCTCCTCTTTAATATCCAAAGCAGTCATTTTTAAAGCCTCTTGTAAATCTTTGAGAGAGATTGCAGGAGGAGGAGAGGGTGGGGGTGATTTTGGTTTACTGAGAAACAGGCTGAGTCATTGGGGAGGAAATAGAAGCTTTAGGGACAGAGACCAAACGTTTTGAAGCCATTCTGTTAAGTTCAAAGGAGCAAAATTCTTGCCTCTATAATATCACAGTTCTTTAAATAATAATAAAAAGAAAGAAAAAAGGAAAAAAAGAGAAAGAGGAACAAAATTCTTGCCTCTATATTTAAAACGTAAATTTTTAACTTTGTTGCAAAGTCAAACAAGAAAGACAGTCACCATTTTGCCTTTCTCTTTCCCTTTCTTCAAAAGAGTAAGTAAACAAAGAGAAGAAAGGGGGGAGAAGATGCTTGCAGGAGTTAAAGTCACAATCAATCTTAAATCCACTTTCTCCTGGTCTGTTCCGTCTGCATTTGAATACTCACAAGCCTCCAAAAAAAAAAAAAAAAAAAGGCAGATGTGGGAGCGGCTCCTTGCTTCATCTCAGAACTTCGGGACAAAGACGTCCTGGAGTGCGGAGTTGGCTCAGGCTCCGAGGGAGCTCTACCCTCTGATCCCTGAAATTATGGGGATCCAGGGAGCTCTTACCTCTACCTGAGCAGCTCTTCTCTTCCCTTTCTCCCAGGGAAGAGATTCAAGCCGCAGGACAGCTGATTGTAAAAGTCCTGTGGCTTTTATACAACCCAGGAACGGGCTGCTTTGTGAAAAGCAGCCATCATAGCTGCTTGATCACACTGGAAGTCTATATATATATATTTCTTTCTTAATCTTAAATCCTCATCTTAAGGACTTAAGAGAGGAATTATATAAAATTATTGAAGCAAATAAAGCTAGACTTGGAAAGATGGAAAAATCTGCAGCTGTCAATATTAGGAAGAATTGCTACAGTAAAAATGAATGTGTTGCCAAAGATTTTATTTCTATTTCAAACGATTCTGATAAAAATTGAGAAAAAATTCTTTCAAGATTTAAATTCATTGGTTTTGAACTTTATTTGGCAGGGGGAAAAAGCTAGAATTAAGATGAAAACATTACAAGATGCTAAGGAAAATGAAGGTTTTGGGTTGCCAGAATGGACGTTGCATTACCAAGCATCTGTGTTAACATGGGTGAAAGAGTGGATAACACTTAAAAAATAAAAGGTTATTGTATTTAGAGGGACATGATTTACAATTGGGGTGGCACATTTTCTTATGGTATGGGAAAAATAAAGTTCATAAGTACTTTCAAAATCATTTTATAAGAAATGCCTTGTCAACAGTATGGGAAAAAATTAAAGCTAAAATATATTTAAAAATTCTAGGGTGGTTATCAATGATGGAGGCGTCTATCTGAACTTGGTAGACTTTGAAAAAATATGGACATATAAAAATATTCTAGATATTGATGGGAAATTAAAATCTAAACAAGAACTGGAAAATCAGGGGATTAACTTGTCCTGGTGGGCATATTTACAGATACAAAGTAGATATGAAAAAGATGTAAAAATGTATGGATTTTATAAGGATCAAACTCTGTTTGATAACATTTTGTTAACTTCAGATGAGAAATTAATCAAGAAAAGGTATAACTTTTTGTTAATTTTGGATATGGAAAAGGAACAAGTTAAAGAAACAATGATAAGATAGGCAAATTTTTTTGGCTATAATATAGAATTAGAAAAATGGCAAATGTTATGGGAGAGAAACTACAAATTAGCAATCATACAACCTCATACAAAGAAAATCTGTATAAAATGCTTTATAGATGGCACCTGCCACCAGCAAGATTAGCAAAAATGTTTAAAAATATGTCAGATAGATATTGGAAATGTAAACATAACATAGGCACGTATTATCACATTTGGTGGACATGTGGTAAGGCAGTGGTTCTCAACCTATGGGTCGCGACCCCATTTGGGGTCAATCAACCATTTCACGGGGGTCGCCAAGCAAGGCTGTCCGCCATTTTTTCCCCCTTTTCCATCGGGTGCCTTACCTCCCTTGGGCTGGGGCAGCTGGTGGCCCAGCCGGTGGTCAGCCTGCTCCGTCTCTGCCGCTTGCCAGCTATGCCTCGGCCGGTGCAGGGGGCGGCACACGCATGCGTGGCGCTCCCAGGCAGGGAAAGTCCTCGATTTACGATCGGTTGGGTAGTCTTCGACTTATGACCAGTTTAGTCCTCAACTTACGACCGGTTGGGGGTCGCGGCATTAAAAAGGTTGAGAACCACTGCAGTAAGGAAAAGGCCTATTGGAGAAAGATACATATGTGGTTAGAAAAATATTGGGTGAACAAGTGGATTTTAAACCTGAACTTTTTTTACTAGATATTATGCCTGAAAAGACTAATAAGCAGAAATTATATTTAATCTTACACATTACTACAACAGCGAGAATAATTTTTGCACAATACTGGAAGAATGAAGGACTTTGCAGATTTGGAACCTATTTTATTCTTGCCTAGAGGAAAGAATGAAGGATTAGGAATTGAACATGTATTAGCATAGCAAACTCCAGACAACTTGTTGATTGGAAAAATTAACATATGTTGATGAAAAAAAACCCCCAATAAAATCTTTTAAAAAAAACAGTAGCAGACTTGTTTTTGTTTTTCCATGAACATATATCTGCCTCCTTATTCAAATTCATAGGGTTTAAGTAGGTCAGGTGGGAGAGGAAAGTAGCATCAAACACTATATTCTTATTTTCTTATATCAGCAGAATGTCGATGCATGAAATATTATAAAGCTAACTAAGATAACAACTTGGAAATTAGGCCAGTAGAGAATAGAGATACTATACTGGTGCTTTTTATTTTTTATTTTCCTCAAAATAGCATTCCTTTCTATGCATCCAAATGTGCTCAGATGGTACAGAAATACCTGAGTGGTTTGAGCGATAGATTTCGAGAGACACTTTCATCCCCTCCCCCAAAAAGGGGGTAGGCTGTGCATGGATATATATGGAGGGATAGCAGAAGCCATTTCTAATACAACCTTAGTCTTGCAAATGAAGCAACTATTTTTTTTAATAAATATTTTTATTGAGTTTTATAAAGGTAATAAGGGGATAGGGTCAACAAGAAGACAACGGGAAACATACAAAAAGGTTAGACCAGAGAAAAGAGATAACACAAAAGTGGGATTAATTCCACAAAATAACATCACTTCAGCAAGTCTACCAGTCCGGGTTTAATATTAAATCTTAATAATTACTCTATTATTAAACAACTTTTCATATAATCATGTAAATAACAAATTAGTCAATAAATCTCATTCATTTCACTACTTAATAATGCTTAATATTAATTAATTATAATCACTTTAAAATAATAATATACTACATATTAATTATAGTTTACCATATTATTTAAGATCACAAATATATAAGAAGAAGAAGAAGAAATAAGAACAAGTTCATACAAATAATCATGGAATATAAATACAAATTATCAATTATCTCTTTAAATTTCATAACCTTTTCTCACTCTAGCGTGTTTCTAACCAATAATAAAATTTTATCCATGTTTTAAAGTAAATTGTGTCTTCTTTCTCTTTCATTTCTAAAGTCAGTCTATCCATTTCTGCACATTCGAGTATTTTTGTTATTATAGCCTGGTCAGATGGTAAATTTTCATTTTTCCAAAATTGGGCAAATATTATTCTTGTGGTTGTCAGCACATACAAATATTAAATACTCATCCTCTTTTCCATAATTCAAACCTAATATTCCTAACAAACAGAGTTCTGGTTTAAATTCTATCTGTATTTTAATCATCTCTTCTAGCCACATATGGATCTTAAACCAAAATTTTTTAACATTAGGACATATCCACCAGAGATGGTAATAAGTGCCTGGTTGTTGTTTACATTTCCAACACATATTTGATACATTTTTAAACATTTTCTCTAATCTAACTTGTGTCATGTGCCGTCTATAATACATTTTATATAAGTTTTCCTTATATGCAGCTGCTTTAGTAAATTTAATATTTCGGTCCCATAGTTTTTGCCAATCTTCTAAATCTATAGAATAACCAAAATTCTTTGCCTACACTATCATTGTTTCTTTCACTTGTTCTTCTTCCATATTCCAGTTTAGCAGGAATTTATAAAGTTTCTTAATCTCTCCAATGGACTGAGACTGGTAAGCCACATCTTGCCGGCAGCAGACCCCCTTGTGTCTGTGGATGGGTCTCCCAGGCCTTGCCCATGTGGAGCTAGGGTAGTAAAGGGAGTTTTGAGAGTTTGAACTCAAGGGCTGCTTTGGAAAGACGGTGAAGGTGAGTACCTCTAAATTTTAAGTTTAAAGCCCAGGGGAACAAAGAAAATGTGTGTATTTCTGTTTGTGTGAGTGAGAAGATCTTTTTTTCCCAATCACAATTTGATTTTGCTCCTTCTGGTCTTTCCTAGCCGCAGAAAGGATCTGTTTAATTGGCAGAACCTGGACAGCATGGGGGTTGGCCAGAGCACAGAACCTTTTGTTAGGGAAAAGGGAGAGACTGTGTGAAAATGAAATGGAATGAGTGAATGAAAGAATTGGATTTGGGCAACTAGCTGATAAGGCTCTGTAAGCAAAGCAAAGTTTGGAAAGAAGTCTCACAAGGAGACTTCGACTGTGTTAGGAAAGAAGTCTCACAAGGAGACTTCGACTGTGTTAGGAAAGAAGTCTCACAAGGAGACTTTGACTGTGTTAGGAAAGAAGTCCGACTGTGTAGTGTATGAAAGAAAAATAGACTTTGCTTAGGGCTTTGCTGGGAAACCAATTTGGCTAAATAAAGGTACTTAAAAGGGAAAATAAGAAATAGTGATTCTCTCTCTCTCTCTTCTCTATGCAACCACATGGTATGTTTAAAATGTGTGCCTTCCCTAACTTGAGTTATCTGAAATTTATGGTGGGAATGACTAGGATGTGTAAAACTAAGACTTCTGTTCTCTTGTCTTTGTGTATATATGTTTGTCAAAGTCTGTGCGTGAGAGGGAAATGTGACTGTTAACTGTTTCAAATCCAAAGGAAAAAGAATTTTAAATTCTGCTAGAAATTCTGCTTAAAATAAGCCACAAAAAGGAAATACCTCACTCTGTTTGTCTGGCCAACAAACAGAGTGAAGAAAAAGAATTGTGTTTGTTTGTTTGTTTGTTTTCCTCTTTCTCTCTGTGTACGCTCAAGAACAGCCTTAAGTTACCATGAGGGATTGTTTTAAGTTTATCTGTTGGAAAAGTTTCATTTGCATTTACTGTATGTGTTTTATCTATCTATCCTTTTCCTGAAAAATGTGTGTCTATCTACAAGAGCATTTTGAAGTTCAAGTCTGATTGTGTGGGGAAATAATTTTCTTAAGTTACTTTTCTTATCCTATCACTTACTGGTGAAACTACTATGAAGCTTTCTGAAACATAAGCATTTCTCAATCTTTAAAATGATGTGGTCTATTTTAGAATAAATGTTCTCCTACCTCTGGAAAGTTGCACACCTTAAAATATTAGGCTTTTAAAATTATTTGGAGTTTTCAGCATTCTCAAGCTGCCTAGCATTTTTTTTTCCTCTTCCTTTCAAATTGCAAGTTCTTGTCCATAATATGTTGCAAATGGTCAAATTCAAAGGTGAAACATTTCATTTTGTTGTTCCCCATTTGTCTATGTTTAATAACTGCAGTATTAATGCCCTTTTCAAACTGCCTGCAAGCTACCCCCCTTCCAATTCTTTTCCTGTCCTTTGTTCTCCATACCTTTTGTCTGCCTCTCCTGGTAGAGTCCACCCAGAAAGGGGGGGGAGACCTTGTTCTTGTATCTTTCAGCCCTGAAACCCTCTCCCAAGCCTTTGGAAGCAGAACACACAGACCCAGATGCTGCCTCCATCCATTTGAGCCATGGAATTGAGTTTTGAATCCAGCCATCCACTAAAAAGCCACCATGCAATCTGAGTGGAACATCTTCCCAAGTCCTACCATTTACCCAGATGCCTGTGAGAGCTGCAGAAGGAAGGTGGTGCCATGTGAAGCCTCAGAAGAGAAAATTAGACTATGGGGGGAGGGTGGAAACTCATTGTAAACTTTTATTTCTTGCCCCATTTGTATTGTAACAAGCCAGTTGAATGTATTAATGGAGAGATGGCATTTAGGAATATGTGGCAGAACAAGTACTGAACACCTTGGACTTCTATCTGGTGGGAGGGAAAATTTATCCAGAATGTTTGTATTGACTATTTTGTAAAAGTAGCTGCATATACATGCACACACAGAGAGACACCATTCAGAATCACACTTGAGTCTATCCCCTCCACCTACCTTTAGTGAAGTTCCCCAGGCTGATTTTTGCTCTATTGCACCAAAGCTTTGTGGGGCCAACTTCCAACAGATTCCAGGGGGGAGGGAACTAGGCCCCCTCAGGTGATTTGCAATTCATATGCCCTGACTAAGAAAGCAACAGGAAAAATCCCAAACTTCAGCCCTGAATATCTTGCACTGTTGGGCTCAGATTGGGATTCCTAGAGCTCATTATGTGCAATTTAAAGAAAAATTTAATAGCCTGGCATATTGGCTAACCTCAGTTGGGCATTACAAACCTGGATGCACTGAATTAAGAGCTAAGGCAGGAAACAACCCTTGAAACTGGGCAGCCAGTGGTCATGTACTAAGGAGAACCATGGCTGTGAAGAATTTTGGGGGGTATGCAAACCTGACTGGAAGCTAAAGGTGACATCCAACATTTAAGAGAACTAGCACAAAACATTGGGCACAACCAGTCATCCTGGAACCTTTCCTGGCTCTTTTCATGGTTACCAGACTTCCATTGATTGAAAATTCTCATTGTTAGTATAATCACAGTCGCAATAGGTGGAACCCTCCTTTGTTGCCTATGCCAATTAGCACCTTTAGGGTTAAAATGCCTAAAGGTCTGCACAACTCCCATCAGAAGCAAGGGACAGAGCAAGAAAACATCTCTCATGATGTGCCAAATTGATCACCACTACCGTATATATGAACCAGTTGGGCTAATCACTGATACATCAGTAATAGCCCAAAATGGGGGAATTGATGAGAGTTGGACACCCCCTCCCCAGCCCAACTAAGAAATAATCTAGGAACACCCCAACTAAACTGGGTCAACAGCAGCCTGAGGCTAAAACAGCAAACACTTGACACACACAATGAGGAACCAGCTAGCAGCAATCAGGACACAACAATAAAAGTAATTAACACCTTTTAGGCAAGAAAAAGGAACTAACAATAGTCACAAACCAGCAAATCAAGAAAGACAAATTTTAACTCACCAATTAGAAATGGTAAGTTTGTTACCAATCAGAAATGACAAGTTTGGAAACCACAAAAGGGTATAAAAACCCCTGTTTAAAGATCACTCTGTCTAGCTAGCCGGGGACTCGAGCTGAATTGTCACTCAACGCTGATCCTCGAAATAAAACCTCTTTCTGGTAGCTGGCTTCACGATCTATTTCTTCTGCACTGCGCCGTCAAGGAGAATCCCGGCTGGAAGAACCGAACGGGGGAGTTCCTCCCAACATAGTGATGTCTGTTCTTCGTAAAATCCCATTACTTTAACATCTTTTTCATATCTTGTTTGAATTTGCAAGTATGACCATCATGTTAAATCAATGCCAGTTGTTGAAGTTCTTGCGTATCTTTAAGTTTTCCTTCTTTATCTAAAATGTCTTTATAGGCCACAGGTTTGTCATAGTTAATTAAATTCAGATATGCAAATGCTTCCATTGTGGAAAGCCACTCAGGTATTTTCATATAATTTTTTTTTAACTATCTCCCACTCTGAAAGTAATACATTCCTTATGGCATGGGTTTGGAAGTATTTGTGTACTTTGTTTTTCTTTTACCAAAGGAAAGCATGCCAACCCAGTTGCAAATCATGTCCAAGTAAAGAAGTTGTTTATTTCTCAGTGTGATCCATTCTTTAAGCCACAACAAAATAGTGGCTTGGTAATAAAGTCTCCTGTCTGGGAGCCCAAAGTCTCTTCTGTCTTTTGATTCTTGTAGCAGTTTAATTTTAACTCTTGCTTTTTTTTCCCTTGCCATATAAATCTCATTATTGTTGCATTTAAATCATCAAAAAATGTCTGGCTTAGTTTAATAGGAACCGTCTGAAATAAAAATAACAATTTGGGTAGGATATTCATCTTAATAGTTGTTATCCTTCCTAGGAATGATAATTGAAAGTTTTTTCACTTCTCCAAATCCATTTTTATTTGATTCAATAATCTCAAATGAAGCAACTATTCAACAGTTTGAAATAACACTGGAATTGTGATACAAGAATTGTATACTTAAAAATGTAACCATGAGAGGATGCCAGTTCAATACTAAAATGTTAATTTAAAGGTGCACTTGTCTATCTTATTTTTAATTTTCATTTCTTAAATGTTATTTTTGAACTATTTAAAATTGAATCATTTTTGCTTGCTGGAAATTACATAACTCAAATAAAATCTTGGCTATGGTCAAAGACTAGCATAAGGAGGATGGGATAGAGACAATTAAAAAGCATAAAAATCTTTTTGAAAACAGAAGAATATATAAAAAACAAATTTTAAAGGGAATCTAGAAAGAGAGGTAGGAGCATTATATGGGTGTAAGGGAGCATAAAAGTTAATATGTGGCACTAAATCTATCACATTCACTCTAGTACAGTATGATAGACTAAATGGCTATTAAGACTAGTTTTATGACACAGGTCATCATTTGATAGATTATAAGCATTGCTGTACAGAACTCAGCAATATGTTATGTTGTAGCAGGGTTCATATCTGAAAGCAACAGGGCACCCTGGGTACTTATGCAATAATGATGAGATGTGGCTAGAATGAATGTCTCTAGCATACAGACACTGGTGAAACACAAGTTTGCTTCTATTGTTTCTATGTGTCCAAAGTCACAGGAGTTTTGTTTCTCCCGGTAGGGAATCTCTCTGTACTGGTCTCTGAGGATAGCTTAAATCATGGATTGGATTGCATACATACACTGTGTCTCAATGCTTAAGCATTTAAATTACATGCAGCTGCAAAATGTCAGTGATGGTTTCAGGAAACTAAATTATATATCTCAGAATATAGGTCCTTGAAAAAGAGAGGGACCTATTTTTCTTTCTTTTGTTTTGATTTCCTGCCTTGGGATGGATATAAATTACTACTGGAGACCAAAATGGTTTCAGTAGGTCAATGTGCTTTGTATTATCTCAGACTGAAATACCAGCTGCACTCTAGCTGGACAAATATAGCATTCCAACCATTATTAAAGATTTGGTCACTTCCTGATTGAATGATTGTAATATATTCATGAGATAGCCTTTGAAAAGTGCCCCAAAATTTCAGTTATTTCAAGAATTCCTGTAAAATCAAGAAAGAAGGAAAGTGTCAGGTCCCTATGGTTACCTGTCGGGACATTGTCATTCTGATGGGAGGGGGACCTTGGAGCTCTCCTGTAATGTATTTAGATTTGCTTTTGTTTACTCTTTGCTTCTGCACTTTGATGTGCCATTCTGGGGAATGTCAGAGGGGAGAGAAGTGCCAGAGGCTATCTGCTTTGCTCACCAAAGAAGAAACACCTGGCAACATCTTCTTATCACAGTTTCCATCTGGAGTTTCTCCCAACATCTTAGCACCTCTCGATTGGCTCTTATGGACTGGGTGGTTGGGAGGGGTTTGAACAATGGGTTGTAACATAAGGATGCTTTCTGCCTGCTTTCAGATTCTGCCTGCCTTCCTTTGCTTTCACTAACTCTCAATAAAAGTTCTTTTTGAAATGATGCCAGTTTCAAGAGTTCTGCTTTCTTGAGAGATTCATTTGAGACAGAGCTTCTTTAGAAGTGGTAGTCCATTGGCAAAAGATTCTCCCAGAGAGAATAACTGGATCCTACATCATGGTCCCTTTGAAGGACCAGCAGACAGTTTTCAATTTTCAGAGGTACTTTAGGAAAGGCTAGGTTGTTTCTGTTGTTTATTTGTTTGTTTTTTGAGGTTTTATCCACAATTTTATCTTAGCTATTATAAGTAAAACTCATTGCATTATGCAGTCCTGCTGGTTTATTATTTCTTTTTATGATGTTTTTTTATTTTAATATCATACTTTTAGAAACATGTTTTTAATGAATTCATATTGTAGTTTCATAGATAGATGAAACAATCCACAGTTGTTGCTGATTGGTGATTTAAAAATATAATAATGTCATGATCAGTTACCACTCTAGAAATATTTCTTCTATTTTGAATTGGTGTAATCAGATTTGAATCTTGTCTTATCTGCTAGCTATGCCCTTTGAACAAAAATTATATGAACAATGATAGCAAGTAAAAACATTCTGTTTTTCATGAACTTGATTTATCTTATTGATGATAGATAGTAACAGGTATAGCAATCTTATCTTTCATACATGGTACTGCAGATTCATATCTGTACCAGTTGAAACATCATCCATTGTATGTAGATTGCTGAATTCAGGCTGGATATGGTGGAGCTATAGGATCTGAATTGGTGTATGCTGAGGTACTCCCATCACACTTGTCATAGTCACTCTTCTAATATTATTTTAGACAGCATTGCAGAAAACATCTCCTCTCATTCTTCTGGTGGATTATTAATTAATTATTAATCATATTCAATGAAGAATGTGTTGGAAGTCAGCACCTACTTAACCCCCAGAGAAAGAAACATTTTGGGAAACATTAAACAGGCAGATCTTCCCTAAAGGAATAATAGAAAATATTAAAAGATAGCAAGCCTAGCCCCAGAAACCAGCCTTCACAAATACAGATCCATTCAGGAAGGTTGTTTCAAAAGAAACAGCAATTCTCCTGCATAAGAAAAGCCAAGCCAAAAATAAAAAGTACCGGAGAACAGTTTTTTTTTCTCCTCTCCTCTCTCCTCCTCTCCTGCCCTGTGGAGTTAATAGCTCTGGGCAGACTGCCAAAGAAAACAATTATAACAAGAAGAAACTGCAAGTGGCTGCCTTGTGTAAACAATAAAGAACTGACAAGATTACCTGTAGGTATACCAAAACCCATCAGCCGACTATCTTCTTTCCCTGGGGATCAGATTAACCTTTCCAGACCTAGCTAAGCCCCAGCAAGAAAATTAGAAAAACAAATAGCCCTTTTCAAATCACATCAAGACTTCAATAGCACAGGAGGTATAAGAGTGGGATCATTTTCCTTGGAAAATTTGCTAGCTAGCCCAGAATCCATCACTGAGTCATTATTCTTTCTGGCTTCTGAATTAAAATCCACTTTCTGCCATCTTGCTTCACTTTGTGTCTATATTTGTGCATGCTGAAGGCTTGTCCCCAGCTGGAAAAAACGAACTGGAGAGATTTTCTTTCCACAATTCTGGCGACCACAGAGGGACTTCCAGCCAACCCAGCCACCAGACCAGGCCCAGAGGGCCATTACCCAGCTGGCAGCAGACCCTTTTGTCTGTGGGGAAGCCCATGGACCCTACCCAGGTGGCAAAGGGTAGTAAAGGGAAGTTCTTGAGTCTTGTGCTCAACAGCTGCCTGAAAGTAGGTAAGTACTGCTAAATTTTGAGGTTTAAGTAATTTTGGGGAGTGAAAGCACTTGTGTGGGGGGGGGCTTCCTCTCTGGCCATAGCCAGGATTCCACCCCCTTCGTGTTTTTCCTAGCTGCCCCTAGGCCTGCTGCTAGCTCTACCAAGCCATGCAGGCAGGAATCTGGATCACAAGGGGGTTAAATGGGAGAGTGGAACCTTTTGTGGGGAAAGAGAGAGCCGAGTGGGTGATGAATGAGGGAAAAGATCTGGGATCCATAAGAAACCCCAGTAGGAACCAAGTAAGCAAAGCCCGGATAGGAGGTACATCTACTCACTTCTAGGGTAAAGCAGCAGGTCCTCCTGGACTGTTTTCTCTATTTTATTTTGGTCCAAAAACCATGGAAGACCATTGGAAGGAGGTGCCCATACTCACTATGAAGGGGAAGCAGGACCCCTTTTTGGTCCAAAAACCTTTGGCAGAGTTCCCTTGAAGGAGATGCCTATACTCTGCTAGGGAACCAGAGTCCTCCCAGATCTTTTTTATTATTTTTGGTATGAAAACTGACAGGCAGAAGCGGCAGGCTCTGGCTGCAAGGGAACACCCAGCTAAGCCATTTGAACCCCACATCGCAAGAGGAATGTGAGAGATGATAGCTCGAGGGTCAGGCCTGGAACCTCCCTTGGAGACTTGCTCATGGCATGGAACAAGAGGCAGAGTGTTTGTCCTAGCCAGTATGTCAAAAAGGTGAGCGAGGAAGATATGTGAGAAATGGGCTTTGCTGAAAGACAAAACTGGGAGACAGATTTGGCCAAAGGATGGTACTTTCGAGTTTATAACATTAAAAGCACTTAGGTTCAGGATCAAGTCCAGCCAAATACCATACTGGTACTGCTGGGCAAAATTGTCCAAATCCAGGGACCCAGGTTCAAGGAAGAAACTGGTAAAAGTGGATTCCCTTCCCCAGGAGGATGGGAGTGAACCAAAGTCATGGCTCCTCTCTTAAGTAAACCTGTGCCAAGAAAGAGAGAGGGCAACTTGAATATGTTTCAATACACACACCCTTTTCAGCATATGACTTAGTTATATGGAAGAAGGACATCCCATCCTTCAGGTCAGATCCCCAGGCTGTGTTCCAGAATGTAAAGTCTATATTGGATAGTCACAATCTGCCTTGGGGTGACATGACTCAATTACTACACATTTCTTTGACAAAAGATGAACTATTAAAGCTGTTTGAAAAAACAGAAGAAATTGCTAGGTGGCCAATCATAATTACCCCAAGGCAGTTAATTATCCCCTGCCCGTGTCACCTGGCCATTGAACCATCCTGATTGGAACTATAATGTTGCCAATCATTGGGATGAGTACAATAGGGCCAAAAACAACCTAATGGAAGCCCTGCAAGAAATAGCAAAAAGCCCTTAAATTGGGTGGAATTTTAAAAAATGACTCAGAGGGAGAAAGAGAACCTGGATGCCTTCTGGGCCTGACTACTGGAAGCAGCAGTAACATATGCCTATTTAGATATGGCAAGCCTAAAAGATCAGAGGATTCTTGCCTCCATCTTTGTGGATCAGTCTGCCAGTGACATAAGGGAACATTTCTACCACATCGTGTCAAACTGGTCCATTCTGGAAATTTCAGAGCTACGTAGAATCATGAACTTTGTTTATTACCAGAGAGTGAGAGAGACTGAGGGAGGAAGAAAAGGAACTAAAGGAGACAGAAAAGGAAAAAGAAAGAGATAGGAGAAGAAGGGCAGAGAGAAAAGAGTGTTTGCAGACCTACATGAGGACAAGAGGCAAGCAAGCTGCCAGCCTTCTGAAAGGTGATATAGATCCAGGCGGTGCAAGGAGGAAGGGCAACTCCAATTCCAATGCCTGCACTGTCATAGATGTGGAGGGGAAAGACATTTTAGGAGGGATTGTAGGAAAGATTTCCCTGATTGCAGATATCCTAATAGTCCACCCAGAGCCCGGTTCCCAAGAGAAGCTCCCTTGCAAGATAGGAGAACATCTGGAAGATCCCAATGGCAACCAAATGGGGGAAATGACTTCTAAAACCAATGACTAAAGGAAGAGAAAACAGAATTTCAAGCCACATTTGGCATGCTGACTATTCCTTTAAGGAACAGCCCAGTCGGAGAGCCCATCATTACAATCACTATAGGGGGGAGAGAGTATGAGTGCCTGGTGGACACCCAAGTCACCTCATCTCTCCTTACCACCCCTCCCTTTAAGGGTTCAATAGTACTGGGGATTCAAGACAATATTGTTGGGGTAGGGAGAAAAATTATCCCAGTAAAATTTACTACCGAAATGTTTTCACCATCTGCCTGCAGTCTCCATTGTCCCTTATGGGCAGAGACCTACTGTGCAAAATGGGGGCTACAATAAAATGCACCAAACAGGACTAATATTGGACATTCCCATGAAGCACACACATTTTTTAGTCATGGGAAGGGAACAGTTGCACAAGGATTTAAGGGACTTGTCATCATCCCTATGGGGCTGGGACTCCATTGAGGTAGGGCTACTAAAAGGAGCGACTCCTGTCAGAATTCAGGTAAAGGAAGGACCACTCCCATGTAGACCCCAATACAAAATCCAGGTAGAAGCAATAGAACTTATTAAGAAACTAATTGAGGCATATCTAAAACAGGGAGTCCTTCACAAATGCACCTCCCCCTGCAACACTCCTATTTTCCTGGTCTAAAAACCAAAAGTAGACCAGGATGGAAACCCAGTCTTCAGATCTGTTCATGATTTGAGACTGGTCAACAGTCATGTGATACCCCATGTCCCAGTAGTTCTCAACCCAGCCACAATCATCACCGAACTCCTGGTATCTGCAACATATTTCACTGTTATAGATTTCTGTTCAGCTTTTTTCAGCATACTGGTAGACCAGTCCTCCCAATACCTTTTTGCTTTTACCTAGGAGGACCAGCAATACATGTGGACCCATCTACCACAGGGTTACACTGAGTCCCTCACCCTTTTCTCACAGATCCTAAAGGCAGATCTATCCTCTATTTCTCTGCCAGGGGAGCTCAACATTAATTCAATATGTGGATGATCTTTTATTAGCGTCAGACACAAGGCAAATCTATAGAGTTGACATGTACCACCTGCTTTTGTCCCTAGCTCAGAGGGGACACAAGGCATCCCCTCAAAGTTGCAGTACTTACAACAAGAGGTCACATACCTGGGCTATGTCATTTCTCCTGATATGCAGAAATTAGCCTCAGGAAGGGTTGAGACAATTCTCAATATGAGACCCACAGGCACAAAAAGGCAGGTGTGAGACCTACTGGGTGTCTTGGGGTTCTGCTGCCCATGGATTCCCTCCTTTGGGAATTAGCTAAGCCTCTGATTCAATTAACCACAAAAGACATGCCAGACTCTGTGATCTCGATGAAATTAAGAACCCTCATATTCACAAAAATAAAGCAAATGCTAGTGTCAGCTCCAGCTTTAGGCCTACCAGACTTTCAGAAACCTTTTACGCTCCTTATACACAAAAATCAGAGAGTGGAGTCAGGAGTCCTAGTCCAGTAATTCAACCCCTCAGTGCATCCAGTAGCATATTATTCAGTACAATTGGACCTGGTGGCAAGGGGAACAGTCCCCTGCCTGAGAGCTGTGGCAGCTACAGTAGAAATTGTAAAGAAATCAAGAGATCTAGTCCTGGGTCAGCCTCTTATTTTGAAAGTGCCCCATCTTTGCAGTTGGGTCTGCAATTTTAAGCTCATCCTCTTAAAGTTGCAGACCCAAGCAACAGCAATGTTTAGCACAGTATGAAGCTGAGCTCTTCACCTCAGACCACATTTCCTTTCAGAGGTGTAAGACTTTAAATCCAGTTATACTATTACCAGCATATCAAATAGGGGAAAACTCGCAGGACTGCTTGCATCTTATTCAAGACACAGAGCTGCTTTGACCTGATCTTACTGATGTCCTCTTGTTAAAACCGAACTTTGAATTGTTTAAATAATAATAATAACAACAACAACAACAACAACAACATGAAGAGTCTGGATGAGGAAGATTACTACAAATACTTGGGTATCCTTCAAACTGACAACATCAAGCACACTGAAGTCAAGAAAAAGATTAGAGGTGAATACATCAAGAGAGTGAAGAAGATCTTAAAGTCTAAACTCAATGGAGGAAATACCATAAAGGCAATCAACACCTGGGCAATTCCAGTCATTAGGTACACAGCTAGAGTAGTGGACTCATGAAGAACTAAAAGCAATGGATAGGAAGACCAGAAAAATAATGACAATGAATCATGCCCTTCATCCACGCAGTGACATTAACAGACTTTATCTACCAAGGCAAATAGGTGGGCATGGAATGCTACAAGTACATCAGATAGTTGAAGAAGAAAAAATGGCTTTGGAAGAATATCTGAAGAACAATGATGAAGATGCACTGAAATTAGTATATCAGGAAGGCTTACTGACTACTGGAGAGACCAAACTGGCCTACAAGAAAGACCAAATGAAGAACAGAATAGAGGCATGGGAAGACAAAGCACTACATGGCCAATACATTAAAAAAATAGCTGGGAAAGCAGATATTAACAAGACCTGGCAATGGCTAAGAGCAGGAAAATTGAAGAAAGAGATCGAGGGACTAATTCTGGCTGCACAAGACCAAGCCTTAAGGACAAATACATATAAAGTCAAAATTGAGAAGACAGCAACAGACAGTAAGTGCCACCTATCCAAAGAAGCTGAAGAAACAATGGACCACCTGGTAAGCTGTTGCAAGAAGATTGCACAGACTGACTACAAGCAGCGGCATGACAAAGTAGCAACAATGGTGCATTGGAAGATCTGCAAAAATATCATTTGCCTGTAAGCAAAAACTGGTGGGATCATAAAATAGAGAAAGTTATAGAAAATGATAAAATTAAACTGTTCTGGGACTTCAGAATTCAAACAGACAAGCACCTGCAACATAACACCCCAGACTTAACAATTGTCGATAAGAAAAACAAAAAAGTCTGGATAGTGGACATGGCAGTGCCTGGAAACAGCAGAATAGATGAGAAAGAACTGGAGGAGATAACAAAATACAAAGATCTACAAATAGAAATAGAAAGACTGTGGCAAAAGCAAGCAAGGGTAGTACCAATAGTCATAGGCGCCTTGAGTGCAATCCCAAAACAACTGGAGCACCACTTGAACACCATTGGTATTGACAAATTTGCTATTAGTCAATTGAACAAGGCGGCCTTACTAGGAACTGCTTCCATCCTGCGACGATATCTGTAATACCATCAAACATCCACATCTGCCTATCCCAGGTCCTGGGTAAGGATTCGATAGGTAGACAAAAGGCCAAATCCAGTCTGAACATCTGGCTGACTGTGCGATGATCAATAATAATAATAATAAAGTTGGAAGGGACCTTGGCGGTCATCGAGTCCAACCCCCTGCTCAGGCAGGAAACCCTACACCATTTCGGACAGATGGCTGTCCAGTCTCTTCTTAAAAACTTCCAGTGTTGGAGCATTCACTGCTTCTGGAGGCAGGTTGTTCCATTGGTTAATTGTTCTAACTGTCAGGAAGTTTCTCCTTAATTCTAGGTTGCTTCTCTCTTTGATTAGTTTCCATCTGTTGCTTCTTGTCCTGCCTTCAGGCGCTTTGGAGAATAGCTTGACTCCCTCTTCTTTGTGGCAGTCCCTGAGATGGATGGGTCCTCATACATGCATGAAGGGAGCAGGATGACAGGAGTAGATGTTGTCTCTCTATATGAGATTGTGTGGTCAATGCCACTTCCTCCCTCTTACAGCACTCAAGCGGCTGAACTTGCGGCTTTAATTCAAGCTTGTGAGAGAGCAAGGGGCCAGTCTACCAATGTTTATACTGACTCCAAATATGTGTTTGAGATTTGCCATGCTACTGGACCCCTATGGAAACAACAGGGATTCTTGACTTTGTCAGGGCAACCCATAGTACATGCAGAGTTGGTTTCTAGGTTACTATCAGCCATTCAATTACCCTCAACAATAGCCATTATCCATTGTAGGGCACACCAAAAGGATAATTCAAAGGTGACAAAAGGTAACCAATTTGCAGACCAAGCAATTCAACCTCTCCAATGGCCCCTGCCTTGAGGATATACACTGAAATTCCATATAAGGACCTGCTGGAGAAAGGGGAGGCAGAGTGTTGGAAAGAAAAATTTGAAGCAGAATATAGGGAGGGCTTTTGGAGGGTTCCTGATTGAAGACCCATAACCCCTCTCTGTCTCCTGTGACTTATCTGTCAAAGATTACATGCCAAAGGCCACTATTGAACACAAGCAATAGTGGATGCAATAAGATGGAGTCTGGCATGCACCAGGGGCATATAAGGAAGCCACGCAAGTGGCAGAAACCTGCAAAATATGCCAGGTCAACAACGCCACCTCCAGAAAGGCTACCTACACTGGGGGAAGGCCACAGGCATAGCACCCATTTGAAAAATTACAAATGGACTACATAAAGCTTCCCAGAACAAGTGGTTACCAGTATATAGGGACCAACTCATACACTGGATAGAGGCTTCCCTTGCTGCCATGCTACAGCACTGGAGACAGCCAGACATTTACCAAAAGACATAATACTATGCTTTGGGGTGCTCAGCACTGTAGTGGAAGGCATTTCATGGCACAAGTCCTCACCCAGGTATACTAAGCACTTGGCATCACAAAAAACCTACACATCCCATTTTCATCTACTAGTTCTGGGGGTACAGAGTGGGCAAATTGTGAGATAAAGACCTTCCTGGGTAAACTCTGCCAGGAGACATGCTTAACATGGCCCCAAGCCCTACCCATTGCCCTGTTTTACATTAGGTCCAGACCTTGACAGGACATGGGCATCTCACCTTTTGAACTATTATTTGGCTGCCCCCCAGACACCTTAAAAGGGTTAGACTCACACTCTCTAAACCTAGAAAGGGGGGATATGGTTCTCTCTGCTTATCTCACAGGCCTACACCAAAGATTATGTACCTTGTGGAGATAAAACACTCTGACACAGACCCTCTCTTTGGAAGCGGCCCTTCACCTGTTCAAGCCAGGAGATTGGGTTTGGATAAAGTCATTTGCTTCTCTCTTTGATCAGAGGAAGGACAAGAAACAATGGTTGGAAACTGATCAAAGAGAGAAGCAACCTGGAATTAAGGAGAAACTTCCTGACAGTGAGGACAATTAACCAGTGGAACAGCTTGCCTCCTCACTGGAGATTTTAAAGAAGAGACTAGACAGTCACTTGTCTGAGATGGTACAGTTTCTCTTGCTTGAGAAGAGAAGGGGGCTGGATTAGAAGACCTCCAAGGTCCCTTCCAGATCTATTCTATTCTATTCTATTCTATTCTATTCTATTCTATTCTATTCTATTCTATTCTATTCTATTCTATTCTATTCTATTCTATCATCTATATCAGTGGTTCTCAACCTGTGGGTCGGGACCCCATTTGGGGTCGAACGACCATTTCATGGGGGTCGCCAAACAAGGCTGTCCGCCATTTTTTTCCCATTTTCTTTGGCCACGCCCCTGGCACCCGATGATGTATAAGTGGTTGGGGGTCACCATAACATGGGGAACTATATCATGGGGTCACGGCATTAGAAAGGTTGAGAACCACTGATCTATATTCTACCATTGTTTCTTGTCCTGCCCTCTGATGCTTTGGAGAATAACGTGACCCCTCTTCTTTGGGGCAGCCCCTCAAATATTAGAATATTGCTATCATGTCTCCCCTATTTCTCTTTTCTTTGGACTAGCCAAACTCAAGTCCTGCAGCCGTTCTTCGTATGTTTTAGTCTCCAGGCCTTTGATTATATTAGTTGCTCTTCTCTGTATTATTTCTAAACTCTCAACATCTTATTTGTGATATGGTGGCCAAAATTGGCTGCAGTATTCCAGGTGTGGTCTTACTGTGGTTTTATAAAGCGGTACTAATACTTTGCGTGTTCTTGATTCTATGCCTCTGTTGTATTAGCTTTTTTGGCTGCTGCTGCACACTGCTGGCTCAAAGTCAAGTGATTGTCCATTAGGACTCCAAGGTCCCTCTCACAGTTGCTGTTTTTAAGCCAGGTCTCACCTAATCTGTACTTGTACCTTTAATTTTTCCTGCCTAAATGTAAGACTTTGCTTTTCTCCACATTGAAACTCATTTTGTTGGATAAGGCTTGTGGTGCAAGTTTGTCAATATCTTTTTGGATCCTGAGTTTGTCTTCTGGGGTGTTGGATACTCTTGCCAGTTTGGTGTCAGCTGCATTGTAGTATTTATAATTTTTATATTGTTTTTTATTTAGACTTATATGTATTATATTTGTATTATTTGTATTTGAATAAAATTAACTTAAAAAAACTGTAGGCTGGAAGTCCATTTGGTTCTTCTTTTTAACTTCCAAAGTTTCTACACATTGGAAAAAGAATATTTTGAAGATATTGATTGACCATTGGATTATCAATAATTCCTTTTCCCTGTCCTCATAGAGGAACCCAAGATTTTACTCATCATTGATCAAGACTTGGTTAGTCGTATAAACATCTTCCCGAAATGGGGTAGAGGGATGAGATAAAAAGATGCTAGATATTAAGAAAAAAAAAACCTAATTATTTTCTGAACTAGTTAGTTCTGAAATAATTAACATAATATTATTTAAATGTGGCTGGGGATCAAATTAATGCCTGTATTAGTGATCAAGAGAAAACACTTATATTTCTAGATCATTCTGCTGATGATATGAAATGCAAGCAAGGAAAGTAAGAACCAAAGAATGTAAATGAATATGAAAGTGCACATAAATATAGATGAGCAAGATTTTCATGTGAAGGGAAACCAGATGGTTTATTTTCTCATTTTACTGGGGCATATAGAGGATTGTGATCCATCACATATTGGATGTAATACTGAAAGTACCTACATACTTTCTTTAGACCTCTCAGGTTCAGATGCATTTTAAACACTTCCATCAAACATCTTATACTCTTCAATTGTTATCTCAAATATGTATTTTTCTCTATATTATTGTATTTTTTCAAAATGTATTTTTCTCTATATTATTGCTTTCTATAAGAAGGAAATGCCCCAAAGAATTTGATTTTAAAATCTATTGCTTCTAAAAATTTCCCAAGAGTAGAGCTTTTGGCCAAATACATAAACTGTTTCTGCAGATTCATTCTATTAAATTATTATTTTCTGTGTAATTTCTTTAAAATATGTAAATCATGGTGAATTTTTAGGCATATTGGTATACTATATATCATACTTCTTCATGTGCCCAAAATCTGAAATATTTTTAAGGTTATAACTGTTCCACTGGTTAATTGTCCTCACTGTTAGGAAGTTTCTCCTTAATTCTAGGTTGCTTATCTCCTTGATTAGTTTCAAACCATTGTTTCTTGTCCTTCCCTCTGGTGCTTTGGAGAAGGGGTGTTGTCTTACCTGCATCTTTTCTCAGCATGATGATGGAGAATCCACAAATGGGTTGTCTTAATCTTCCTGCTCCAATAAGACTAAGTCTGAAGTGTAGATACGCCTCTGCTGTGGGTCTGCACCCCAGTTTAGACTGAGGCGATACACAGACTTTAGTCCGACGCGTCTGCTTTCCTAATATTGGAACCAGGGCCAACTGACCCTAATGGGAGGGAGTGGATTCTCCATCATCATGCTGAGAAAAGGCATTCAGGTGAGACAACGCCCCTTCTCCAGCATGATTGGATGGAGAATCCATGAATGGGACATATCAAGCCCTGTGTCCCTAAGGGGGGGAAGCAGTCTGGGCCTGGGTCCCATCAGATGCCAATGCATGTTCTAATACCTTGTGACCAAATGAGGCATATTTGTCAATCTTATAGTGACGAACAAAGGATGAGGGCGAAGACCATGTCGCTGCCCTACAAATCTCCTCTATGGATGTCTGGGTCGCCCAAGCTGCCGAGGTAGCGGAGCCCCGGGTGGAATGGGCTGTGATATGTCTAGGAACTTGCAGTGACTGAGTCTGGTATGCTAGGGTAATGCAAGCCCTGATCCATCTTCCTATTGTTGAGGAAGAAACCTTCTGGCCCATGGATGAAAGCTGAAAGGACACAAACAGTGCCTCAGACCTACGGAAGGCCAAAGTTTTCTTTATGTAATGTTGCAGGGCCTTGCGAATATCCAGTGTGTTCCATTGCACCTCTATGTCATTGGACGGGTTAGGACAGAAGTCCGGTAAAATCACCTCTTGGGATCTATAGTACAAAGAATTAACCTTGGGCATAAAGGAAGGGTCTAGTCTGAGGGTTACCCTGTCCTCATGGAAAACACACAGGTCCTTTCTGACTGAAAGAGCGGCCAGTTCCGAAATTTGCCTGGCCGATGTTATTGCAACAAGGAATGCCACTTTCATAGATAACAGCTTAAGCTAACATGTGGCAATAGGCTCGAAGGGCGATGAAACGAGTGCCTGTAAGACCTGGTGAAGGTCCCACAAGGGGTATCAATGTACTGTCAGTGGCTTGGGGTTGGTTGCCCCTTTTAAGAATGAATGAATCATGGGATGATGTGCCAGAGGAACAGCATTGTCACATGTGATTACCATAGCAAGAGCTGCAACCTGTCTACGGATGGTGTTTGGGGATAGCCCTTTGTCCAACCCATCCATCAGAAATTCCAATACGATCGGCATGGAGATCGCCGAGAGCTCAACCTTATGACCTGAGCAACAAGTGCAGAAGCTCCTCCAAGTGGCATCATATATTCTATTCGTCAAGGGGTGCCTGGATTGTTGAATCATGGTTATCACCCTTGATGAATATGAGTCTCGGCTTAAGGCCTGCCTCTCAAGTGCCAAATGATTAGCTGGAGCCACTGCGGGTCCGGGTGCTGTAGTTCCCCCTGAGTGAGGGAGATAGGACCTGCTGGGATCCTCCACGGAGGGGAGATGGAGAGCTCCATCAGGTCGGCGAACCACGGACGTCTCGGCCAATGTGGTGCAACCAGGAGGACCTCTGCCCATTCATGTAGAGTCTTCCGAATCGTGGCAGGAAGAAGTGGCAAGAGAAGAAAGGCATAAAGCAGTTCCCTGGGCCAGGGGCTATGGAGAGCATCTGTCCCCTCTGCTGTCAGAGATGGGAACCTGGAAAAGAATCTCGGGAGTTGGGAGTTGGCTGGGGAAGCAAAAAGGTCTAAGGTTGGGGAACCAAACCTGTCCACGATCTCCCTGAATACTCTCCGGTCCAGTCGCCATTCAGCATGGTCCACAGTGGCTCTGCTCAATGAGTCCGCCTATTGATTGGTCACTCCGCATATGTGCTCCGCCCTGATGGAAGCAAGATTCAACTCCGCCCAAGACCTGAGCAACTGGGCCTCCTGCATGAGAGGCCTGGACCTTGTCCCCGCCATCTGTTGACATGGGCCTTGGCAGCAATGTTGTCGGTAAGAACCAGGACATGCTGACCCACTACTATGCTGCTGAAATGTTGTAGAGCCAGATGTATGGCTCTGAGTTCCAGCCAATTTATATTGTTTTTCAAATCCTCCTTGGACCACCGACCCTGAGCCCAATGCAACTGGAGATGTGCTCCCCAGCCAAATAGGCTGGTGTCCTTGGTGAGGGTGATTCTGGCTGGTTCTCTGAATTCTGTGCCCTGTAACAGTGCTGGGGAAGCCCACCATCAAAGGGAGTTCTATGCCGGCTGTGGAACTCGGGCCTTCTGGTTGGAAGCGCTGATATGTAGCTTCTGAAATGGAAGGAGAAGCCACTGCAATTCCCAGGCATGAAGGCATTCCCATGGAACAATCTGTACGCAGGATACCATCTTCCCCAGGAGCTGCAATAACAAGGCCAATGTGACAACCCTGTCCCTTTGAATCTGATGCACGAGGGTCTGAATAGAGTCCTGCCGGTCCTGTGATAGATAGACCGTACAATTGTTCGTGTCTATAATCGCCCCAAGATGTAGGAGCCGGGTTGAGGGCACAGTATGGCTCTTCTGGAAATTGATAGAAAACCCGTGCTCCTGAAATGTTTTAATAGCAAGGGTGAGGTCTGATCGGGCACTCTGGAAGGAGGAGGACTGTATTAATATATCGTCCAGATAGCACTGGACTCTGATTGGAGATTGTCTCAGGTGGGCGGCCAGCACTGCCAGTACCTTTGTGAACACTCTAGGTTCTGAAGAGAGGCCAAATGGTAAGGCCCTCCTACTGGTAGTGCCGTTGGGCATAACTAAACCTGAGGAATTTGCAATGTCCGGGAAGAATAGGAATATGCAAATATGCCTCAGTCAGGTCTATTTATGTAAGGAAGTCCCCTTGTCTGATGCTGGCTAAGATGGACTGTAGTGACTGCATCTTGAACTTCCTATACATCAGATAAAAATTTAGACCCTTTAAGTCTAAGATTGCCCTCCAGCCCCCCGAAGACTTGGGAATGACGAAAAGATTTGAGTAGAACCCCTATCTTTCCTGGTCTTGTGGTACCAGCTCTATGGCCTGTATTTGTAAAAGGTGAACTGTGGCCTCTGACATGAGGGCTGCTCTGGTCCTGTTTGTGGGAATGGGGCAAGACCGGAAACAATCCGGAGGAGTGGACCAAAACTCCAGCATAAGACCCTGAGCAATGGTGTTTAAGACCCATGAATCCGTTGTAGTGACTGCCCATGTGTCAGAATAGAGGGACAGCCAGCCTCCTATAGGGGAGTCTGTGGGATCACTTGCCTCGTTTGAAGGAGCATCCTCCTGCGCCTCGAAAGTTCTGCTTGGCCTGGACCTGTGGTCGATTTCTGTATTGGGAACAGTCTTGTTGGCAGTCCAGTCTCTGGAACAATGTGCGAGATGCCTGGGCCCAGTCCCAGGTGGAAGCTGGCCGAAAGGGCTGCCTACGGTAACTGAATTGTGATGACCCGGGCCCCAAGCACTTATCTCCTTTTTTGTTGTGTTAATGAGAGTCTTGCACTTGTCCTTACCCTCTATTAGGTAAGGATCGAGGGCCATGCCAAAAAGATGCCCCCCTGTATAAAGCTTAGTAGCAAGGCACCACTTGGCCTTGGTATCTGCCCGCCAGTTCTTTAGTACAGAAGTCTGCATGCTGAGATGTCCACCGCAATGGCTCATGCTGTGTATCTGGCCATGTGAAGTGAGGCATCAGCCATATACTGGGATGTGGCCACCAACTTACCCAGGTTCTGGTGAACTCAGATCTGATCAGGGGGAATCATGTCCTGGAGTTCACACAGCCACAGTACTGAAGCCCGAGTGAAAAAGGCCATGAATGTGGAGGCCTTGGTCGCCCAGGCCGATGCCTGGTGGGATCTGCATAAGGCAGCCTCAATCTTTTTGTCCTCTGCCTTAAGAGCCTCGTTTATGATCCCTGGAATGCTAGCATTAGAAAATAGGGAATTCAGAGGCTTATCAATTTGAGGAACTTCCAATAAAGAGGTGAGAGAAGGGGCCACATTGAACAATGTTCTTTCTGTAGGACTGGGGTTGGGAACAGAACCCAGGTTATCCCATTGTTTCTGCACTGTATTACTGAAAAATGGTGGGCAAGGGATATGACTCTGTGGCACCACCAGTTCAACATACAGGGTATTGGGGACCTTTGATGTAGATTGGGCTGGGGCCTCCTGTTCTGGGGTGATGTTGGCCATTGTGCAGGCCTTGAGTAACAAAGAGTTGAAGAGGAAATGGTCAAAAAGACCAACAGGTGGAGCTGGGTCCAATGGAGAGGAACCCTCGTCATCTGACAGTATGAGGCCTGAAGGGTCGAGGTCTGCGGATTCTGAGTCAGAGGAGACATCCTCTGTGAGGCCCGGCGATTCAGGGTGAGACAGAGACCATGGGGGGGGGGCGGTTGGAAGGTAGGCTGTGAGGTAGAGGAGGACATGAACTGAGCAACAGCCTGGGCTATCATGGCCTGAAATGCTCAGGTCCTAATTGTGACTCGGGGGGGGGGGGAGGCCTGCTGCGGTAGGTGTAAAAGTAGCCTGAGGTCCAGATGGGGCAGTAGTCTGGGCAGTTGCCCCATGTATCCCTGGAACTAGCCCCAATATGCCAGGATCAGCCTGGGCCATTTCCCTGGGGAGGGAGACCATGCCCCTGGAGCTAATGTACAATGGGTGGAAAAAGGCTCAAATATGGACCCCCAGGTGCAGAAAGGGTTAATTGGCCTGGGCTGGCTAACCTTGATCTGGAGGAATCATCCTCCAAGGTATGACGCTGGCTGGTGGTCTGCCTGCTGACTGAACTGGATCATTTGGAAGGCTGTGTTTTGGCCTTCAATATAGCCTTTCTCGCCACCTCAGTAAAGGCCTTATGCTTCTTCTTGGCGGGGGGCTCAATATTGTCCTTTGAGGTCACTGGAATCAAGTTGTCCGCCATAATGTAGAAAATTCCACTTGGCAACCTGCCCTCTCAATCAGTTAATTGAGGCAACAGGTTCCTCAGGTCTCTATTCAGTGAGAAGCGCCCCCCTCTGCGCTGTAATTCACTGAAGGAGCCTGATTGAAGTACATCAAGAACCCAGGTGAGGGGGGGTAATGGGGGTCAACGCCAGGCAGTGCATCCTCGTGAGGAACGAGCTTGCCCTCCCCAGGTCCAGGAGACTGTCAGTGCCAGTGACAAAATGGAAGATGCCACAAAATGTCAGCCGCGACTAAAGCGCGTCAAAACCAACTTACAAGAGGCCTCCTACAAGTTCTAGTTGAGGCTTCTGTAACCTGGAGGCCACACGGCTGCAATCGGGTCCTGTTCCAATGGAAAGCTCTGGACCCCTGTAGCAAGCCTGACCTGTAGTTGGCCGTTCGGCAGTTGCTGATCAGCTGGTTGGTGGAGTGCGAATGCTCCAAAGTCTCCTCCGGTCCGGAAGCATTGGGAAAAGCACTGGCGTGTCGAGTGGCAGGTTTTGAGACTCTCCGAGCCTCACGGTAACCTGCGGCTGCTCAAAGATCAATTGAAGTTGCTCCGCCGATCAGCTGGCTGTCACTCTGCCGATCAGCTGGCTGGCAGTGCCGTCGGAAGCCCCGAATCGCTCCTCCGGTTGTCAGGAGACAGCGTTGGCTCTCAGAGAGAATGTCACCATCTTGGGTATCGGAGCCTTAAGGGCTGCACTAGAAGAAGGAGAGCGTTCAAATGCACGATGGCTTGTGCGAAGCCAATTTCCTGGCTGGGGCAGGCAGCCGCCTGAGAATCTAAGGTAGGATCTTCCTGAAAAGGAGTTCCAGTAATTCAATCAATAATGAAAATGTCCAGATAAGGAAATTAAGAATATCTATGATATAAGGATGTACAATTGTCTAATTTTCCTGCTCCAAGAGCTAGATAAACACGTCTGTAGAGCAAGAGACTAAGTCTAAACTGGGGTGCAGACCCACAGCAAAGGCATATCTACACTTCAGACTTAGTCTTATTGGAGCAGGAAGATTAAGACAACCCATTCGTGGATTCTCCATCCAATCATGCTGGAGAATAGTTTGATCCTCTCTTCTTTATGGTAGCCCCTCAAATACTGCTATTATGTCACCCCTATTTCTTCTTTTCTTTCTGCTGCCGTTCTTCATATGTCTCTAGCCTTTGATCATCTTACTTGCTCTTTTCTGAACTTTTTTTCAAAGTCTCAACATCTTTTTTGTAGTGTGGTGATCAAAACTGGTTGCAGTATTCCAGGTATGGTCTTACTAGGGTTTTATAAATATTTCATGTCATCTTGATTCTATGCCTCTGTTTATATATCCAAGATTGTATTAGCTTTTTTGGCTGCTGTTGCACTCTGCTGGCTTATAGTCAAGTGATCATCCACTAGGACTCCAAGATCCCTCTCACAGTTACTGTTTATGAGCCAGATCTCACTTAATCTGTATTTATATCTTTGATTTTTCTGCCTAAATGTAAAACTAAATGTAAAAATGTAAAAATTATGCCTATTTTTTCTATCCTTTTTTCTGCCTTTTTGTGCTTGTTTTTCTACCTTGTTATTTATTTAATTTGCTTACTATTATATTAGTTTTATTTATCTTTTCTTCCCTCTATTTTTTTAAAATTTTTGAGCTCCAATTTCTCCCTACTTTATTATTTAAGATTTGCCTTGTTAAGATTTGCCTCTATTAATCCTTTTCTTCCTTGACTTCTAATGTTTTATATTTGTCCTTATTATTTGCCTATTTATTTATCTTTTATTTTCTGTCCTGTATTTATCTTTATTCTCTACCCGGGTCTTCCCTCCCTTCCTATTGGGACCTCAAGCTTAATTGTTGCCTTCATTTCTGTCATTCACTCCTCCGGCCTTTCTATCTTTCAGTGCTTGAGTCTTTTTGGCTTCATCTCTGCTCTGATCAACTCTCTTAGCCTGCCATTCAGCTTTCCAGTTGGCTCAGTTCCACTGCATGGTCTGCTTTGCGCAGCCTGCCACTCAGCTTTAGAGATCAGAGCTCTCTAACTAGATCCACCTCTGCAGCTGTGCTATCCATCTCTGCTGCTACAATCTCCCCTCCACCAATTCTGCTGCGGTGTTTCTTCCCTCCATCGATTCTGCCACCACCAATTTCTAATAGCCACCGGTTCCCTTTGTTGGATGGGTTGCTCCAGGCTTTTCTCCTCCACCAGATGGGCTGCTGGGAAGGGCTCCCAAGTTAGTAGGAGGTGGAGAGGCTGCTGATCTCACTGGGGAGGGAAAGTTGATCAAGTCCTCCACAAGTCCTCCACCTGGGGCAGGTCACTGGGGAGGGCTGCTGTGCTGGAAGGATGCAGGGGGAGGGTTGTGATAGTTGGGCTGCCTCTAATTTGCTGGGCCCTGGGTCAGGATGCCTGGCTTGATGTTTAATGTTATTATCTTATTCTCGTGCACCAAAGGGAGTTGGAAGTCAATGCCTTCTTTCTTTTCTTCCCTTTTCCTACACTTTTCCCTTTGCTTTTCCCTCCCCATCTTTCCTACCTTTTTTTGCCTTTTTCTGCTTTGTTTTACAAATTAATAAAAAAAGATGACATAACAGGTGAGGCTAGGGAAAATTGCATCTAGTACCTGAGCAATGACCACAGACATCCCTCAAGGTTGTATGCTCTCTCTACTGCTCTTTTCTCTACCAATGACCGCATCTTAAGGGAGCCATCTGTTAAAGTTCTGAAATTTGCAGACAATACAATGGTCATTGGCCTCATTTGAGATGGTGATGAATCTACATATAGATGGGATGTTGAACAACTGGCTCTGTGGTGCAGCTGTAACAATCTGGAGCTAAATAAGCTTAAAACTGTAGCAATGAGAATGGATTTTAGGAGGAGCCTTTTTACTCTACCTCTTGCTATATTCAACACCTTCAAATTTTGGAGTTCTATAATCTCCCAGGACTTGAAAGGGATACTTAACATTAGAATCATTAAACAAGCTGTTGAAGGAAAAGTCTTCATCATGGTTCAGTCTAAGCTGGGAATAAACAACATGGTGACTGCTTTAGAAAAAAGGTTGCAGTTTATTGAAGAGGCTCTGGAAGAAAAGAGAGAGAGCACATGTAGGGAGTAGGTTTTTATACCCTCTGGGGCTTTTGAGGTTGTTTCCTGTTCCTGTTTGAGACTTTGTATTTCCTGTGTCATGTACTTTGACCTAAGTCTGAATGTGCCCCTTTGGCATCTTAGGTTAATCCTATTATGTCCTGTCTTAGAGTTTGGGTGGGGTATGTAGATTTTAGGTGTCTTTGTCTTCTTAATCTTCTAGCTTGAGGGCTCCAACCTTCCTGAATGGATTATTTACATCTGCATTTCTACAGACCTGGTTGGAGGGAGACTTGGGGTTATTAAGAAAAACTGGGCATGCTTTTCTGTCTCTTTAAGATCCTTTGAAGAAATATAATAATCTGCCCTTTTAATATTTCATTCTCGGGGGGGGTGACTTCCCACAAATCCCCCCTTTGTGCCATAAGTGACACACTCACTGGCACAAGATTAAAATTGATCTGGTCAGGGAGACTTGATAAACAAGCTTTTAAACTGTTAATGCAAAAAAGAAGAAGACACTAATAGAGGCAGCAGAAACAGATCCCTACAGTGGCTCCCAAAAGGGTGGCTTCCAACCCATAAAGTTCTAAAAGTCAGGCAAAAAAATTGTTAGGTGGAAAAGAAATTTATAGTTTCCAATATTCTGTGCCAATTATTTTCAAATGTTTGATGTCACTTTGAGCTTCCAGTCAGATTTGCCCATTCCTCCCAAAATTCTTCACAGCCATGGTTTGCCTCAGTACATAACCACTGGCTGCCCATTTTCAAGGGTTGTTTCCTGCCTTAGCTCTTAGTTCAGTGCATCCAGGTTTGTGATGTCCAATTGAGATTAGCCAGTATGCAAGCCAGGCTATTAAATTTTCTTAAATTGCACATAGTGAGCCCTAGGACTCCAAATCTGAGTCCACCAGTGCTAGATATTCAGAGCTTAGGTTTGTAGATCTCTTTTCTGCTACCTCCTCAGTGAAGGCATATGAATTGCAAATCACCTGAGGGGGCCTGGCTCCCTCCCCCTTGGAATTTGCTGGAAGTTGTTTAATGACACAGGGCAAGAATCAGGGTGGATTTTTACTGAAGGTAGCTGAAAGAGATAGACTCAGTGTGATTATAAATGGTGTGTATGCATGTGTGTGTGTCAGCTAGTAATACAAAACAGGCAATACAAACATTATGGATAAATTTTCCTCCCACCAGACAGAAATCTAAGATGCTTAGTACTTGCTGTATCAACTATTCCCAAATGCCATCCCTCCATAAATACATTCAACTGCTTAATTACAACACAAATGGGGCAAGAAAGAAAACCTTACAATGAGTTTCTGCCTCCCCCCATAGTATTCCTAATTTTCTTCTCAGGCTTCACATGGAGACCAATGGCTCCAGGACTCCTTCCTTCCTCTGCAACTTTCAGAGGCATCTGGTAGAATGGTAGGACTTGGGAAGATCTGTTCCACTCTGGTTGCATGGTGGCCTTTTAGTGGATGGCTGGATTCAAAACCAAATTCCATGGCTCAAATGGATGAAGGCAGCATCTGGGTTAGCGTGCTATGATTCCAAAGGTTGGGGAGGTCATCTGTGTAGGGCTGAAAGACATGAGACCAAGATCTCCTCCCCCTCTTACTTGGTGGACTCTCCCAGAAGAGGCAGACAAAGGCATGGAGAACAGAGGATAAGAAAAGGGAAAGTAGAATTGGGGAGGGGGCAGCTTGCAGGCAGAGTTTGAAAAGGCATTAATTCTGCAGTGGTTAAAGAAACAGATAAGTTGGGGACAACACAGATGAGGACAAAAGAGAAGCTGGATTCTGGCAAGAGAACAACAAAATGAAAGGTCTCACTTCTGAAATTGAACATTTGCAACATGTTAAAGAGAACTTAAGGACTTGCAACTTGAAAATACTAGGCAACTTGAGAATGCTGAAAGCTCCAAATAATTTTAAAAGCCTAATATTTTAAGGTGTGCAATTTGCCAGGGGCAAGAGAATCTATCTTTAACATTTATTCTAAAATAAACCACATTATTTTAGAGATTGAAAAATGCTTATATGTTAGTTTCACTGATTACTGATAGGATAAGAAAAGTAACTTAAGAAGAATAAGGTTATTTCCCTACACAAGCAAACGTGAACTTCAGGAGACTCTTGTAGCTAGACACACCTCATGTTTCAGGAAAAGTATAGACAGATAAAACCCATTTACAACACATACAGTAAATGCAAGAGTGAAACTTTTCCAGCAGATGAACTTAAAACATTTCCTCCTGCTAACTTTGGGCTGTTCTTAAGAGTACAGAGAGAGAAAGGATTTTTTTTTCTTCACTATGTTTGTTGGCCAGACAAACAGAGTGAGGGTATTTTCTTTTAATGGCTTATTTTAAGCAGAATTTCTAGCAGAATTTTAAAATTCTTTTCTCTTTGGATTAGAGACAGTTAACAGTCACATTTACCTCACACACAAAGACTTTGACACACATATACACACAAAGACAAGGAAAAGAGAACAGAAAAGGGAAACAGAAGTCTTAGTTTTATACATCCTGGTCATTCCCACCATAAATCTCAGTTAACTAGAGAGAGAGAGAATATCACTATTTCTATATTTTAATTTCCTTTTAAGTACCTTTATGTAGCCAAATTGGTTTCCCAACAAAGCCCTGAGCAAAGCCCATTCTTCACAAATTTGTTGTGCTTGCTTCTTTTTCATACCATCCAACACAATAGCACAATAGCTGGCAATTAGCCCATTAACTTTGTTACTTTGCAGGCCAGTAGAGAGCTGTTACATTTTAAATCCACAGCAGAGAAAGGAGAAGGAAAAAATTTACAATCCAAGGAGAGAGAGGGGTGGGAGAAGAGCGAAGTGTTGCAATTTCTTAGCTAGGCTTTCCCTTGAAACAACACAGTTTAAAGTAACAGAAACATTTTATTTGGTCAGCATAATTTAGAATACAATGGAGCACATACAGAAAGCAAGCAAAAATAAATGGATAATAGCTGTTATACATGAGTGATTGATTATACATAAAAGATTATATTTTGAAAGATTATACTTGGCTTGATCTCTACATTTCCCCCCTTTTAGGAAAATAGAATGTTTTCTATTTTAAACTATTAGTGCATATTCTTCAGGTAGTGGCATCAGGGTTAGAACTTTGGCTGGTTTATCTTGCTTTCCTGTTGCTATAATAGTCATGCCAGAAATTGTGCTAGCAACAATTCATCTTTCCCAATCCAAGGAACCACAGCGGATTCCATAGTTACCATTTGTCTTTGGTCTATTGCTTTGCATGCGTCAAAACAAAGAGACATTTCTGGATTTTCGTCAAGCATAGTGTGATTATAAGCCAATGGTTTGCCATAATTTCCCCCAAGGTATGCATACACCCATGCCCTAGAAATGTACCTCATTCCCTTTGGAGTGTGACACACCACTTGGTGGTTTCTGAAACAGGTGGCATATTGTGTCTAGTTTTATATGCAGATAGATTTTGTTCCCTGACTTATTTAATCAGAATGATAAACCAGAGTTTTAGTAATTTTAGCTCCTGTACGAGCGGTTTTTATACACTTTTGACAGCATGAGTTGTCATCTGATTTCACACTTCTCTTTGCTCTGTGAGAAACATGAAATTGTAAAGCACACTTGCCTATCCATCCCCCATTCAGGTGAAGTGTGGATGTCATTGTCCCACACTTGAGGGGAAAGGAGATGGCAGGTTGCCCTATCCTCAGAGTGCAAGCTGCCACTTTGCATAGGTATTTGGGTGCTTGAGATAGGCAGGCATTAATGAAAGCCTGTTCCCAGCAATTGTATTCTCCTGGATAACATGGCTGTGTCTTCTGAGTGACCAAACTTCCAGACAATTCATTCTTATTACTATTCATTACATATGAACATTTTCCCTTATAAATTCCCACTCCTCAAGCTCCTCTTTCATGAAAAAGAGAATGAGATATGCCACGTCTCCAAACTACGAGGTTGAGAAAACAAAGAACACCAGTAGAGCCCTCCTCAGAAGTAATTGAGTTCAGGCTCAAGATCAGGATCACCAGAATCCCTTTCAGATGAACAATGCTGGAACCATAGTTCGTAGTCATTGCTGGTGTATTCCCCATCTGATGCAATATATCATGGGATATGGAGTCCTTGATGACAAATAAATCTGGCAATGCCTCTTATGCAAGAGAAACAGCAAAAGACATTTTAAAAATGTAGCAATCTTCTTTTTCAGTATATCAAGCAGCAATAATCCAAAATGATAGGCAAATCACAATGAAGGCAAACAACAAGGAGTCAGGAGTCGAGGTCTTCAAAAAGGTCTCTTGGTGATACTGGGGTTCATTGCAAATGTAGCTTTAAATCAGTGATAGGTTGACACTCCCACTGGGGTGCTGGGGTCTTCTTCAATCTGGAAACGTGGATCCACGCCTTGATGCCTTCGACTTTAGCAGCTGTAGGTGTGCTGAGAAGAACCTGGCGAGGATCTGAGCACTTGGCACTGATTGTGCTTGGGAAGAGTTCTTTCACTTGAGCCCACTCTCCAGGCTGGAGACATGGTGGCGCTGTTGTCACAGGTGGTAAAGCATCCTGTACCTGTTTGGAAATGTGAGACTTCTGGTTCCGGTTTGCAGCATCTGCGGTCTCATGAAAAGACTTGTCTCTTCACCGGCCGATTTTCCTTCGCCAGTAGACCGCAAAGGGGGTTGAAAGTCACCCTGGAGGGGCGACCACCAAGGAGAAGGCTTGCTGGTGACTTCGGGAAGGCGGCAGCTTCTCCCACAGCTCCAGCTGACTCTTTAGAGCCGATGGAGCAAAGATCATCCTGTAAAATGGCCGATCATCTAGCTGTACCAGCCAAAGTCAAAAGAACAGCTAAGCGTGAAGAAACCACCACAGAGAAATCTGGGTGAGACTTTTTTTCCCCCTCTTACCCCCAACTATTTTTTCTGCAAAGAGCTTTTGGATGACTTCCTTGCCCTAAGAAAGCGGTGTTTATCTATTTGGGGAAAAAAAATATTTTGAACAAAATTATAGAACAGCATTTACTGGACTTTTAACTTTTTGGATACTTGGGACTCCTGGAAAAACTTGTATTATAGAGCATTATTCTAGTTACTATATCGAAGATATTTGCGTTTCCCTGCCTCCTTCCTTATTCTCAAAATGAGATAAAAGCTTTTAACTTGGAAAGAAAAAAGCTTCTAAGTTCACTGAGGACATTGTGTGGTGAAAAGTGTTTACTGCAATTGTAATGTTTTTAGGTGTTTGAAGATGGATTTGACTTTCAAATAATAACAAAAGGGAAAAGATAAAGGCTTGGAAATAGCTGTGGGTCGACTTTGTGTTCTAGAAACTGTGGAGGTGGATGTTTATTGACTTTTAATAAATATAGCTTCTACTAAAAGACTTTTTTACTATGGAAATGGAAGAATCTTACCCACATCTTGATTATGAGCTGGAAAAAATATTGGAAGCTACAGAGTATATGAAATCATGGAGAAAAATTAAAGATCATTTTGCAGAACCACAAACTGAACCTCAAATTTTAAAAGATCAACCTATAGGCCAAGAAGAAGCCTATATGCAACAGTGTACACAATTTAATGAGATGGAAGAAGAACCTACTGATAAGTTGAATTTTAGAAAAACTTTGGACCCAAAATCCCAAACTGAGACTTTAATTGATCACTCTACAAGTCAACTAATTACTACAGGATATTTTACAAGTTTATGTACAAACTATGGAGAACTCTGAAGACCAAAGAATGACCTCAACTGAAACACTCTCACTTCTAAATAGGAACTGAGTTCCAGATGCGATCTACTGGAAATTATGACAACTTGGATAATCAAGCTGTAATCATAATATGGAACAAAATTGACTATATTACCTACATGATACTGAAAGATGAGGAGGAGAACTTTGACCAGAACGATTTATTGATAAACACCAGTACTCAAATATTGAGATTTGATGACACAGATGCGGCATCATGGAAACCAGCTTGGCACAGAAAAAAAGCCAGAGTTAGATTTTAAAATGTGATTTAAAATCTCACTTATTGGGTCAAAGGGGCTTTAGAGATCTGGATTGATTTGATAATTAACTGAGATGTGAAATTAGTAAGATGATAATTTGTGTAATGATGTTTGTTTTAGACATGATAATTATTTTGGTTGAGATTTAAACTTTATTTAATGGGTTGAAATGTTTCTTTATTTTTTATTCTGGTTATATAAAAATTACTTTGTAATAGAAGAACTAGAGAGATTTACGATAAGAGAAGAAAGGGTATTAACTAATGATCTATTAAATTAAGAAATGGAATATATGCGAAAATATTAGAATGTTATTGTTGGAATACGATGTATGTTGTAGAAGGGATACCCGAAGTCTTATTAATATGTTTATTTAAGATAAATTTGAATATGTTAATCAAAATTAGTGAAGCTTAAAAACAGGATGATGATTGTTTGGACTGACTGAAATTTATGAAGAAATGGATTAAACTAAATTTGCTATATCATGTGAGGGAAATAGAGAGGGAAATCTTTAATGTACTAACTTCAGTTATATGTATGACTTTGTTTTTGGATGATTGATTTCCCCTCCACTATGGTGTTTTCTTGAGCACTCCGATATAAAAATTAAAAAGCCAATAAAATTTGTTTGTTTGGAAATACAAGACAAAATCTGGGCCAGTTTCTGCAAATATTGGGTTATATTTATTTCTCTTTCATCCCTTGATATTGACTGGGATGAGAAAGGTCTACCATACAGCATTTCAAAGGGTGACAGTTTCCACTGTCCTTGAGGTAATGCCCTGATTCGAGTTAAAGCAATGGGCAAGACCTGTGGCCAAGGCAGATGGATATTTTGGCATAACTTGGCTAAATGGGTCTTCAGTTTTCTGTTAATGTGTTCTGATTGACCTGAGACTTCAGGCCTGTAGCTGGAGTGAAGGTACCAGGTGATTCCTAAGTATTTACTAATCCCCTGGACCACTTAGGATGTAAAATGTCTGCCATTGTCAGATTCAATACTTCTTGGTACTCCAAATCTTGGAATAATTATTTCTATGATGATCTTGACAACTTCTTTAGCTGTTTGGTAGCAGTGGGTATTGCTTCCGGCCATCCGGTGAACATGTCAATTAAAACCAAAAGGTTATTCTTTGCTCCTTTCTTAGGCATTTCTGTAAAACCAACTTGCCAAGCCTTTCCTGGATAACAGGCAATTCTGATATGTCCTTGTGGGATTTTGACTCCTCCTGTAGGATTATTCTTCTGACATACTTCTCACTGATCCACTACTGTCTTATACATACTTCTCACATTCTCAACTTTGTATCTTCTTTCTTACTATTTTTTCATCACTCTTGGACCTGCATGGGTAGCCTCGTGAATTCTTCTCACTATTGTCAAAACTAGTTGTCTAGGCGGCTGTACTTTGTCATTTATTACCCACCAGCCTTCTTCCATACACCACCTGCTTCTAATTTGTCTCTACCATCATACAAAGGGGGAAGGGAATCAATAGGTTCTTCTGGTATTAGTGCAACTGCACAAGTCCTGGTCTCTGGGATCATGACAGCCTGTTTTGCCCAATAGTCTGCTGCCTTATTGCCTCTGGAGACTTGACCAGAGTCATTTTGATGTCCATGACAGTGCACCATTTCAATAGCTTTGGGTAAATGAATTGCTTCCATAAGGGATGTCATCTTTAAAGTTTTTCCATCTGTTTCCACATAACCTTGGGATTTCCATAAGGTGCTCAATTTACATCTTAAGAAAAAAGAAACTCTTGGAATGTCTCTTCCAACAGGGAACTTTATTAAGAGAAACTGATTGCAGGCATGCTAGACAGGATCTGGGGAATCCTGTCCCACCATTCAATGTTTTAAAGTGCTCCCAAGCAGCCCCCACCCCACAATTCTTCTGGGCGATTCAATCCATCAGTCCGCTCTGTTGGCATGATCACTCATCCTCTTTTTTCCTAGATCCCAGGCGTTGCATTTCCCACCTCTTTTTCCTCACTGCCGGCAAAGGGGAGAACTTCAGAGAGAGTAAGATGAAAGGCAATGGCCATATTGTTATGGTTAGTTCTCTTGAAGAGAATTAACGAACAGTCACTTTGTAGTTAAGGAAGGAAATGAGAGTTGTAAAACCCCCATGCTTACTCTCCTCCCCTTTCGTAGTATGACAGAATCCAGAATAGAGTAAGAATTTTTTTTTCAGAGTAGGTAGATAGAAATTAAATATAATTGGATTCTGACATCCTGCCCCCCCTTAAAAATAAGAGAGATCCACCTGTAAAGAAAACAAAACAAGTATAAAAGTTAGTCTGGCTTGTTAGGATAGTCTGTATGAAACTTCTTTAACAGCTTCGGGGCTCTGACATGACGTTTATGGACCCACTCATTTTGTGAGGAAGGGAGGTGTTTCCATGCTACTAGCTTTTGAGTTGTCCCATGATATCTCCTAGAGTCTAGGATTTCCTTTGTCTTGAAATGTTGTTCTCCTTCCACCATGATTGGGGGTAGTGGTGCGGGGATTTTTGGCAGTAAGGATGACTATTGTTCTCTTTTCAGCAAACTGCAGTGGAAAATTGAGTGTATTTGCCTAAGATTTTTGGGCAGTTCTAATTCTACTGTTACTGGGTTTATAATTGTTTTAATTGGAAAAGGCCCTATATATTTTGGTCCACATTTTTTACAGGGTTGTAGGGATTTTAGGTATTTTGTAGATAAGTACACCATTTCTCCTATAATGAATGGTGTAGATTCGACCCTTTTTATCTGCTTGTGCTTTGTATGCCTGCCTAGCTTCATCTAGCGCTTTTCTAACTATTGGCCAGGTGTTTTGTAGATTTTCCATCCATTCTTTCAGTGATGGGATCGTTGGTTCGTTTGGGGTTAATTCTGGCATGGGGTTGAAACTTTGACCAGTGGCTATTTGAAAAGGAGTGTAACCTGTGCTGGAGTGGACTGCATTATTGTAAGCCACTTCTGCGAAAGGGAGTAGGTCCGTCCAATCCAACTGTTGGAAATTAATAAAACATCTTAAATATTGCTCAAGTACTGAGTTCAATTTTTCCAATTGACCATTCCTTCGCGTGTGATGGCTAGATGTCAGTCCCTGAGTGGTCCCTAAAAGAGATAAAAATTCCTTCCAAAATGCAGACATAAATTGCACTCCCCTATCAGACATGATTGGGGTGCCCCAATCTGTAAATATGCTGCACGAAAAGTTTTGCTAAGGCTTTTGCGGTGGGAATCTTTTGGCAAGGGATAAAGTGCACCTGTTTGGAAAACAAGTCCGTGACCATCCAGACGACAATATTCCCATTGTTTTCTGGTCATTCCACTATAAAATCCATGGCTATTTCCCTCCAGGGGGCTGAGAGATTTGCCACTGTTTGTAACAGTCTGGGCAATTTCCCTTACAACCTCTTTGCAGTTGCACACTTTGGGCAGCTGGCCATGTAACTTTCTATGTCCTTTTTCATGGATGGCCACCAAAATTGCTGTTTAATTAAGTGTAATGTTTTTACAAATCTAAAATGCCCTGCTGATTTTGTCTCATGGCAAATCTCCATGAATGTAACTCTTTGGGTGGTTGGTATATATAACTTTTCCCCCACCCAAGATAGTCCATCTTTCATTGTGCATCTGTGTTTATTTTTCTGGAACCATTCATCTGTTTCCAAACTTTTCTGGAATTCAATTTTGGTTTGGCTACCCAGCTGCAGTTTTAATTTAGCTTGGGCTCTGGTGATTACTGGTGCTGCCAGTTGTGATTCTACCATCATCAGTTTAGAGTTGGTGGCTCGCATGCTGTTATATTGGGACATGCAAGATAGTGCATCTCCCAGGAAGTTCTTTCTCCCCCCAGCAAATGCTTGAGCATAAAGTGGAATTGGTGAAAATGCTGGGACCAGCAGGCTTGCTTGGGGTTGAGCTTCCTGGGTGTTTTCAAGGCTTCCAAATTTTTGTGGTCTGTCCACATCTGGAATGGGATTTTATTGCCTTCAAGGAACTGGCACCACATGAGTAATGACCAACATATCCTGTATGCCTCTTTCTCCCACACAGGCCAGCACTGTTCTGTTTCGGTGAGTTTCTTAGATGTATACACACAGGATTGCAATACCCCTTCATCGTTTTCTTGTAATAGTACAGCCCCCACTGCCACATCACTTGCATCCACCTGTATTACGAAGGGCTTATCCATGTCTGGGTGCCTCAGTACTGGTTTGGCAGAAAAGAGTCTCTTCAATCTCTCAAATGCCGCTTGGCACTCCATTGTCCATTTTAACGGCTGGCTAGGTTTTACTAAGGATGCTCCCTTCATTTTTAGTAAGTTCGTGAGGGGCAAGGTTATCTGGGCAAATGAGGGAATGAATTGGCAGTAAAAGTTTGCAAAACCCAGAAAACTTTGCAGTTACTTTCTTGTGTGAGGTGGTGCCCATTCTAATACTGCGCTGACCTTCTCTGGGTTCATTTCAATGCCCTGTGGGGATATGCAATAACCTAGGTAGTCTATCTTTTCCTGGTGGAATTAGCATTTCAATAGTTTGGCATATAGGTGGGCGGCTCACAGTTTTTTTAAAACCACTCTGAGTAGGTTGACATGTTCCTCTTTTGATTCAGTGAAGATAAGGATGTCATCTAAGTAAACCAGGACCCCCTTAAATAGGCGCTCCCTTAGTACTCGTTGATAATTGCATAAATACTGTGTAATCCAAATGGCAAAACATTGAATTGGTAGCACCCCATTGGGCAGTTAAATGCAGTTTTCCATTCATCCCCTTCCTTAATTCTCACGTGGTAATACACTTCCCTTAGATCTAGTTTAGTAAAAAAAAATTTCCTTTCGAGAGGTGTGATAACATGTCCTTCATGAGGGGTAGGGGGTATAGGTTGCTTTCTGATAGTATTCGTAATCCACGCATAAGCGTAAAGAGCTGTCCTTCTTCTCTCTAAAGAGGATGGGGCAGCCACTTTAGGCTTGGCTGGTTCAATGAACCCCCTTTCTAGGTTTTTCTTTATCAATCTTTCCATTTCCTCCTTCTCCTTTGGGCTCATGGAGTATAATCTGGGCTTCGGGAGTTTTGCCTCAGGCTTGAATTCTATGGCACAGTCGGTGGTCGGTGGGGGGAAATCTCATCTGCTCTCTCCTCACTGAAAACTTCAGCAAGATCTCTGTATTCCTCTGGTATTTCTGGTAGCCCCTTTTCTTCTCCCATGGACGCTTTTTCCATTCTTAATTTTGGTAGATCCCCTTGGGGTTTTAAGTCCGTGGGGTCCCCTTTCAGAAATTGATTTCTGCCATCCTCCAGTTTATCCAGGGGTTCCATTTATTTAACCATTCCATCGCTAGGATCATCGGGCATTCCATTCCGGTGGTCACTACAAACGTTATGTCTTCCTCATGGTTGCTCAGGGAGAGGTGGATTGGTAACGTGGTTAGGATAGCTGCCCCCCCCGCTATGGACCCATATAACTGGCCAAATGAGCTTGGTTCTTCTAGCTTCCTCGACGGAATGCCCAGATTCCCCACTAGTGTTGGGCTAATGAGGCAGCGGGTGCAGCCAGAGTCTATTAAGGCTTTCACCTTGACAGCTTGAAGCATGGAGGGAATTAATATAGTCACTGTCTTGATGATGGGTGCGATAGGTTCACTTACCAGGGGTTTGCCCTCCCAGCTGTCATCTGAGGTGGTCCACCAGTCCTGCAGTGCAGGCTGGAGTTCTTTTCCCATGATGGGCAGAGGTAGGGGATTCCACTGCCTCCATCACTCTCATGCCAGATTCTTTTGGCTTAGCTGGAGATTTTCTGGATTTGCTGGCCAGTGGTCTGTCTGGGTTGTGCTGGGGAGCTTTCGAGTGGCATTCTACAGCCCGATGCCCCTCTGTCCCGCATTTGAAGAAGCTCATTTGCTTCTTGGCCATAGCCGATGGTTTCAGTGGTTCGCGCGTCGACTCAGGCAGTGAGCGGCTCCATTGTTTTCCTTGGCGGTGCCAATCTCTGCTTCCTCTGCCAGGACATACCATTTGTCGAGTTGGTGTGGGTCCCCTCAGGGCAGGCAAGTGTCATATAGGTCGTAATTTGGGCCGTCTTTGAAATGGCTAAGGAGGATGTCTTCCAGCCAGTTCAGTTTGCTGGCAATGTCCTGGAAGTCTTGCATATATTCGGCTACCCAGTGTTTGCCTTGCTGCATTGTTTTGATACTTTCGCAGGCTTTGTGATCAGCCAGGGGGTCCTCAAATTGCCTTCTCAGAGAGGACATGAAACAGTTGAAGTCATTGAGCTCTGGGGCATTGGAGTCATGCAAATTCACCACCCAATCTGCGGCCAACCCATTTAGAGCAGATTGCACAATCTGGATACGGGATTTGTCACTAGGGATCTGCCACCTGAATTCCTCCATGTAGCTGAGGACTTGGGCTAGGAAAAACACCAAGCATGTCAGCTTCCCCTTGAATCTCGCGTCCAGTGGCGGGAGTCTTTGAATGGATCGGTGCCTTCATTGTCAGTGGTATTGTCTTCCATCCAGATAGCCATCTGTGGGTTGGCGGGAAGTGGGGACTACTGGATCAGTGGATGTCCCCAGGGCTGCAGGTTCCAATTCCCCCTCAGAGTCTCTCCAGTTGTGGCTCCAGGAGCTGATGCAGCCGTGGGGCTCAGAATTCTCCTCTCCTAGGGAGCTGAGGGTTCTCTTCATCAAGTCGTTAGCTTTCTCTAGAATCCAGCTCGAGTGCAGTGCCAACTTCCTTCCTCTTTGCTTGCATACAGGGATTTCACCATCTCCTGCTTCCATTCTGGTTGTTTGCCCTCCCTTCTCAGGGTCACCTTTCTTGATTTCTTTTCCCACTCGCCTTTCTTTCCAACGCCCATTGACCACCAAGGTTTGTGGTTATGTGTCTCCACCACCTCTTCTCTTGAGGAATCTGACCTCTCAGATCCCGACATCTGGCAGGTTTTCAGTCGGGGCAGTGGCTCCCTTTCTGGGGGGCTTTCTTCCTTCCCTGCTCCATTATCTGACATGGTATTTTTTGCAAAGTCCCTCAGCAAGGTTCTCCCTTCCAGGTGGACTAATTTTGCAGATCCTGTCTAATGTAAGGACCCACCTCAATTTACATCTTAAGAAGACAGAACTCTTGGAATGTCTCTTCCAACAGGGATCTTTATTAAGAGAAACTGATTGCAGGCATGCTAGACAGGATCTGGGGAATCCTCTCCCATCATTCAATGTTTTAAAGTGTTCCCAAGCAGCCCCCACCCCACAGTTCTTCCAGGCGATTTAATCCATCAGTCCACTCCATTGACACAATCACTCATCCTCTCTTTTCCCAGATCCCAGGCATTGCATTTCCCACCCCTTTTTCCTCACTGCTAGCAAACAGGAGAACTTCAGAGAGAGTAAGATGAAAGGTGATGGCCATATTATTATGGTTAGTTCTCTCAAAGAGAATCAACAAATGGTCACTTTGTAGTTAAGGAAGGAAGTGAGAGTCATAAAACACCCATGCTTACCCTCCTCCCCTTTCGTGCTATGACAGAATCCAAAATAGAGTAAGAATTGGTTTTTTTTATCAGAGTGGATAGATAGAAATGAAATATAATTGGATTCTGACAGGTGCCGTGTTTGTGCAGCTAAAAAAGCATATCGACTGTCAGTGTATATAGTCATTTTTTGACCTTCTGCTAAATAGCATGCTTCTATGAGAGCTATTAGTTCAGCAGCTTGTGCAAACATGTGTGAAGGGAATTGTCTTTGAAGCACCAGTCTATCTTCTGTCACTACTGCTAATCCTGTATGTCTTTTTCCATCTTTCATGAACTATCTGTCCAGAACACCAATTATCCATCCATCAATGTCTCCATCTTTAAATCACATCTGGATCCGGTAATGCATTCTAGCACATCTAAGCAGTCATGTGGTGAATCTTCCTTGAGTTTTGGTAGCAGAGTAGCAGGATTGAAAAGCTGACATCTAGATAATTAAACATTTTCTTGCTCTATGATAGTATTCACATATTGGGAAATTCTATTGGATGTTGCCCAAGCAGGAAGCTTTTGTTCTAATAAAGTTTGAATTGCATAGGGTGTAAAAACATGGAGAGGAGCTCCAAGAATAATTTTCTGTGACTCTATGATCAGGACAGCTGTAGAGGCAACCATCTTTAAACATGCTGGTCATCTTTTAACAACATTGTCCAGGCTTTCTGACAAGTAGGCCACTGGAATACGTTCAAAATGTAGAATCCCCACTGTACAACCTGCTTGTTCTGTTTGTAAGTCAAATCCTTGAGACTGGTCTGGTAGAGCCAAGCAAGCTGTTCTTTATCAGACTTTCTCTCAAGGTTTTCCATGCTCAGGTGTGTTCTTCAGTCCATTCCCAAGCCATATCTTTCTGGGTCAGTTGGTACAATGGTTTGGCTATCACAGAGTAGGGGGAATCCATAGCCTGGCATATCCTGTAATGCTTAGGAAATATCTAACTTGTTTTACATTGGTTGGCATAAGTAAGGCTGTCAGCGTTTGCAGTCTGCTTTCATGTAAACACTTAGTTCCTTTATCTAGTACATAACCTAAATAGTTTACAGTTTGCTTAGTCCATTGGATTTTCTTTTGGGACATTGTGTATCCCTTTTTGGCTAGATCAGTGGTTCTCAACCTCTCTTGAATAGAGTCTAATTCTATTGGCTTTCAAAAGCCAATAGGAATTGTCCAGGCTGTCTCTGCCTTGCTGAGCCCGTCAAAAGTCCCATTCTGCAAACGGTGCTGCAAGTTGTCTGCAGCAAAGGCAAGCTGTCTGGAAGTTTCCACCCCTCCCTGCTGAGCAACTACTAAAAATGTAAGTAAAAGAGGGCCAGGGGTGGGATGTGGGAGGCTGGTGGGCACAGGGAGGGTTGCTGGCCCGTGTGGGGCTCAGTGGGTGCCTTACCTCCCTTGGGCTGGGCCAGCTGGTGGACCAGCCGGTGGTCAGCCTGCGCCGTCTCTGCCGCTTGCCAGCTATGCCTCGGCCGGCGCAGGGGGTGGCACCACGCATGCGCGGCACTCCTGGGTAGGGAAAGTCCTCGACTTACAACCGGTTGAGTAGTCCTCGACTTAGGACCGGTTGGGTAGTCCTCGACTTACAACCGGTTGGAGGTCGCGGCATTAAAAAGGTTGAGAACCACTGGGCTAGATGGTTCAGCAATTCAATTGATTTTTCCTCCAATTGTTGTTCACTTTCTGCTGCCACTAGTAAATTATCCACATATTGTAAAAGTGTTGTAGGTAAAGAACCAAAGTCTCTTAAATCTGCAGAGAAAGCAGCAGCAAAGGCTGTAGGGCTGTTTTTATAACCTTGTGGTAGTCTAGTCCATGTCAACTGGCAGTGACATCCATTGTCTGGGTCTTTCCATTCAAAGGCAAAACAATCCTGGTGTTCTATGGTCAAGAGGATGCAGAAAAAGGCATCCTTTAAGTCTATTACTGTGTACCACACTTGGCAATGTGATAGGGTGATCAAAAGGGTGTAAGAACTGGCCACCAAAGGTTGCAAAGCTTGAATTCTAATGTTTGACTCTCTAAGGTCCTGCACTGGTCTCCAAGTTCCATCAGGCTTTGGGACTGAAAAAATTGGGGTGGATCATGGAGACTGAGTTTCTCTGAGAATGCCAAAATTCAGAATATATTTTGAATATGTTCTTTTATGCCAGTGCATAATTGAGGAAGAAACCTGCATATAATTCCTCTTCTATTCTTCCTTGGGCTTTGAGATAGTCAGTCAAAGTGTTGATTCCTTCTATATCTATGGCAAAAATTGAGATCCAAGAAAATACATGGGCCAGATGATGGTGCAAAACATTCGAAGTTTGCTCTTGCTAAAGCTTATTTTGATTGCCTCCCGGAGTCTCAGAACTTCCCAGTTTCTAAAAACACATTCTAATGGAGTGCACTCCTTTCCTAAGATGGTTAGACCAACCATTTTTCCTTTCCTATTCCCCATTTTTTAACCTGTTTTCTTTTCCTGTATTCCCCTTAAAGAGTTTCTTAGTCTTTTCTTAAGATCAGGGCTAGCTAGGCCCCTCTTTGTATCTTCTGGCAAGCCACTGCCTGAAACTCAACAAGCATTCTCCCTGTCACTCCGGAGCAGAGCTCTAATAAGAATTTCTCCATCTCACTTTCTCCTCAGTTCAAACAAACAGCACTCCCCATCTCCCCCCAAACAAAAATTATACTCACCACCACGTTGGTCTACCTTTCCCACCACCTAGGTTATCAGAGCCTTGATTTAGCCAGGGCATTCCAGTCCACTCACAACAGAGTCCTCCATCCTCAGTGGTCACAAAATCACCAGGGGTAATGGCCCTGGGAGCACTCTTGATGTCAGGATCCTACAAGTCCAGGAGTTTACAAGAAGGCTGTCCATCGTATCCCAAAAAATGATGACGGCCAGTGGGGGCTGAATGTAGCCACCCAAGGGACTGTTGCCCTCAGGCCCCATGTTGGGCACCAGGTAATATATAAGGTTTTTCCAGCTCAGAATCCAAATAAATCCCAATGAGACTCTGAACATGAGGCCTCTGAACACAGCTTTATTTTCTTTGATCAAAGAATATATGCTGGGCACTCCACTCTCCTTTAGACAGCAAAGAAGATGAAGAGCAGAGAGCATGTAATCAGAAAATTTTTGCTTTTTATAACCAATAAACATCACAAGGTTTCTGTCTATCTAAAAAATTCCTGCTCTCTTTACCAGCTGATTCTCCGCTGCCGGTAGACCCTTAATCAGGTCGAAAAGCCGCTACCACTGAGGATGTCCTTGTCATCCGTGGGAGAGCAGCAGCTTCTTCCATGGCCCAAGATTGCTCCTTTGGGCCGACGGTGGAAAGAGCGGCCAGTAAAATGGCCATTCACTTTGCCTCTGAAAACAGAAGTCAGAAGAACATCTAAGCACAGGAACCACCATGGCTGAGCCGGGTGAGACTTTTTTCTCTTCATCTCTTGGTTCTCCTTTTTTTTGTGCCTGTAAAAAGCACTTTTGAAATCATTTCCCTGCTCTGAGAAGGCGGTGTTGGTGAGTGTGGGAAAAAGAAGTTTATGGATTGAATTAATTTAAAGTGAATTTTCTCTCTCTCTATTTTTATTTTTTTATTCACTTTGGGGTCTTGGAAAACCTTTTTTATATTGAATATTGAATCTACTATTGGACTGTGTGTACATTTGAAGAATTCTCCTTTTTTCTTTGTTTTCTGATCTTGTTAATGATATTTCTGGTGTCTGGGAGGAGATTTTATATTCTACTGAGGATACCTTGTGGAAAAAGGTAAAATTGCACTATTTCTTTTTCTGTTGGTGAGACTGGCTTTGATCTTCAGACTGCTATAAAAAGGAAAAGACAAAGAAATTCAACAGCTGTATTTGTGGGAGTGGATACTGATTAAAAGAGGTGCTCAATAGTAGTAACTGTGAGAGGGACCTCGGAGTCCTAGTAGACAATCACCTAAATATGAGCCAGCAGTGTGCTGCAGCTGCCAAAAAGGCCAACACAGTGCTAGGCTGCATTAACAGAGGGATAGAATCAAGATCACGTGAAGTATTAATACCACTCTTCAATGCCTTGGTAAGGCCACACTTGGAATACTGCATCCAGTTTTGGTCACCACGATGTAAAAAAGATGTTGAGACTCTAGAAAGAGTACAGAGAAGAGCAACAAAGATGATTAGGGGACTGGAGGCTAAAACATATAAGGAACAGTTGCTAGAATTGGGTATGTCTAGTTTAACGAAGAGAACAACAAGGGGGGACATGATAGCAGTATTCCAATATCTCAGGGGCTGCCATAAAGAGGAGGGAATCAAGCTATTTTCCAAAGCACCTGAAGGCAGGACAAGAAGCAACGGGTGGAAACTAATCAAGGAGAGAAGCAACCTAGAACTAAGGAGAAACTTCCTGACAGTGAGAACAATTAATCAGTGGAACAGCCTGCCTCCAGAAGCAGTAAATGCTCCAACACTGGAAGTTTTTAAGAAGAGACTGGACAGTCATTTGTCCGAAATGGTGTAGGGTTTCCTGCCTGAGCAGGGGGTTGGACTAGATGACCTCCAAGGTCCCTTCCAACTTTACTACTATTACTAAGCCGGGGGAGAGAGGAATTCGGCAGATTTCCTCGCTGAGAGCAAAGACTTCAAAAGCAGAATGGACAGATAACACAGTTGTGGATGAGTCACTGGAAAGATTTCAAAACTCAGAAATGAAAACCAGAAATCAATTCCTACAAAGTGAAACCTACAGCCCTTCCATTGCAGATGTTCCTGCCAGGGACTCCAGCCCTGAAGAGAGAGAGAATCCCAGTCTGAGTCCTCTGCAGCAATGGGCAAATTGGGTTTCCCAGCAGGTGGCTGATACATGTCCTCTGAACGTGCCACAGCTAATAGAGGCCTTGTAATGCCCTGGGGTGGTACAAAAGCAAGGAGATCAGCAGCTGATGGGAGAACAGCCACAGCAAGGAGGTTGGCCACAGCCCCCAAACGTGCAACCCCTGGGCATAAATCTGCAGCCAGGATGGGGCCAACAACAACTGGGGGCACCACGTCAACAGCAGAGAGCCCAGGAGCTGTTGGATCAGCCGGCAGGGTGGGGCCAACAGCAGCTGAGGGCACCACAAGCGTGGAGACTAGACCAGCAACCAGGGTGGAACCAGCCGCAACAGCCCCAGTGGGGGCTACAGCAGCCTGTATTTGCACCACCATTCAAAGCAACCTTCGATGGGGACCCAGAGAAGCTGATTTTTCTCCTCAACCAAGTGTGTTCTCACTTGAATCGCTGGGCCTATCTGTACCCAGAACCAGGAGCCATGTTCTATGTCATTGCGTCCAACCTAGAGGGAGAAGCATCTGAATGGCTAAACAATTTATATAGCGAGCAAGCCCTCGAATTGGAAGATCCCCACCTCTTTCTCTTAAGTCTGAGAGAATGATTTGAGGACCCATCCATTGGCCTCAAAGCAGCAGGACAAATTCACAAAATAAAACAAGCCGGGAGGCCTGCCCTGGAGTACGTGTGAGAATTCCGCAAGATAGCAGGTCGAATAGAGGGATGGCCTGAGCAGTCCTTCATCCATTACTTCATTGAGGGATTAGAGGATCACCTCTCTCAGGCCTGCATTTATCGAAAAGTACCTGATTGGCTACAGGAGTGGTACCAGACAGCAGTGAAGCTAGATGTTAAGCTCTCTCACTATGAAACAAATAAAAAATGGACTTGGAAAAATGGGAAAAATCTTCAATTATCACTTTTAGGAAGAATAGCGACAGTTAAGATGAACATTTTACCAAAGCTAATTTTCTTATTTCAAACAGTGCCTGTTAAACTTACTAAGAATTTTTTTGATGATTTAAATGCAATGATTTTAACATTTATATGGCAAAAAAAGAAGGCGAGAATCAAATGTAAATTGTTACAAGAATCTAAGGATAGAGGGGGCTTTGGACTTCCAGATTGGAGATTTTACTATCAAGCGGCTATTTTGCTTTGGCTTAAAGAATTGATTGTATTGAGAAATAAAAGATTGCTTTATTTAGAGGGACATGACCTTCTGCTAGGTTGGCATGCTTTTATATGGTATGAGAAATCTAAAGCACATAAGTACTTTAAGAATCATGCGATAAGAAATGTACTACTTTCAGAATGGGAGAATTTTTTTTCAGAATCCAATTATATTTCATCTCTAGTTATCAACTATGGAAAACCCCATTCCTGCCTTCTCTGGATTCTGTCATACGATGAAGGGAAGGGGGTGAACAAAGGGGCTTTATGGCCCTCACTTCCTTCAGTACACTTCAAACAGACTGGATGTGGATACCACCAAAAGGACTAACCATAACAATGGGGCTATTACCTTTCATGTACTCCTCTCTGAAGTCTACCTCCAGCCGGTAGTAAGGAAAAGGGGGTGGGAGTGTAATGCCTAAGACTGTTGCTGGAAGAAGGGGGTGACTGGGTGGGGCTACCAGGGAACCCCTTAAAACCTGGAATGGGAGAGCTTGGACCCCAAGTCCTGTCTAGAATGCCTGCAACAATTTTCTCTTAATAAAAGATGCCTGTTGGAAGAACTATTCCAAGAGTTCTGTCTTCTTAAGATGCAAAGTGGGGTGGGTCCTTACATTAGACAGGACTTGCAAAATTAATCCACCTGGAAGGAAGACCCTTGCCGGGGGATTTTTGCAAAAAATTACCATGTCAGACAATGGAGCAAGAAAGGGGGAAAACTCCCCGGAAAGAGAACCACTGCCCTGACTGGAACCTTGCCGGATGTCGGGATCTGAGAGGTCAGATTCCTCAGGAGAAGAAGTGGTGGAGACATGGGACCAAAAGCCTTACTGGTCAATGGGCATTGGAAAGAAAGGTGAGTGGGAAAAGAAATCAAGAAAGGTGGCCCTGAGACGGGCGGCCAAGCAACCAGAATGGAAGCAGGAGATGGAGAAATCCCTGTATGCAAGGAAGAGGGAGAAAGCTGGGCAACATACTCGGACTGGATCCTAGAGAAAGCTATTGACCTGATGAAGAGAACACTCAGCTCCGTAGGAGAGGAGAATCCTGAGCCCTACGGCCGCCCCAGCTCCTGGAGCCGCAAGGGGAGAGACACTGAGGGGGAATTGGAACCTGCAGCCCCGGGGACATGTGCTGATCCAGTAGTCCCCACCCCCTGTCAAACCACAGATGGTGATCTGGACAAAAGACACTACCACCAACAATGGAGGCACCGATCTAGTCCAAGATGTCCGCCGTTGGAGGTGAAATTCAAAGGGGAGCCAACATGCTTGGGGTTTTTCCTAACCCAAGTCCTCGGCTACATGGAGGAATATGGGCAGGACATCCCCAGCAAACCCCGCATCTGGATCATGCAATCTGCCCTGGACGGACCGGCTGCAGATTGGGTGGTGAACTTGCACGACTCCAATGCCCCAGAGCTCAATGACTTCAACCATTTCATGTCCTCTCTGAGAAGGTGATTTGAAGACCCCCTGGCTGATTGCAAAGTCCATGAAAGGATAAAAACCATGAGGCAAGGCAAACGCCCGGCGGCTGAATATACGCAAGAATTCCGGGCCATTGCCAGCAAACTGAACTGGCCAGAAGATATCCTCCTTAGCCATTTCAAAGACGGATTAAATTATGACCTATATGACGCTTGCCTGCCCCGAGGGGACCCACACCAACTTGAGGAATGGTACGTCTTGGCAGAGGAAGCAGAGATCGACATATTGAAGGGACACCACCGAGGAAAATAATGGAGCCGCTCCAAAGCCCCCCAGCATAACTCAGACAGATCCCTGATCAGCAAATCCGGAAAGTCTTCAGCTAAGCCAAAAGAAACTGCCATGAGAATGATGGAAATTGTGGAACCCCCCCACCTCTGCTCATCAGGGGGAAAGAACTCCAGCCTACACTGCAGGGCCAGTGGACGCCTCAGATGACAGCTCGGAAGGTGAACCCCTGGTAAGTGGATGCATCGCACCCATCCTCAAGACAGTGACTATATTAATTCCCCCAATGCCCCAAGCCATGAAGGTGAAAGCCTTAATAGACTCTGGCTGCACCCGCTGCCTCATTAGCCCAACACTAATGGGGAATCTAGGCATTCCGTCGAGGAGACTGGAACAACCAATCTCATTTGGCCAGTTAGATGGATCTATAGCGGGGGGGGTGTGTGTGCCAGCTACCCTAGCCACTTTACCAATACACCTCTCCCTGGGCAAACATGAGGAAGACATAACGTTTGTAGTGACCCCAGGCATGGAATGCCCGATGATCCTGGCAATGGAATGGTTAAAGAAATGGAACCCCTGGGTGAATTGGAGGACAACAGAAATCAAATTCCCAAACGGGGACCCTATGGACTTAAAATCCCAAGGGGGGCTACCAGAATCAAGAACAGAAAAAGCATCCATGGGAGAGGAAAAGGGACCACCAGAAATACCAGAGGAATACAGAGACCTTGCTGAAGTTTTCAGTGAGGAGAGGGCGGATGAGCTCCCCCCCACTGACTCACAGACTGTGCCATTGAATTCAAGCCTGGGGCAAAACTCCCGAAGCCCAGATTATACTCCATGAACCCAAAAGAGAAGGAGGAAATGGAAAGATTAATTAAAAAAAACCTAGAGAGGGGTTTCATTGAGCCAGCCAAGCCTAAAGTGGCTGCCCATTCCACTTTAGAGAGAAGAAGGATGGCTCTTTATGCTTATGCGTAGATTTTTTTTTTTTTTATTATTAAAAGTTTTATAAATTTTACAAGAAAAACAAGAACAATACAGAACAAAAAACAACATATACAAAAGAAAAAAAGTTAAACAATACATATATATAAAAAAAACAAACAAACAAAAAAAAAAAACCCCCACCCCACACCCCTCCCAAAAACCCTCCCTTCCCCCCCCCTGAGCTTCCCAGAGCAGAATATAGGCTTGAGAAATAAAAAAAAATAAAAATTAAATTAAAAACTTTATGTTTATATATATAAAAAAGATATCTATAATATATATAAAAATAAAACTTATGAAAAAGCTATATGATATTTTTGTATACCCAATCTAAATTGTATAAATTTTATCCATTTGTCCCAGATAGCAAAAAACTTCTCTTGCGTTTGTTGCTTTAAGAAAGCCGAAATCTTTGCCATTTCCGCCAGATAAGCTACTTTAAAAAACCATTCCTGCAATGTAGGCAAAGATTCCTTCTTCCAATATTGTCCAACTAACAGCCTCGCGGCTGTGATCAAATTTAACATCAATACAACCTCCTTTGTATCACAATCTGTAACAATACCTAACAAAAATAATTGCGGAGTAAATTTTACCCTCCTTCTAAAAATTCTCTGGATATTCCACCATATTTTGATCCAAAATGCTTTTATCTCTCTGCATGACCACCAAATATGATAATAGGAAGCCTCCTTATAACCACATCTCCAGCATTTAGGTTGCACGTCAGGGTACATGTAAGACATTTTTTGTGGATCAAGGTGCCATCTATAAAACATTTTATAAAAATTCTCCCTTAAATTCTGTGCTTGAGTAAATTTGACATTTCTCACCCAAATAAGTTTCCCAGGTGTCCAATGAAACTGGCTCACCAAAGTTCTGCGCCCATCTAATCATACAATCTTTAATTAGTTCCGTTTCTGAGTCCAATTCAACTAAAACCCCATAAATTCTCTTAATGTGGGTTTGTCTTTGATCCTTCAGTTGCTTAATAAGATTTTCATCTTCTCTAAGAAAACCCACCTTACAATCCATCTTCCATCTATCTAGTAGTTGCCTATATTGGAACCAAGAATAAGTAAAATTTTCTTGTGCTAATTCTTCCCGTGATTTTAATTGCCAGTTTTGTCCATCCCATTTAAGTAACTGTCTATAAGTCACCATATCCATTTTAACCCCTCTTTTTATTCCTTCTATCGCATGCCAAGGTATAGCCCATAATGGTACTTTAAAATCACTTTTATAATATTTTCTCCAGATCCTAAGTAAAGAAATTCTTAAAATATGAGATTTAAAAGCCCAATCTATTTTTTTATTAAATATTAAATAGGCATGCCACCCATAAAGTAAATCCCATCCCTCTAGATAAAGTATCTCAGAGTTTGTCAAATTTACCCAGTCACTAATTAATGTTAAAACCACCGCATCATAATATAATTTCAAATTTGGTACCTTGAGTCCACCCCTCTCACGGAAGTCTTGCATAATTTTGAACTTAACCCTTGGTTTTTTCCCTGCCCAAATAAATTTATTGAGACCCTTCTGCCACTCATTTAAATTAATCTCATTTTTCAAAATTGGTAACATTTGAAACAAGAAAAGGAACTTGGGTAGAATATTCATTTTTATCACTGCAATTCTTCCCATGAGGGATAATTGCAACTTTTCCCAATTTTTCAAGTCTTTCTGTACCCTGACCCACAACCTTTCATAATTATTTTTAAATAATTTTGCATTAGAAACAGACAGCATCACCCCCAAATATTTTACCTTATTAACAATCTCAAAACCCGTCGAGTTAACCAAAATCTGCTTCTCCTGACTCGACATATTTTTAGGTAAAATTTTAGTCTTGTTTACATTAATCTTAAAACCCGAGACCAAACCATAATGGTGAATCAACTGTAATAAGTTTACTACAGAATAATCAGGTTGCGACAAAGTAACAACCAAGTCATCCGCAAAAGCTCTCAACTTATATTCTTTTTTATTAACATATATTCCTTTAATTTCCTGAGACTCTCGAATTTTAATCAATAATATTTCCAATGTTAAAACAAACAACAATGGCGATAAAGGACACCCCTGTCTAGTACCTTTCTCTATTGTAAAAACCTCCGACAAACCTCCATTAACAATAAGTTGTGCTGTTTGTTTTTGATATATTACCTTAAGGGCTTGTAATATGTTTTCACCAAAATTCATTTCTTCCATTACTCTTAGCATAAAATGCCAATTCAGTTGGTCAAATGCTTTTTCAGCATCTAAAAATATGAGCCCTGCAGAAACTTGGTTGTTCTTATCTAAGTATTCTAATAAATTAATAATTTGTCTAACATTGTTTTTCATATACCTTCCTGTTATAAACCCTGATTGATCTTTATGCACAAGATGATGCACCACCCTCATAAGCCTATTTACCAAAATTTTTACAAATATCTTATAATCCACATTTAAAAGAGATATAGGCCTATAATTTTTTTGGTAAAGTAAGATCTTGATCCTCCTTTGGAATCAATGATATAAAAGCACTACGCCATGAAGGAGGAATCTCTAAACCCTGTAAGATACCATTAAAAAGATCATTTAATGGTTGGATCATCTCCTCCATTAAAGCTTTATAATAAACAGCTGTTAACCCATCCGTACCCGGTGCTTTCCCTAATTTCAATTGTTGAATTGCTGAGGCAATTTCCTCCTTAGTGATTAAACCATTAATTTCATATTTCTGATCCTCAGTGAGTTTAGGAAAACTTGCCTCAGCTAAATATTTATTTATATCTAACAGTTGTACATTAGTAGATTTGTATAGGTTTTGATAATAATCCAAAAAAGATTTTTTAATTAATTCCTTCTGAGAAACTAGTTTACCCTTATAATTTATTTTCTCTATTATTCTCTGTCTCTGTTTCTTTCTTAATTGATAAGCCAACCATCTCCCCGGCTTATTAGCATTACAAAATGTATTTTGTTTCATAAATAATAAATTGGTTGCAGCTTGATCTGCTATCAACATATTAAATTGTGACCTTAATAACTTTACAGATTCTTTAGTACTTTCATCAGAAGGATTTAGAATCAAAGCCCTTTCTTTTAGTTTAATTTCATCTTCAAGTTCTCTACGTTTCTGAATTTGATTTCGCTTATAAAAATTATTCATTTTTATCAAAACACCGCGCATAAATGCTTTACCTGCATCCCATACCATTGACATTGAAGTCCCCTTGTACATATTCAAAGCAAAATAGTCCTTTAAACACTCCTTTAGTTTTTGAACATTCTTCTCTTGTCTAAACAAATTTTCATTAACTCTCCAGGATCTTCTTTCCTCTTTCTCTTGAATCAACTCCATCCAAACTGGACTATGATCCGTCAGTGATCTAGGAAAAATCTTTACATTCTTTACTTTATTATACAAATCCGTGGTAATCAAGAAAAAGTCAATTCTTGAAAAAGATTGGTGTCTGTCAGAAAAAAAAGTAAAGTCTCTCTCCTCTTGATTACGTTCCCGCCAATAGTCCCTTAATTCCCAGTCTTCTTTCATATCAAAAAAGGCTTTAGGTAGCCTTGCTTGTTTAAGAAAAGGAGAGGAACCTTTCTTATCCCTTTGTGTGTCTAAGACACCATTCCAATCACCCATTAATACCACTGATCTGTAATCAAGCAAAGTTATTTTTTGGTGTAACTGTTTATAAAATTGTTCCTGTTGTTGATTTGGAGCATAAAGTCCAACTATAAGTACTTTCTTTCCATAAATACCAAGTTCAATCATCACATATCTCCCCTGGGGATCTGATTCTACCAGACAAGCTGGCAGATTTTGTTTAACATATATAACAACTCCCCCTTTCTTCCCAGGTGCAGGAGATATAAAATGAGATCCCAAATGAGCATTAACTAAATATTTCTGATCTTTAAGTAGAATATGAGTTTCCTGTAAACAAATAACATCATTGGTATGTTGCTTCAAATAATAAAAGATTTTTTTCCGTTTCTGAGGAGAATTCAATCCATTAACATTCCAGGTCAAAAACTTTGCCATCTCCCTTGGCACGCAGCCTGGAGAAGACACCATCAAACTCTGACAGAGCTGCGTGTGTTGCATAACTCTTGGGTCTTGCTCCTCCCACCGGCGGTGATGCACTTCCAGGAGAATTCTCTTTGGGCTCTTTTTTACGTTGCTCTTTCTCTTTACGCTTATAGGCTGCACGAGTCATCCTCTGCTCTTTAGCCTCTATTTGGCGTTGCTTTGCCACTTCTATCATCCCTGCGGAAACCAAATCTAGTGCCTCAGATTGCTGCTCAGGTTCCTTACCACTCAAAGATTTCCGACCAGATGAAGTTGAGCCTGCACTCAGGACCGAAGTATAGAAATCTCTAGCTTTATCAACTGTGTTCAATCTGTAACGTGTCCCAGCATGGCTCAAAACGATACCCATCGGAATTTCCCATCTGAATGGCATCGATCTAGCTTTAAGCTCATTGGTTAAAAAAGCAAAGTCTTTCCTACTTCTTAAAATTTTAGATGGGATTTCCTTTAGAATGATGACATCTTGGGCGGCAATCTGAAATCTTTTGTTGTAAAAAGCTTGTATAATCTCATTCCGCAGGGACTTCTTTGTAAAGTAAATCACCACATCTCTGGGCAAATTCTTCTGCTTAGCAATCCAGGAGTTGAGTCTATAAATTTTTTCCACTTCTCTCTGTAATTCTCCTTTATCCATATCCAAAGCCAGCGCCAAATCACTAAGAACCACCTCCATCAAATCTTGATTCATATCTTCCTTAAGGCCTCTAATCCTCAGAGCATACTCCATCTGTCTGTACTGAAACATCAAAATATCTTCTTGTGAGGAGTCCACCTTCCTTTCCACGTCTTGAATTTTGTCATCTAAAGAGTCAACTTTGTCTTCCACTTCCTCAAGCCTTGCATCGAGCTTAACCACCACAGTAGCCAAACCTGAAACAGCTGCCAGTATATCTTGTCGTAATTCATTATTATTTTCTTGCAATTTAGACTTTATCCCCGTTATCTCTTCTTTGAGATCAGATTTAATTTCTGATTTAATCTGTGAAACAAATTGAGTCATTTCCTCTCTCATTTGAACTACAATCTCTCCCATTATGCCTCTAACCTCTTGTACTGAAAGTCCAGGTAGAGGAGGGGAGGGTGGTGGCTGAGCCGGTGGTGCATGTTTAGATTGTTGTTGTAACTGTGCAGTGGAAGTTATAGGAGAAGAAATAACCTTAGGTATTGAGGAAGGCTGCTGCCTCTTTGAAGCCATTTTAAAAAGCACAATTGTCACTTCCCTTTCCCCTCCAGCCAAAAAGGGAGGAGGAAAAAAAGAAAAAAAGAATTTTTAAAAAGAGACAAACTATAATCATTAAAAGTCCAAAATAAATCCCAAGAATAAGTAGTAAAAGAGCAAACAATTCAAAAAAAAAAATTCTAAGCCAAAAGCAAAAGCAAAAGCAAAAAACAGTCCTTAAAAAGGGAAAGTAAAACAAAAGAGAAAGGAAAAAAAAACTCCGACACTTTCAAAACGCCATCTTAAGTCCTTTCACTAGTATAACAAAGAAAAGGAGGAAAAATAGTAAAAATCAAAAGATAAAAAAATAAACACCTAAAATATAACAAAAAATCCTTTAAACTGCTCCGTCCGTTTAAAAATTACTCACCAAAATGCTGTAAACACGGAGATAGAAGCGGCGGTTTCTTTTGCTTCCTAGGAAGCAAAAACAGCTGGGAGGCGGAGATCAGCAAGAGCTCCGAGGGAACACTCCTTTCACCCCCTCTAGAAATAAATCCAGAGGGGGTTCAGGGGTTCTACCTCTACTCTTGCGTTCTCTATCCCTTCCCTTTGCCCGGGAAGGGATTTCCGAGCCGCGGGCCAGCTGATGCGCGCTGCGCTCCGCGGCTCTGACACTTCCCCAGCTGGACGGCTAAAAGCTAGCCGCCATCGCCGTCGCCTCCCACCGGAAGCCGCTTATGCGTAGATTATAGGGCCCTGAATACAATCAGTGAAAGCAACCTATACCCTCTGCCCCTCATGAAAGACATGCTGTCACACCTCTTGAAAGGGAAAAAATTTTCTAAACTAGACCTAAGGGAAGCTTACTATCGTGTGAGAATTAAGGAAGGGGATGAATGGAAGACCGCATTTAACTGCCCCATGGGGTGCTATCAATTCAAAGTCTTGCCATTTGGATTACAAGTGGGCCCAGCAGTATTTATGCAATTAATCAATGACGTTCTAAGGGAGCACCTGTTTACTTGGATGACATTCTTATCTTCACCGAAACAAAAGAGGAACATGTCAACCTAGTCAGAGCGGTTTTAAAGAAACTGCGAGCCGCCCACCTATATGCCAAACTCTTGAAATGCGAATTCCACCAGGAAAGGATAGACTACCTAGGTTATCGCATATCCCCCCCAGGGCATTGAAATGGACCCAGAGAAGGTCAGAGCAGTATTAGATTGGGCATCACCTCGCACACGAAAGCAACTACAAAGTTTCCTGGGTTTTGCAAACTTTTACCACCAATTCATCCCCTCATTTGCCCTGATAGCCTTGCCCCTCACTAACTTACTAAAAACGAAGGGAGCATCCTCAGTAAAACCTAGCCAGCCACTAACATGGACAATGGAGTGCCAAGCAGCGTTTGAGAGATTAAAGAGACTTTTTTCTGCTGAACCAGTACTAAGGCACCCAGACATGGATAAGCCCTTCGTAATACAGGCGGATGCAAGTGATGTGGCAATAGGGGCTGTTCTATTACAAGGAAACGATGATGGGTATTGCAGCCCTGTGCATATACATCCAAGAAACTCACAGAAACAGAACAGCGCTGGCCTGTATGGGAGAAAGAGGCATATGGGATATGTTGGTCATTACTCATGTTCCTGGAAGGCAACAAAATCCCCTTCCAGGTGTGGACTGATCACGAAAATTTGGAAGCCCTGAAAGTGCCCAGGAAGCTCAATACCAAACAAGCCCGCTGGTCCCAGCATTTTCACCAGTTCCAATTTAAGCTCAAACATTTACCAGGGAGAAAGAACTTCCTGGCAGATGCATGCCCCAATATAACAGCACATGAGCAACAGACTCTAAACCAATGATGGCAGAGTCACAACTGGCAGCACCAGTAATCACCAGACCCAAGCTAAATTAAAACCACAACTGGACAGCCAAATTGGAATTGAATTCCGGAAAAGTTTGGAAACAGATGAATGGTTCCAGAAAAACAAACGTGTGCACAATGAGAGACGGGTTGCCTTGGGTAGGGGAAAAGTTATATATACCAACAACCCAAAGAGTCACATTCATGCAGCTCTGCCATGACACAAAATCTGCAGGGAATTTTGGATTTGTAAAAAGTTTACATTTAATTAAACAGCAACATTGGTGGCCATCCATAAAAAAGGATATAGAAAGCTACGTGGCCACCTGCCCAAAATGTTCTACTGCAAAGAGGTTGCAAGGGAAATCGCCAGGACTATTACAAACAGTGGCAAATCCTTCAGCGCCCTGGAGGGAAATAGCCATGGATTTTATAGTGGAATTGCCAGAAAGCAATGGGAATACTGTTGTCTGGATGGTCATGGACTTGTTTTCCAAACAGGTGCACTTTATCCCTTGCCAAAAGCCTTAGCAAAACTTTTTGTCCAGCACATTTACAGATTGCATGGGGCACCCCAACGCATCATCTCTGATAAGGGAGTGCAGTTTACGTCTGCATTTTGGAAGGAATTTTTATCCCTTTTAGGAACCACTCAGGGACTGACATCTAGCCATCACCCGCAGTCGAATGGTCAATCGGAAAAATCGAACTCAGTACTTGAGCAATATTTGAGTTGTTTTCTTAATTTCCAGCAGAACGATTGGACGGACTTACTACCTTTTACAGAAGTTGCCTACAATAATGCAGTCCACTCCAGCAAAGGTTACACTCCTTCTCAAATAGCCAATGGTCAAAGTTTCAACCCCATGCCAGAATTAACCCCAAATGAACCAATGATCCCATCACTGAAAGAATGGATGGAACAATTACAAAACACCTAGCCAATAGTTAGAAAAGCACTAGATGAAGCTAGGCAGGCATACAAAGCACAAGCCGATAAAAAAAAGGGTTGAGCCTACACCATTCATTATAGGAGAAATGGTGTACTTATCTACAAAATACCCAAAGTCCCTACAACCCTGTAAAAAACTTGGACCAAAATATATAGGGCCTTTTCCAATTAAAAGAATCATAAACCCAGTAACAGTAGAATTAGAATTACCCAAAAACCTCAGGCAAATACACCCAATTTTTCATTGCAGCTTGCTGAAAAGAGAGCGTCAGTCACCTTTATGGCCAAAAATCCCCCCCACCACCTCCAATCATGGTGGAGGGTGAACAACATTTTGAAATAAAGGAAATCCTTGACTGTAGGAGATATCATGGAGCGACTCAGTACCTAGTTGCCTGGAAACACCTCCCTGCCTCACAAAACGAGTGGGTCCATAAATGTCATGTCAGAGCCCAGAAGCTATTAAAGACATTTCACACAGAGTATTCTAACAAGCCTGACTAACTTTTATACCTGTTTTGTTTTCTTTGAGGTGGATCTGTCTTATTTTTAAGGGGGCAGGATGTCAGAATCCAATTATATTGCATCTCTAGTTATCAACTATAGAAAATACCATTTCTGCCTTCTCTGGATTCTGTCATATGATGAAGGGAAGGGGGTGAACAAAGGGGCTTTATGGCCCTCACTTCCTTCAGTACACTTCAAAGGGACTGGATGTGGATATCACCAAAAGGACTAACCATAACAATGGGGCTACTACCTTTCATGTACTCCTCTCTGAAGTCTCCCTCCAGCTGGCAGTAAGGAAAAGGGAGTGGGAGTGTAATGCCTGAGACTGTCGCTGGAAGAAGGGGGTGATTGGGTGGGGCTACCGGTGAACCCTTTAAAACCTTGAATGGGAGAGCCTGGACCCCAAGTCCTGTCCAGAAAAACTGCAACCGTTTTCTCTTAATAAAGGATGCCTGTTGGAAGAACTATTCTAAGAGTTCTGTCTTCTTAAGATGCAAAGTGGGGTGGGTCCTTACAGAAACTACAAATAGAATTTAAACCAGAATTGTTTTTGTTAGGAATATTAAGACATAATTATGGTAAAGAGAATGACTACTTGATATTTCATGTTTTAACTGCTGCAAGGATATTATATGTCCAATTTTGGAAAAATGAGAATCTACCATCTGACCAGATTATTATTACCAAAATTCTAGAGTGTTGCAGAAATGAATAGACTAACATTAGAAATGAAAGAAAAAGATGATTCAATTTATTTTAGAACTTGGAAAATTTTTTATCAATGGTTAGAGACACATTAGAACTTGAAGGATTTAATATTTTAGAATAGATGACTGATTTTTAATCGAGTTCTAACTAACATTTTGATGATACGATTACTTTTCCTGATTTACTGATTTTCATTTGTTACTTTTGATTGTTAGGATTTATTTATTTATTGTGATTTTTATTAGTAGTGTTTACTTAATAGATCAACATATTTGTTTACTAATTATTTTTAATATGTTACAGTTTAAGCTTTGTTAAAAATGGTTGAATATGATACTTACTCATTATTATGAATTGAACGGTTGCTTGTTGGTTGAAATATGTGATTGTACCTATCCTTAGTTTACCCTAATTCCTTATTTCCTTCCCCTCCCCCTTTTCTTTTACTCTTCCCTTTACCATATCTGTATTCTTCCTATTTTTCCTTACGTATATAAATTTAATAAAATTTTGTTTAAAAAAAAGAGTTTATTGGTAGGGTCAAATCTTCTGGGAGTTATTAGTCCATTGTTTGGTTGGTTTGGATATAACTTTATGTGTAGGTTGGTGTTTGGTTAGAGTTGCCTCTAGATCTCTTACTTTTTCCTCTAGTAGTTTACATGGTTTACATTTAATGCATGTATAATTTGGGTGTTCTTTGGGCATAAGCACATATATGGAACATCTATTGCATACCATAATAGTATCTGTCACCTGTTCCATGAATTTATTGTTTGAAAATCCCTATTGTATGATTGGTAGATGTGCTTTGCTGTTAGCCATGCTTCTATCTTCTCTGTTCTAGGTAATCATGCCTATTTTCTTTCCTATCCTATGTTTTGCAAATCAAAATAGCATCCATTTCTTTTTCCAAGAGTCTGCTGTGTGGTTGCTGTTCACAGTCCCCAGCCTACTGGTTTGCTGCCTTTTGCAGTCCCCAGTCTATTGGTCTGTTGCTGTTTACAGTCCCTGCCTACTAGTCTTCTTCTGTTCACAGTCCCTGGTCTACTGGTCTGCTTTTGTTCACAGTTCCAGGCCTACTGGTCTGCTTCTGTTCACAGTCCCCAGCCTACTGGTCTGCTGCCATTCGCAGTCCCATGTCTACTGCCATTTGCAGTTCCTGGTGTACTGATATCCACGGCACCCATTTTACTATTGTTCATAGCACCTGGTCTTGTTGTTGTTGTTGTTAATTGTGAAGTCGTGTCCGACCCATCGCGACCCCATGGACAACATTCCTCCAGGTCTTCCTGTCCTCTACCAACTTCTGGAGTCCATTTAAGTTCACACCTACTGCTTCAGTGACTCCATCCAGCCATCTCATTCTCTGTCATCCCCTTCTTCTATTGCCCTCAATCTTTCCCAGCATTAGGCCCTTCTCCAGTGAGTCCGTCTTTCTCATTAGGTGGCCAAAGTATTTGAGTTTCAACTTCAGGATCTGGCCTTCTAAAGAGCAGTCAGGGTTAATCTCTTCTAGGACTGACCGGTTTGAACACCTTGCAGTCCAAGTCCAACGCCTTGCAGGAGTCTTCTCCAGCACCATAGTTCAAAGGCCTCAATTCTTTGGCGCTCAGCCTTTCTTATGGTCCAACTTTCACAGCCATACATTGCAACTGGGAAAATCATGGCCTGGACTGTACGCACTTTTGTTGGCAAGATGTCTCTGCTTTTTAGTATGCTGTCTAGATTTGCCATAGCTTTCCTCTCCAGGAGCAAGCGTCTTTTAATTTCTTGGCTGCAGTCCCCATCTGAGGTGCTCTTGGAGCCCAGAAAAATAAAATCTGTCACTACCTCCATTTCTTCCCCATCTATTTGCCAGGAAATGAGAGGGCCAGATGCCATGATTTTGGTTTTCTTAATGTTGAGTTTCAAGCCAACTTTTGCATTCTCCTTTTTCACCCGCATCAAGAGGCTCTTTAGTTCCTCTTCACTTTCTGCCATTAGAGTGTTATCATCTGCATATCTTAGGTTGTTGATATTTCTCCTGGCAATCTTAATTCCAACTTTTGTTTCATCTAGCCCTGCCTTTCTCATGATGTGCTCTGCATATAAGTTAAATAGGCAGGGCGACAGTATACAGCCTTGCCAGACTCCTTTTCCAATTTTGAACCAATCAGTGGTTCCATGTCCAGTTCTCACTGTTGTTTCTTGACCCACATATAGGTTTCTCAAGAGACAAATAAGATGGTCTGGTATTCCCATCTCTTTAAGAACTTGCCACAATTTGTTGTGATCCACACAATCAAAGGCTTTAGCATAATCAATGAAGCAGAAGTAGATGTTTTTCTGGAACTCCCTAGCTTTCTCCATGATCCAGCGTATGTTGGCAATTTGAGCTCTAGTTCCTCTGCCTCTTCAAAATCCTGCCTGTACTTCTGGTAGTTCTCGATCCACATACTTCTGGAGTCTAGCTTGTAGGATTTTAAGCATAACTTTACTAGCATGTGAAATGAGTGCAATGGTGCGATAGTCTGAACATTCTTTGACATTGCCTTTCTTTGGAATTGGAATGTAAAGTGACCTTTTCCAATCCTGTGGCCACTGTTGAGTTTTCCAAATTTGCTGGCAAATTGAGTGTAGCACTTTTACTGCATCGTCTTTTAAGATTTTGAATAGCTCAGCTGGAATACTGTCACCTCCACTAGCTTTGTTGTTGCTCAGATTTTCTAAGGCCCATTTCACTTCACATTCTAGGATGCCTGGTTTGAGGTCAGTGACCATCTCATTGTGGTTATCTGGGACGTTAAGCTCATTCTTGTATAGTTCTTCTGTGTAGTTTTGCCATCTCTTCTTAATCTCTTCTGCCTCTATTAGGTCCCTGCCATTTTGGTCTTTTATCATGCCCATCTTTGCATGAAACATTCCCTTTATATCTCCAATTTTCTTGAAGAGATCTCTAGTTCTCCCTATTCTATTGTTTTCTTCTATTTCTTTGCACTGTTCATTTAAGAAGGCACTCTTATCTCTTCTAGCTATTCTCTGGAATTCTGCATTCAATTGGGTGTATCTTTCTCTTTCTCCTTTGCCTTTTGCTTCCCTTCTTTCCTCAGCTATTTGCAAAGCTTCCTCAGACAGCCATTTTGCTTTCTTGCATTTCTTTTTCTTTGGGATGGTTTTAGTTGCTACCTCTTGTACAATGTTGCAAACTTCCATCCATAGTTCTTCAGGCACTCTGTCTATCAGATCTAATTCCTTAAATCTATTTGTCACCTCTACTGTATATTCATCAGGAATATCATTTAGTTCATACCTGAGTGGCCTAGTGCTTTTCCTTACTTTTTTCAATTTAAGCCTAAATTTTGCAATGAGAAGCTCATGATCTGAGCCACAGTCAGCTCCTGGTCTTGTTTTTACCGACTATATAGAATTTCTTCATCTTTGACTGCAGAGCACATAGTCAATCTGATTTCTATGTTGACCGTCTGGTGATGTCCATGTGTAGAGCCGTCTCTTAGGTTGTTGGAAAAGAGTGTTTGTTATGACCATCGTATTCTGTTGACAAAATTCTATCAGCCTGTGCCCTGCTTCATTTTGTACTCCAAGGCCAAACTTGCCTGTTATTCCAGTTATCTTTTGGCTTCCTACCTTAGCATTCCAATCCCCCATGATGATAAGGACATCATTTTTTGGTGTTAATTCTATAAGGTGCTGTAGGGCTTCATAGAACTGGTCAATTTCATCCTCTTCAGCACCAGTGGTTGGGGCATAGATTTGGACTATTGTGATATTGAATGGTTTGCCTTGGATTTGAATTGAGATCATTCTGTCATTTTGGGGATTATATCCCAGTATTGTTTATACTATTCTTTTATTGAAGGCTACTCCATTTCCTCTGAGGGATTCTTGCCCACAGTAGTATACCTGATGGTCATCTGAGTTAAATTCACCCATTCCTGTCCATTTTAGTTCACTGATTCCTAAGATGTTGATGTTCAGTCTTGTCATCTCTTTTTTGACTACGTCTAGCTTGCCTTGATTCATGGATCTTACATTCCAGGTTCCTATGGAGAAAAAATCTTTACAGCATCGGACTTTCCTTTCACCACCAGATATATCCACAGCTGAGCGTCCTTTCGGCTTTGGCCCAGTCGCTTCATTCTTTCTGGCGCTACTAGTACTAGCCCTCTGCTCTTCCCCAGTAGCATATTGGACACCTTCTGACCTGAGGGCTCATCTTCCAGCGTCATATCTTTTTGCCTTTTAGTACTGTCCATGGGGTTTTCATGGCAAAGATACTGGAGTGGTTTGCCATTTCCTTCTCCAGTGGATCACATTTTGTCAGAACTCTCTGCTATGACCTATCCGTCTTGGGTGGCCCTGCACGGCATAGCTTATAGCTTCATTGAGTTACACAAGCCCCTTTGCCACGATAAGGCAGTAATCCATAAAGGGGAGCACCTGGTCTATACCATCCATAAGCCCTGATCTACTGTCATTTGCAGCACCCTCTACTGCCATCCACAGCACCTGGTCTACTGCTGTCTGCAGGCTTTGATTTACTGCCATCTGCAGCACCCAGTCTATTGCCGTCTGCAAGCCCTGATCTACTGCCATCTGCAGCACCGGTCTACTGTTGTCCACAGGCCCTCATCTACTCTTGTTTGCAGCACCTGATCTTTTATGCTGCAGCATTACACACACACACCACCAACAGCTCTGCAGCCATGTGGCTCGTGTTTGCTGGTCCGTCATACTGGTGTTCTGCTTCCTTCAGCAAAAAGGGCTGCCTGGATGGTTTACAGTATGCTGTCCTTTTTTTAATAAAGATTTTATTGATTTTCTTTTACATACATACGTTAATTTTTCAACCAATGAGCAGTCTGGGCTCAGCTATGCTAATACATATTCAATTCCTAATCCTTCACTCTCCTCTAGCCAACAATAAAATAAGTCCCAAGTCTGGTAGTAATCTGTATTTTCTTTATCTTTCAATCTCATGGTTAATCCATTTCTGCAGATTCCAATATTTTTCTGATTATTTCTTCCTCCGATGGAAGTCCTTCATTCTTCCAATATTGCACAAAGATTATTCTCAGTGCTGTGGTGACGTGTAAAATCAAATATAGACTTTGCTTATTAATCCCTTCAGGCATTATACCTAGTAAGAAAAGTTCAGGTTTAAAATCAACATGTTCACCTAATATTTTTTCTAACCATGCATGTATCTTTTTCCAATAAGCCTTTGCTTTGCCACATGTCCACCAAATGTGATAGTACGTGCCTGGGTTGTGCTTACATTTCTAGCATCTATCTGACATATTTTTAAACATTTTTGCTAATCTTGCTGGTGGCAAGTGCCATCTATAAAACATTTTATATAAGTTTTCTTTATAGGAAGTTGACATTGTTAATTTGTAATTTCTCTCCCATAGCTTTTGCCACTTTTCTAGTTCTACATTATAGCCAAAGTTTTTTTGCCCATCTTATCATTGTTTCTTTAACTTGTTCACTTTCCATTTCCAAAATTAACAAAAATTATACATTTTCTTAATCAATTTCTCATCTGGGTTAACAAAATCTTATCAAATACACTTTGATCTTTACAGAATCCATACATTTTCACATCTTTTTCATATCTATTTTATGTCTGTAAATATGTCCACTACAACAAGTTGATGCCCTGATTTTCCAGTTCTTGCTTAGATTTTAAATTCCCATCAATATTTAGAATATCTCTATATGCCTGTTGGAATATTCATGAGCAGGAAGAGTCATGTGGTAACTTAGTCAGCCAATGTGAAGAAAGTGCTACTGAGTCTGTGCAAAAAGGTATTGAGTTAGGAGCTGGATTTCCAGTCTCAGGTTTGTCTCTGTATCTCTGTAAGAAGTCTTCATTGAGCTATGTTGCTGTAAAGACGAATGTATGGTATTGTAAATATTTTGATATGAATATAAAAAGGTTATTTGAATCAGCTAAATGCAGTCAACTGTGAGAGCTTCTGGTTTATTTTTATCAACAGAGAAAATAAATTCTCTAATAGGCCCAGAGCTTACTAAGGACTGGATTGTAATTTAAAGCTGGAAAAAATTGCCTGTGTTTAGAAAGTATAAGAACAAGGCAGAATAAGCAGAATGGCTGCAATGGAATTTAAGCAAAGCTCTGTGTCTCGTTTAGGCCAGAAGAATTACATTGTGTGGGCTGCTAAAATGGAATGTTTGCTCAAAGCAAAAGAGTTGTGGTATATCGTAGAAAATCCACCACAAGTGTTTGCAGCTGCTGATCAGAAAAGTCATGATCAAGCAATGGCTTATCTCATCTTGAATTTAGATGATGAACAATTTCTAAATGTTGCAAATTTAAAGACTGCAAAGGAGATTTGGTTGAAACTGAGAGCTGTGAATGTAAATGTTTCTGCATGCAATATAGTGCAATTGTCAAGAAAACTTTACAGGGCCTGTTTGCAACCAGGCGAATGTGTAGAACAGCATTTAAATAAAATGCAAAGTTTATTTTTGGACTTAGAACAATGTGGGATTAAATTCCCTGAGTCCCAGACTCAGGGAATTTATTGGTGTTGAACAGTTTAGATAAAACCTGGGCCACAGTTTCTGCGATATTTGAGTGTAAAGAAGAGCAAGACTTAAATTTTGAGGCTTTAAAGGCATATTTGCTTAATGAAGAAGAAAAGCAACATTTTAGGAATAGCCATGATGAGGTGAAATTCCTGAGGAGGGGGTCCAGACTGCAAGCCTCCGGAGAAGAAACAAGGAGCAGATGGGACCAAGTTGCATCAAAAGAGAGATTTTGCAAGCAGACAGCTCAGCAAGAAAAGAATTGCTACATTTGTGGAGCAAACACACATCTGAAAAGCAACTGTTTGCAGAAGAACAATTTGCAGCAAAGGACATTTGTGCAAGCAAAAAAGTCTGATTTGCAAAAGGAACATTTTGGTGTTGCAAAAGTTTGCTATAGCAACAACAGAGACTAATAGATAGTGGGGCAAGTCAAACACTTGTTAATGACTCTGAATTATTTTGCAGGTTTGTTCCAGTAGCACAGTGGTGGCAAACCTATGGCATGCGTGCCAGAGGTGGCACTCAGAGCCCTTTCTGTGGGCACATTGACCTTGCCCCAGCAGAGTTTGCCAGAGTAGTGAGCACATGATATTTGGAAGTGCCAGGGCAGGAAGTGAGTGAGCAAGCAGCATTGACCCCCCCCCCGGGGATGCCCCAGAGATGGTGAGGGACTGGCCCCAGCCACGCTCACCTAGTCTACCATGACCACTGCAGCCATACCCACCCAGTGTGCCCCCCCCGCTCCCCTGAAGGCACCACAATGCTGATGTAGCCCTGGCACTTTGCGATAAATAAGTGAGTTTTGGGTCGCAGTTTGGGCACTCGGTCTCTAAAAGGTTCGCCATCACTGCAGTAGCACAAGAAGCTGTGGCTTTGGCAAATGGCCAGAAAGCAAAAGTCATCGGAAGAGACAATGTAAGAATTCCATATTTGGAATCAAAGTTTACCAATGTGCTTTGTGTACCTGAGATGGAACATAATGTGTTAAGTGTGTCTAATTTAGACAAACAAGGTTTTGAGATCATTTTTGTAAATGGGAAGTGTCTCATCAAAAGAAATGGGAATATTTGTGCAGAAGGCATAAAGGAAGATAATCTATATGTATTGCAGGGACAAAAGGTTCAATGTTCCCACATATTTAAGAATGTTGCAGAGCATGTTTCATGTATTCATCTTCTACATAGAAGACTTGGCCATGCAAGATTTAAAGTTTTGCAGCAAATGCAAAAGTTTGCAGAAGGGCTAAATTTGAAGGGATGCAAAACATATTTGGACTGTGCAGTATGCAAAACATTGAAGTCAAAGGCATTCCCAGTTAGTAAATATAACACAAGACAAACAAAAAGAGCTCTAGAGCTGGTCCATGCAGATCTGGTGGGACCTATGCAAGCCAGTTTGGGAGGAGCAAAATATGCACTGGTAATTGTTGATGATTATAGCAGGTATAGTTTTTGCTACTTGCTTAGAGCAAAGACAGAGGTGCTACAACAATTCAAACAGTGGGTAAGTTTTTTAGAGAGAAGGTACAGACAATAAGTGTGTCAGTTGCAAACTGACAGCGGTACTGAATTTATGTCAACTAAATTCCAACAATGGTTGGGGCAGTTGGGGATAAGACACAGACGTACAAATCCTTACACAGCAGCAGAGAATGGTGTAGCTGAAAGAAGGAATGGTGTTTTGCAAACAATGAAAAATTCATTATTAGAGGATTCTGGTATGAGCAGGTCATATTGGGGAGAAGCCATATTGACTGCTAATTATATAGTTAACAGGCTGTGGAGTTCCTCCATTAATAATACCCCATATGCCATTCTATATGGGAGAAAGCCATCACTGGCACATTTGAGAATTTTTGAAGTACTGCATGGGTACATATTCCAAAAGCAATCAGAAGAAAGGGACAGCAAAAGGCAAGACAGCTCAGGTTTGTGGGCTATGAGCCAGGGTCAAAAGGATATTGCTTTAGTGATGGAAGTAAAAGAATTGTAATTTCAAGGTCTGCTAATTTTACAGAACAAAATTGGGACAGAATTAATGCAAATTCTGGGTATGTCTCACTTAATGACGGTGATCTGTTTATTGACAATAACTCATCTAATGATGGAAAAATGATTATTGAAGATGTCCATGTTCAGGGAGGAGAGGATGAAGAAGACATGAAGCCAGATAGACTTGAGACAAAGGAGCAGTTATTACCACGTAGGTCAGAGCGATGTAACAAAGGAATTCCACCTGACAGTTATTCTGCCAGCAAGGTAAAGGTTTGCAATGTGTGGTATGAGCCAAGAAGTTATAAAGAAGTATTGGCATTACCAAAAGCTGAACAAGAAAGATGGAAGGAGGCCATGGATAAAGAAATGAAATCCATGGGAGACCATGAGATATTTAAATCAGTGACTTTGTCACAGGGAACCAAAGCTGTGGGTTGTAAGTGGGTATATAAGAAAAAGGTATTGCCAAATAATGATGTACAGTATAAGGCCAGGTTAGTGGCACAAGGTTTTTCACAATTAAAGAATGTGCACTACGATGAAGTATTTGCGCCAACTGTAAAAAGTGAGAGTATAAGATTAGCACGGGTGTTGGCAGCGGCATATAAGCATAAAATCTGGCACTTTGATATCACAACTGCATTCCTCAATGCTGAGTTAGAGGAAGAAATTTATATGATCCAAGCACCAGGATATGAAATTGCAAAACCTATCATGGTGTATAAATTAAACAAGGCTATTTATGGGCTGAAGCAGTCAGCCAGAAACTGGAATATCTGTTTAGATACTGCTTTAAAGGGTTTTGGATTTAAAAGTTGCAAAGCTGATAATTGTATATATACTGGACAGTTACAAGGAGGGAATTGTCTACTGTTATGATTTGTGGATGATCTTTGCTTCATCGCAAAGGATGCATCACAAGTCAAGGAATTTGCTGATAAATTAGGAAATAAATTCGAATTAAAGAATTTGGGAGAAATAAAAAATTATCTCGGTGTAGAGATACAGAAAAATGAAAAAGGTGGTTATATTCTCAGTCAAAGGAGAAAAATTGAGCAGTTATTAGAAGAATATAATATGAAAGATTGCAATACTGCTCCCACACCCATGAGTATGGATTTTTATAATAGTTTAAGTGCGGACAAAGGTGAAACCTGTGATCAAGAGATATATCACTCACCAATAGGGAGTTTGTTATATCTATCACAGTGGTCCAGACCAGACATAGCTTGCTCAGTAAGCATTTTGAATCGTTTTACTGCTGCACCTACAAAGTTACATTGGATGGGTGTAAAATGGGTTCTCAGATATTTAAAGGGAACTATAAATTTGGGTCTTCAAATACAGATTACTGAGGAATTGAAATTAAAGTTTTATGTCAATAGTGACTATGCAAATGACATAAACACAAGGAAATCAAATTCTGGGATTATAATATTGTTTGGAGGGATCCTGATTGGATGGAAGTTCAGAAAACAAACAACTGTTGCTATTTCAACAACAGAAGCAGAGTTTATTGCTTTATCTGAATTGTGTTCTGAAGTAACATGGTATGTACAGTTGTTGCAAGATTTTAATATTAATGTAAAAGAATCTGTAAAGGTATTTGAAGGCAATGCTGCCTGTATAAAAATGGCAACTGGTGACGGTGAAGATCAGAAGTAAACATGTAGACATTAAGTATTGTAATGTCAGGGAAGGTGTAAAAGGAAAATTGATTAGTTTACATCATTCTTCTGAGGATAATTTGGCAGACATGATGACTAAACCATTGGGTAGTGTTCACTATGGAGAATGTATTAAGTCAGTAGGTCTGATGTCTCTTCCTGTCATGAAGGGAGGAGTGTTGGAATATTCATGAGCAGGAAGAGTCATGTAGTAACTCAGTCAGCCAATGTGAAGAAAGTGCTACTGAGTCTGTGCAAAAGGGTATTCAGTTAGGAGCTGGATTTCCAATCTCAGGTTTGTCTCTGTATCTCTCTGTAAGAAGTCTTAATTGAGCTATATTGCTATAAAGAAGAATGTATGGTATTGTAAATATTTTGATATGAATATAAAAAGGTTATTTGAATCAGCTAAATGCAGTCAACTGTGAGAGCTTCTGATTTATTTTTACCAACAGAGAAATTAAAATTCTCTAACAATGCCCATATTTTTTCAAAATCTACCAAGTTCGAATATATAAATTCATCCATTGTTGATAGCCACCCTGGAATTTTTAAATATATTTTAGCTTTATTTTTTTCCCATACTGTTAACAAGGCATTTCTTATATAGTGATTTTGGAAATACTTATGAGCTCTGTTTTTTCCATACCATAAGAAAGCGTGCCACCCAATTGTAAATCATGCTCCTCTAGATATAACAACCTTTTATTTCTAAGCATTATCCATTCTTTCACCCATGTTAAGACAGATGCTTGATAATACAATGCCCATTCCAGCAACCCAAATCCTCCATTTTCCTTAGTGTCTTGTAATGTTTTCATCTTAATTCTAGCTTTCTTCCCCTGCCAAACAAAGTTCAAAAATAATGAGTTTAAATCTTGAAAGAATTTTTTCTCAAGTTTTATCAGAATTGTTTGAAATAAAAATAAAATATTCAGCAATACATTCATTTTTACTGTAGCAATTTTTCCTAATATTGACGACTGCAAATTCTTCCATCTTCCCAAATCCATCTTTGTTTCAATAATTTTGTATAGTTGTCTTCTTTTATTGACGAACATTTGGCCGAAAGATATATTCCTAAATATTTTACTTTTTTCACTACCTGTACCTCTGTTTTCTCTAGCATTTGCTTTTTCTGTTTATCTGTGAGATTCTTAACTATTACCTTAGTTTTTTCTTTATTTATTTTTAATCCCACCATTTCTTTCCCCATAGCTTAGGAATCATCTCTAAAGGTTCTTCTAGAATAAATACTAGATCATCAGCAAATGTTTGTAACTTATATGTTTCGTCTTTTATCTTCACTCCTTTAATTTCTGTGTCTTCTCTAATCCTTCTATTTAAACCTTCCAAAATGAAAATAAATAATAGTGGGGATAGTGGACATCCTTGCCTCGTGCCTTTTCTTATCTCAAAGCTCTCAGGACAGTCTCCATTCACAATCACTTTTGCTGTCTGATTGCTACATATTGTTTTTATATTTGTAAAGTTCTTTCCAAAGACCATTATTTGTAGTTGCTGAATCAAAAATTGCCAGGAAATGTTGTTAAATGCCTTTTGGGCCTCTAAAAATATTAATGCTAATTGCTTCCTCAATTCAGAAGTCATCCAAATCATATCAATTCTTGACCAGGTTTTATGGCTATTTGAATAAAAAGTATATTGTAGGTTTTGTGAATTAATTTCTCTCCAGGCACCTTGTATTCCAATTTCCTCTGCCATATCAAAAAATGTCTTAGGTAATCTTCTTGTGGATTTTCCTGTTTTGTTGCTTTTGTAATCCATTGTTCCATCTACTATCGCATTGAAGTCCCCTATTAAACAAATATTTTGGTGTTCCATTTCTATTAGTTTTCTATGTAGGCTTTGACAAAACTGTTCTTGATTGTTATTTGGAGCATAAATTGCCACTAACAATGTTTGTTTTTCATGTAGATATATTTCAACCATTACAATTCATCCTTCTTCATCTGAGTACACTAATTTAGAATTTATTGTCTCTTTAACATATACAGCAACTACTCTTTTTTTCTGTTGTGCTGATATATAATAAAGCTTCCCAATTTTTGAGTGTTCCAATAGTTTATGATGTTGTTTTTTTATGTGTGTCTCTTGCAAACAAATTATATCTATATTTAATTTCTGAAGTTTCCTAAAGATTTTATTTCTTTTTGATGGGGAGTTTAGTCCATTTACATTTACCAAAAAAATTCCATTTTTTTTCTCCATTTCCATTTCCATTATTTATATTTTGGTCTAGTTGATCTTGTAATCCTTTGTTCTCTGGCAATTCCTTCCCCTTCCCCTTCTTGCTCATCTTTCTCCTTCTGTTGTTTTGCTTGTGCAGTTGCTCCTTGGGCCATCTCTCCTGTTTGCTTCTCCCCTTGTTGTTGGTGCAGTCCTTCATCCAGAGTTGCTCTGTTTCTTACTTTGAAGTCCTCTGCTTTCCAAATTGAATCCAGTCGATATCTTGTGTTGTTCCAGTTTATTAGAATGCCTTCTGGCATTAACCATCTGAAATTTATGCCTTTGGCAATCAACTTTGTGGTTAAGAAATGGTAGTGTCTCTGAGTATCTCTTACTCTCTTGGATATCTGCTTTAGGACCACAATTTCTCTATTTTTGTATTGTAACGATTCCTCTCTTGTTGTTTTCTTTATGAATCTTACATGTACTTCTCTCAGTAGTCTATTTTTTCTTGCATAGCGAAATATTTTATCAATCTTATTTTGCATTTCTGCTCTATCTGTGTTTAAGGCCTCCGCCAACAGCTCAACGATCACAATTTCTATGTTTTCTATTCTATCCTCAGGAATATTTTGGAATCTCAAATAGTGTTCCACTTTTCCCATTTCCACCATTGCCATTGCCCGCTCTAGCTCTTGATTTGCTTGTTTTAATTCTTCATTTTTTTGCAATAACATTTCCACCTTTTTATCAATGTCCTCGGTTTTGTTTTCCATTTCATGGATTTTCTGTTCATTTTTAATAATCTTTTGATTTTGGGCTTCAAATTGCGCCTTTATGTCCAGAATTTCTTCACTTACTTTCTCCAGTTTACTTTGTGTCTCTTCAAGATTTTTCTGTGTTACTTCCTGACTTTTTTGCATTATCTCTTGAATCAGTTTTAATGAGGCCTGCATTTCATCTTGAGCAGTGCTTGCTTTCTCACGTTGCAACATTGTCCCAACAGATCCCTGAGTGGTTGGACTAGATTGTCCCACAGTGCAGAAGAGATTTTCTTTACAAGTCTGGTAATATTTGATATACTTATTTTGCAGCTCACAGTCTTAAACCAATATCCAAAGTATAAACAGGAGCCAGCTGTTGTAAGGCAAGTCCACCTCCTCCAGTCAAGTCTTGAATTTAAAACATTCTCTTTCTCCAGATAGTGTCTGTTTAGTTTTAGTGAGCATCAACAAATATAACTGTAAACAGTCTTTTCACTTATAATCTCAAACCAAGGCACTATATTGTTCACAAGTGTCTGTCAAGGTCATCTGTAGTAAAAACACTTTTTCCCTCCCCCCCTTTTCTTGGTACTGTCATTTCTTTTTTTGCCACTAGATGTCCTCCTTGGCTTATTTATCAATCTCTGATACTCTTAAAGTGCTCTCCCCTTGTTATAATTACTCACCCTTTAAAATTAGTCTTTCTGGGGATCTTTACTCTTTCAGCTTTTCCTCATCAGGGTCTCAACATTTTTCAATCCACAAGGAGAAGGAAAAGACTTCAGTTCACCCAGACTCAGCTCATTGAAGATCAACTGTTTTGCAGAGCTTCCCTTCCAGCTGGAGATGACTTGGGCTGCCTCGGCTCTCCTGGCAGTCTTTCTTCTGCCCCTTTAGAGGGGTTCTTCAGCCTACTCAGTTCAGTCGCCACCTGATCTAAGCTCCTGGAGTGTCCCTCTTTCTTTGTTGCCCCTCCAGAGCAACTTTCTGCCCCTTTAAGGGATGCTGGGTGAAGTGAAACCGGACCGAGAAGCTGGGGCTCCAGCTTCTTCCATCAGTCTTGTCCTCAGCCAAACCGGAAGTCGGTCCACATATGCTCTCCTCTTCTCTCCCTGGCTAGCTCTCCTTCTTGCTCCATTATCTCACTAGCTTGCCTGTTTCTCTTTCTGCCAGTCCTTGTGCTGCCCTCAGTCAGCTTTCCTCTCTGCCCCACAGCTGATTCTCTTCTCTGCCCCATAGATCTTTCTTCTCCTTTTCTCTTCTGCAGTCTTTTTTATTTTTCTGACTTATCTTACCCTCCCCACCTCTCCTCCTACTGTTTTGTCTTAGTTTAAGATAGCTTAGTTTAATAGTGACTTCTTTTCCCATGATGTAATCATGCTTCCTCTGTGGCTGGCATATTGAAACCTGATTTATTTTCTCTGAACTGAAAGAAAGTTGGAGGTCATCTTTATTATAAATTGTTGTATTTTTGTCATTTAATTTGTTTTGTGGCAGTTTGTAATTTAATATTTTATTTTGAAATGTAATAAACATATTATAAGACCTTAATTTGACTGAAAGAAATGATCTAGTCAAATCAATCATCACTTCAAAGCTTTGCATAATATAGTATTAATAGGATAGGACAGTTAACATCAGTGTCATTCTTTGTTTCAGTTAAAAAGAGACTTATTTCCACTCAATGTTTTATAATTGATGATCACACCAAAGCTGAATACTTTATCAGTATTCCTCTGATATGTAAATGTTACAGATCAAAGAAATTCTATTTAAAAAATTGAAGAAATGACATCAACATTAAGGTAATGAAAAGTACTAGATTTAGCTCAAGAATTTGAACTAGAATTCTGTAAATGACTCAATCAGCTCTTCTTGTAACTCCTCTAACTTATTGCATATCATGATGTTCTACCCTCATATTATTTAATATGGGAAATAGCCTGCCAGGGTCAATATAAATTAATGCAAAACTTTTGAGAACAATTATGTAAGAATCACTTAATGTGCTTCAAGGATGCATTAAATCTAGAAACTGGACTGACTTTCCTTTGTCTGTCTGGAAATAACTTATCCTGACTTTTTCTTGAAATACCACTAGTATTAGACAGACTAGGGATGTAAAAAGAAATTGTTACGAACATACAAACAAGCACTAATAAACCAAAACATGACACAAAGTATAAACTGGTAAAAGATCAATATAATGAATGATTGAATAAGGGAGAAGAAATTAAGCTATTGAGATATCAAATTAGTATGTCAGAGACAAAAAAGAGGATTGAAATATGTTGTAAAATGATGGTAGAAAGGGAAGGTGACAATCTAGAGAAGGGGGAAATGTAAGAATGTCAAGGATGGAAGTAAAGATGATGCCTTGGAAAAAGATAATCAGCATGGTTACTTGGAAAAAAGTGTCATCACATAATCACTCAAAATGCATCTGGCAACTATAAAGCATGATTATATAAAACACATAATCTCTCTCCCTCCCTCCCTCCCTTCAACAAGCAGAGTAGATCTTATTATCTCATCTTACTGCTGATTTAAAGACTGAAATGGGAGACATCAATCATAAGGATCATTCTGTTTTGAGCAGGGAATGTTCATTATTTATTATTCCCTATACAGTATCTATACCTCTCCATCTGATTGAGCTGCTAGGTAATCCAATCTAAAAATGTTCTCATTTTTAAAAGGTTATCCTTTTTTCTCTGATTAACATCCAACTTCTGAAATAGTAACATAGAAAGAGTTGTGATGTTAATAAAAATATTCTATGATTGCTCTGATATGAAATCTTATATGCTGCTGGGTATTGAACAAGGATCGAGATGTGAATGGAATGAAAGAATCAAAGCACTCCTGGAAAAGTAATGGTACCTCAGTAGGGGAGCAGAATTAAATTAAGATCCTACCAGAGCTAATTTTTGTTCTATGTGTGCATTGGTGCAGTAATCTGAGCCATGTTAACTGTAAATAATGCAGAAATATAAAGGAGAAAAGTTAAATATATTGTTTTTACAGATAATGATTAAAATAAGCCAGAAGAATGGAGCTATGGTTCTTGAAATTTCAGGTCAGGAGCTAGGTTTATTTTATTTTATATACTTATATCCCATCTTTATTATTTTTATGAATAATTAGAGGCAATGAACCTAGATAATTACTTCAACAACCCTGTGTGGTGAGTTGGGCTGAGAGAGCATGACTGGCCAAAAGTCACCCAGCTGGCTTTTATGCCTAAGGAAGCACTTTTTGTGAGAAATTACATATTTTCCGAAACTAAATGGATGATGTAAGCTTGAAAAAATATTAGTATAATTTTGTAATAGCAAGGTAAAAAAATTCAAATAAATACCTGAGCAGTTCCAAACATATAGGAATGTATAGAAATGCATAATACAAGTTATAATATGTTTTTGGAAGAAAACGTTACATAACAGAAAACTGGTTACATTGCATGACATTATGTATATGTCATGCATATAGGTGCATTTTTTGTAATCATATGCATTCAGAAGCAATTCCTACACACACACACACAGAGAGAGAGAGAGAGAGAGACTCTCACCAGGTTCATCGACTAGAATTCCACAATATTTTCCAGACAGTTGACTGATTTGACAAGGCTCTTAAGCTTAGATCCAGCTGTAATCCCTAAAACAGAAGACATGACATGGCTAGATAAACATTTTAATTGCATATTGGGATGAAGTCACTTAAAACAATTGATTAAACTCTCTCAACATAGATGTTGATACTTATACTCAATGGGTTGTCATTTTGGTGCTTCTTCAATTTTTAATGAACCTTAGTAGCCTATAACTACACAAGTTTCTTGTATGCATCATGCATATTCCTACTGAAGTAGAATCATGCTACATTTGCTAAATAGATTTAGATAAGATACTGTGCTTCTTAACAAAGATAATTATATTTGAGGGTAGAAGTTTGTTCTCTATGTTTGTGGGTTGGTTTCCAAATGTTTCGTTACCAGGCTAGGTAATATCTTCAGTGAAATTTAGGATATGTCAATGCCAGTGTTCTTCTGCTTATAAGGGGTTTGTGTTTTCAGTAGGTTTTGTGATGGTGAGCTCACATCAGGTAGGGTCACATCAGGTCATATAAAATGGGAAAGTTATAACATTATGAAAATTTCCAGGACTATTGTGGGAGAGACAAACTCAGCTAATACCAAGCCTGATACTGTCTGAAACTATGCAGCAGCATCAGTTATTTGATAGAGATGGATCAAAGGGAAATATTGTAAGGTTTTGGTTCTATAGCAACAAATGGATCAACTGGAACTACTGTGATCACAAAATTGCATATGAATCTTGATTTGGCCTCATCCTTTTCCTGATATGAGAGCCACTATTTTGGCATGTTCATTGCCTTTCCAAAGCAATTGATCTTTTCAGCCAGCACATCATTAGCTTAAATTGTAAAAGAAAGGTGAGCTGTTTGCTAGACTTTGCTTAGGCAGCAAGGCAATGAATGCAATGCTTTCAACAAAGCCGATCATATTGGTTGTCTAAGACAATGAATTTATTACTATTCTGTTGCTTTTGGAGTATGGTTCTTAATTAAATATTCAATAAAAATAAATATTATTTTAAAAAGATCACATTGTCATGTGCCACAATGATATCTGTATTAACAAAAGACCAGTACAGATGCCCTTCTTGGTGCCATATTGAATTTACAGCAACTTTTTCTTTGCACTCTAGGAGGGAAACATCTACCACTACCTATAATTGAACTCTCAACCTTCTGAGTAGGAGGCAAGCATCTTTGCCACTAGGCTACCACACTGCTCTATCAACTCCATGAAATGTTCCCTCTAATTTCTGATATCTCTTGTAAGAAAAAAAATAATTGTGAGGCTTTTCCAAATCAAATACAAATTTGTGCATCACAATATAGTAACATGAATAATTGCAAATATATTTAATAGTGACATGTTAACTAATTAATTATTAGTTATTTTAATAATTATTAAAATTATTATTAAAATAATAATAGTGACATATGAGAGTCATAAGTCTGCTTTTAAAATGTGCACCCAGCTGGCTCCATATGCAGCAAATTCATCACAGTCTAACATGTCACTGTTACAAATTATCTACATATTGGATTTGTAGAGAAGAGAAGACTTTGTGGGAAACAAAATTTTACTTGGATGTAAACTTTTATTCTGTTGAGTTCAGCTGAGTAGCCTTTCCCTTTCCCTTTTGTTATGCTGAAGAAAGAGGAGACAAATCACAGCAATTCAGCATTTATTATTTTTTCTTTTCTCTATATCAACTGTACTCTTTTTAATTTTCAATATTAACTGCAATATTATTTTTTTACTATTAACTGTGCATACTTCCAAAAATATAATTGCAAAATGAATTAGATGCAAATCTATTTGCAAAGATTTTTTTCCCTCCAACCACGTGCTGCATATTTATAAGTATTTATAAGGATCATAATCTCTGAAGTGTACTTCATATCTATCTATACACTTATATACTTATCCCTCCACTATTCCAACACTTTGTAATTAGGTCCATGCCACTATCTCCTCTCCAATTCTCTCTAGTACCAACACACCACCCTTATCATTTCCAAATGAGATGGGTATACATCCACAGATCTGCACTGCCAGAGGATAGATAGACACTAGTGGAAAAAGATGGTCTTTGAAATAGCCAGGCCCTCTTCCATATAATATGGCAGACAGAACATCGATTGTAGACAATATCTCCACCTCCTGTTATAAATAGCAAGAACATTCACAGAGGGAGGGGGAGGAATCAGAATGGTGTCTGCAACTGTATGATCAAATCCCTGTCCTTTTGCTTATGCGATGTACCTATGTAAAAAGGAGTGGTTTTTCAATCATTCAGTTTTAATTATCACCTTGATAGTTTTCATCCCTTCTCTGTGGCAACTTCTACAGAATAGGATTTCATGGGGAAAAAATATAACCTATTGAAAAAATCTGGTGTATTTGGAAGGGTTATAATAACATTAATCTTTTATCTCCTCCAAAATAGCTATGACATTTTATATGGTTTGAGAAAGAATCATAGGAATTAGTGAGAAGAGCTTTTTTAAGAGATTGTTTTAAATGTACATGCACTGGGGTTTAGGGCTGCAGAAAACATTATCACTAGTAAGTGGGGAAAGAATTATAATAGGAAAGTGGTTAACATTAATCTGGTGGTTATTTCTCCTGTAAAACTGTGTAAATATAAGTTACAAATTTCTTGTTTTATAAGTAGTTTAAAATAATGGATATCTTGATATTTGAAGTTTGTAAGATATAGAAATCCATTGTCTCAAAAGGTTTCATTGTACATTTTCCATGCATTCCTTTTATTTTCAAAGGAATCCTAGATATAGAAACTGGGATATAAACTGATCAATTCATGTAGTGGTAAAGATTTTGCTGAGTCTCATGTACCATTATGGATTTAGAATTAATGCTTCCCCCTGTCATTTCCTTTTAACTGCCAGTGGGGGTATGAACTGATTGGGTGGGAGCTTGGCTATGTTCTGATTCGGTGGAGGTGTGTTCTAATTGGTTAGGGGTGTGGCTGTGCTTTGATTGGCTGGGGGGTTGGCTGTGCTCTGATTGGCTGGGGGAGTGTTCTGTTTGGTTGTGCTCAGGTTAGTCTGAGTTGCAGGGGGGTTTAAGATTTTGGGCTGCCTTGCTATTTTTTTCTGGAACCATTCATCTGTTTCCAAACTTTTTTGGAATTCAATTCCAGTTTGGCTGTCCAGTTGTGGTTTTAATTTAGCTTGGGTTCTTGTGGTTACTGGTGCTGCCAATTGTGACTCTGCCATCATTGGTTTAGACTCTGTTGCTCGTGTGCTGTTATATTGGGGCATGCATCTGGCAGGAAGTTCTTTCTCCCTGGTAAATGTTTAAATTGGAACTGGTGAAAACGCTGGGACCAGCGGGCTTGTTTGGGATTGAGTTTCCTGGGTGCTTTCAGGGCTTCCAAATTTTTGTGATCAGTCCACACCTGGAAGGGGATTTTGTTGCCTTCCAGGAATTGTCGCCACGTGAGTAATGCCCAACGTATCCCATATGCCTCCTTCTCCCATACGGGCCAGCAATGTTCTGTTTCCGTGAGTTTCTTGGATGTATATGCACAGGGTTGCAATACTCCATCATTGTTTTCTTGTAATAGAACAGCCCCCACTGCCACATCACTTGCATCTGCCTGTATTACGAAGGGTTATCCATGTCTGGGTGCCTTAGTACTGGTTCGGCAGAGAAAAGTCTCTTTAGTCTCTCAAACGCTGCTTGGCACTCCATTGTCCATGTTAGTGGCTGGCTAGGTTTTACTGAGGATGCTCCCTTCATTTTTAGTAAGTTAGTGAGGGGCAAGGCTATCTGGGCAAATGAGGGGATGAATTGGCAGTAAAAGTTTGCAAAGCCCAGGAAACTTTGTAGTTGCTTTCTTGTGCAGGGTGGGGCCCAATCTAATATTGCTCTGACCTTCTCTGGGTGTCAGAATCCAATTATATTTAATCTCTAGTTATCAACTAAAGAAAACCCCACTTCTGCCTTCCCTGGATTCGGTCATACGATGAAGGGAAGGGGGTGAACAAAGGGGCTTTATGCCTCTCACTTTATTCAGTATACTTCAAAGAGACTGAATGTGGATAGCACCAAAAGGCCTAATTATAACAAAGGGGGTTATTACCTTTCATGAAGTTTTCTCTGAAGTCTCCATCCATCTGGCAGTAAGGAAAAAGGGGGTGGGAATGTAATGCCTGAGACTGTTGCTGGAAGTAGGAGGAGATTGGTGGGGCTACTGGGAAACCCCTTAAAACCTTGAATGGGAGAGCTTGGACCCAAAGTCCTGTCTAGAACGCCTGCAACCATTTTCTCTTAATAAAGGATGCCTGTTGGAAGAATTATTCCAAGAGTTCTGTCTTCTTAAGATGCAAAGTGGGGTGGGTCCTTACATTAGACAGGACTTGCAAAATTAATCCACCTGGAAGGGAGACCCTTGCCAGGGGATTTTGCAAAAAATTACCATGTCAGAAAATGGAGAAAGAAAGGAGGAAAACTCCCTGGAAAGAGAGCCGCTGACCAAATTGGAACCTTGCCAGATGTTGGGATCCGAGAGGTCAGATTCCTCAGGAGAAGAAGTGGTGGAGACACGGGACCACAAGTGTCGCTGGTCAATGGGCGTTGGGAAGAAAAGTGAGTGGGGAAAGGAATCAAGAAAGGTGACCCTGAGATGGGGGCCCAAGCAACCAGAATGGAAGCAGGAGATGGAGAAATCCCTGCATGCAAGTGAAGAGGGAGAAAGCTGGGACACCGTACTCAGACTGGATCCTAGAGAAAGCTATTGACCTGATGAAGAGAACTCTCAGCTCCCTAGGAGAGGAGAATCCTGAGCCCTACGGTTGCCCCAGCTCCTGGAGCCACAAAGGGAGAGACACTAAGGGGGAAGTGGAACCTGCAACCCCAGGGACATCTGCTGATCCAGTAGTCCCCACCCCCGACTGAACCACAGATGGTGAGCTGGACGGAAGATACTACCACCAACAACGGAGGCACCGATCCATTCCAAGACGTCCGCCATTGGAGGCAAAATTCAAAGGGGAGCCAACACGCTTGGGGTTTTTCCTAACCCAAGTCCTCAGCTACATGGAGGAATATGGGCGGGACATCCCCAGCAACAAAGCCCGCATGGGGATCGTGCAATCTGCCCTGGATGGACCGGCTGCAGATTGGGTGGTGAACTTGCACGACTCCAATGCCCCAGAACTCAACGACTTCAACCATTTCATGTCCTCTCTGACAAGATGATTTGAAGACCCTCTGGCTGATCGCAAAGCCCGCAAAAGGATAAAAATGATGAGGCAAGGCAAACGCCCAGTGGCTGAATATACACAAGAATTCCGGGCCATTGCCAGCAAATTGAACTGGCCAGAAGACATCCTCCATAATCATTTCAAAGACGGACTAAATTATGACCTATATGACGCTTGCTTGCCCCGAGGGGACCCACACCAACTTGAGGAATGGTACATCTTGGCAGAGGAAGCAAAGATCGACATATTGAAGAGACACCGCCGAGGAAAACAATGGAGCCGCTCCCCACCTGAGTTGAAACACAAACCAGTGAAACCATTTGCTACAGCCAAGAAGAAAATGGGGTGTTTCAAGTGCAGAAGAGAAGGGCATCGAGTGTAGAATGCCGCTCCAAAGCCCCCCAGCACAACCCAGACAGATCCCCAATCAGCAAATCCAGAAAGTCTTCAGCTAAGCCAAAAGAAACTGCCATGAGAATGATGGAAATTGCAGAACCCCCCACCTCTGCTCATCAGGGGGAAAAAACTCCAGCCTACACTGCAGGGCATGTGGACACCTCAGATGACAGCTCGGAGGGCGAACCCCTGGTAAGTGGAGGCGTCGCACCCATCTTAAAGACAGTGACTATATTAATTCCCCCATTGCCCAAAGCCATGAAGGTGAAAGCCTTAATAGACTCTGGGTGCACCCGCTGCCTCATTAGCCCGACACTAGTGGGGAATCTGGGCATCCCATTGAGGAGACTGGAACAACCGATCTCATTTGGCCAGTTAGATGGATCCATACCAGGGGGGGTGCCAGCTACCCTTGCCACTCTACCAATACACCTCTCCCTGGGCAAACATGAGGAGGGCATAATGTTTGTGGTGACCTCAGGCATGGAATGCCCAATGATCTTAGGGATGGAATGGTTAAAAAAATGGAACCCCTGGGTAAATTGGAGGACGACAGAAATCAAATTCCCGAAGGGGGACCCTCTGGACTTAAAATCCCAAGGGGGCTACCAGAATCAAGAATAGAAAAAGCATCATGGGAGAGGAAAAGGGGCCACCAGAAATACCAGAGGAATACAGAGAAGTTTTACTGAAGTTGCTGAAGTTTTCAATGAGGAGAGGGTGAATGAGCTCCCCCCCCACCGATCCACAGATTGTGCCATTGAATTCAAGCCTGGGGCAAAACTCCCGCAGCCCAGATTATACTCCATGAGCCCAAAGGAGAAGGAGGAAATGGAATGATTCATTAAAAAAAACCTAGAGAGAGGGTTTATTGAGCCAGCCAAGCCTCAAGTGGCTGCCCTGGTCCTCTTTAGAGAGAAGAAGGACAGTTCTTTACGCTTATGCATGGATTATAGGGCCCTGAATACAATCAGTAAAAGCAACCTATACCCTCTGCCCCTCATGAAAGACATTCTGTCACACCTCTTGAAAGGGAATTTTTTTTCTAAACTAGACCTAAGGGAAGCTTACTATCGCATGAGAATTAAGGAAGGGGACGAATGGAAGACCGCATTTAACTGCCCCATGGGGTGCTATCAATTCAAAGTCTTGCCATTTGGATTACAAGGGGGCCCTGCAGTCTTTATGCAATTAATCAATGACGTTCTAAGGGAGCACCTGTTCAAGGGGGTCCTTGTTTACTTGGACGACATTCTTATCTTCACCAAAACAAAAGAGGAACATGTCAACCTTGTCAGAACGGTTTTAAAGAAACTGTGAGCTGCCCACCTATATGCCAAACTCTCAAAATGCGAATTCCACTAGGAAAGGATAGACTACCTAGGTTATCGCATATCCCCCCAGGGCATGAAATGGACCCAGAGAAGGTCAGAGCAGTATTAGATTGGGCACCACCCCGCACAAGAAAGCAACTACAAAGTTTCCTGGGCTTTGCAAACTTTTACCGCCAATTCATCCCCTCATTTGCCCAGATAGCCTTGCCCCTTACTAACTTACTAAAAATGAAGGGAGCATCCTCAGTAAAACCTAGCCAGCCACTAACATGGACAATGGAGTGCCAAGCAGCATTTGAGAGACTAAAGAGACTTTTCTCTGCCGAACCAGTACTAAGGCACCCAGACATGGATAAGCCCTTCGTAATACAGGCAGATGCAAGTGATGGAGCTGTTCTATTACAAGAAAACAATGATGCAGTATTGCAACCCTGTGCATATACATCCAAGAAACTCACGGAAACAGAACAGCGCTGGCCTGTATGGGAGAAGGAGGCATACGGGATACATTGATCATTATGTACGTGGCGACAGTTCCTGGAAGGCAACAAAATCCCCTTCCAGGTGTGGACTGATCACAAAAATTTGGAAGCCCTAAAAATGTCCAGGAAACTCAATCCCAAACAAGCCCGCTGGTCCCAGCATTTTTACCAGTTCCAATTTAAACATTTACCAGGGAGAAAGAACTTCCTGGCAGATGCATGCCCCAATATAACAACACACAACCAACAGACTCTAAACCAATGATGACAGAGTCACAACTGGCAGCACCAGTAACCACAAGAACCCAAGCTAAATTAAAACCACAACTGGACAGCCAAACTGGAATTGAATTCCAAAAAAGTTTGGAAACAGATGAATGGTTCCAGAAAAACAAAAATGTGTGCACAATGAGAGACAGGTTGCCTTGGGTAGGGGAAAAGTTATATATACCAACAACCCAAAGAGTCACATTCATGCAGCTTTGCCATGACACAAAATCAGCAGGGCATTTTGGATTTGTAAAAACTTTACATTTAATTAAACGGCAATTTTGGTGGCCATCCATAAAAAAGGACATAGAAAGTTACGTAGCCAGCTGCCCAAAATGTTCTACTGCAAAGAGGTTGCAAGTTAAATTGCCAGGACTATTACAAACAGTGGCAAATCCCTCAGCCCCCTGGAGAGAAATAGCCATGGATTTTATAGTGGAATTGCCAGAAAGCAATGGGAGTACTGTTGTCTGGACAGTCACGGACTTGTTTTCCAAACAGGTGCACTTTATCCCTTGCCAAAAGATTCCCACCGCAAAAGCCTTAGCAAAACGTTTCATCCAGCACATTTACAGATTGCATGGGGCACCCCAGTGCATCATCTCTGACAGGGGGGTGCAATTTACATCTGCATTTTGGAAGGAATTTTTATCCCTCTTAGGAACCACTCAGGGACTGACATCCAGCCACCACCCTCAGGGAAATGGGGGGCTGAAAAAATGAACTCAGTACTTCAGCAATATTTGAGATGTTTTTTGAATTTCCAGCAAAATAATTGGACGGACTTACTCCCTTTTGCAGAAGTTGCCTACAATAATGCAGTCCACTCCAGCACAGGTTACACTCCTTTTCAAATAGCCACTGGTCAAAGTTTCAACCCCATGCCAGAATTAACCCCAAACGAACCAATGATCCCATCACTGAAAGAATGGATGGAAAATCTACAAAACACCTGGCCAATAGTTAGAAAAGTGCTAGATGAAGCTAGGCAGGCATACAAAGCACAAGCCGATAAAAAAAGGGTTGAGCCTACACCATTCATTATAGGTGAAATGGTGTACCTATCTACAAAATACCTAAAGTCCCTACAACCCTGTAAAAAAACTTGGACCAAAATATATAGGGCCTTTTCCAATTAAAAGAATCATAAACCCAGTAACAGTAGAATTAGAATTACCTGTTTTCTTTCAGGTGGATCTGTCTTATTTTTGAGAGGCAGGATGTCATTATCCAATTATATTTCATCTCTAGTTATCAATTAAAGAAAACCCTACTTCTACCTTCCCTGGATTCTGTCATACGATGAAGGGAAGGGGGTGAACAAAGGGGCTTTATGGCTCTCTATTCCTTCAGTATACTTCAACGAGACTGAATATGGATAGCACCAAAAGGCGTAATTATAACAAAGGGGGCTATTACCTTTCATGTAGTTTTCTCTGAAGTCTCCATCCATCTGGCAGTAAGGAAAAAGGGGGTGGGAATGTAATGCCTGAGACTGTTGCTGGAAGTAGGGGGAGATTGGTGGGGCTACTGGGAAACCCCTTAAAACCTTGAATGGGAGAGCTTGGACCCCAAGTCCTGTCTAGAACGCCTGCAACCATTTTCTCTTAATAAAGGATGCCTGTTGGAAGAATTATTCCAAAAGTTTTGTCTTCTTAAGATGCAAAGTGGGGTGGGTGCTTACATTGGGTCCATTTCAATGCCCTGGGGGGATATGCGATAACGTAGATAGTTTATCATTTCCTGGTGGAATTTGCATTTTGAGAGTTTGGCACATAGGTGGGCGGCTCGCAATTTCTTTAAAACTGCTCTGACAAGGTTGATATGTTCCTCTTTTGTTTCAGTGAAGATAAGAATGTCGTCCAAGTAAACAAGGACCCCCTTAAACAGGTGCTCCCTTAGAACGTCATTGATTAATTGCATAAAGACTGCAGGGCCCCCTTGTAATCCAACTGGCAAGACTTTGAATTGATAGCACCCCATGGGGCAGTTAAATGCGGTCTTCCATTCGTCCCCTTCCTTAATTCTCACACGATAGTAAGCTTCCCTTAGGTCTAGTTTAGAAAAAAAATTCCCTTTCGAGAGGTGTGACAGCATGTCTTTCATGAGGGGCAGAGGGTATAGGTTGCTTTCACTGATTATATTCAGGGCCCTATAATCCATGCATAAGCGTAAAGAGCCATCCTTCTTCTCTCTAAAGAGGACCAGGGCAGCCACTTTAGGCTTGGCTGGCTCAATAAATTTTAAGTCCATGGGGTCCCCCTTCGGGAATTTGATTTCTGTTGTTCTTCAATTCACCCAGGGGTTTCATTTTTTAACCATTCCATCCCTAGGATCATTGGGCATTCCATGCTTGGGGTCACCACAAACATTATGTCCTCCTCATGTTTGCCCAGGGAGAGGTGTATTGGTAAAGTGGCTAGGGTAGCTGGCACCCCCCCTACTATGGATCCATCTAACTGGCCAAATGAGATTGGTTGTTCCAGTCTCCTCGACGGAATGCCCAGATTCCCCACTAGTGTTGGGCTAATGAGGCAGTGGGTGCAGCCAGAGTCTATTAAGGCTTTCACCTTCATGGCTTCGGGCATGGGGGGAATTAATATAGTCACTGTCTTGATGATGGGTGCGATGCATCCACTTACCAGGGGTTTGCCCTCTGAGCTGTCATCTGAGGCATCCACCGGCCCTGCAGTGTAGGCTAGAGTTCTTTCCCCCTGATGAGCAGAGGTGGGGGGTTCCACAATTTCCATCATTCTCATGGCAGTTTCTTTTGGCTTAGCTGAAGATTTCCGGATTTGCTGATTGGGGATCTGTCTGGGTTGTGCTGGAGGGCTTTGGAGCGGCATTCTACAGCTCGATGCCCTTCTCTTCCGCACTTGAAACACCCCATTTTCTTCTTGGCTGTAGCCAATGGTTTCACTGGTTCGTGTGTCAACTCAGGCGGGAAGCGGCTCCATTGTTTTCCTCGGCGGTGTCTCTTCAATATGTCAATCTCTGCTTCCTCTGCCAAGATGTACCATTCCTCAAGTTGGTGTGGGTCCCCTCGGGGCAGGCAAGCGTCATATAGGTCATAATTTAGTCCATCTTTGAAATGGCTAAGGAGGATGTCTTCTGGCCAGTTCAGTTTGCTGGCAATGGCCCGGAATTCTTGTGTATATTCAGCCTTGCCTCATCGTTTTTATCCTTTTGCCGGCTTTGCGATCAGCCAGGGGGACATGAAACGGTTGAAGTTGCTGAGTTCTGGGGCATTGGAGTCGTGCAAGTTCACCACCCAATCTGCAGCCAGTCCGTCCAGGGCAGATTGCATGATCCGGATGCGGGCTTTGTCACTGGGGATGTCCCGCCCGTATTCCTCCATGTAGCTGAGGACTTGGGTTAGGAAAAACCTCAAGCATGTTCGCTCCCCTTTGAATTTCACCTCCAATGGTGGATGTCTTGGAATGGATCGGTGCCTCCGTTGTCAGTGGTAGTGTCTTCCATCCAGATCGCCATCTGTGATTTGGTAGGGGGTGGGGACTACTGGATCAGCAGATGTCCCCGGAGCTGCAGGTTCCACTTCCCCCTTGGTATCTCTCCCTTTGCAGCTCCAGGAGCTAGGGCGGCCGTAGGGCTCAGGATTCTCCTCTCCTAGGGAGCTGAGAGTTCTCTTCATCAGGTCAATAGCTTTCTCTAGGATCCAGTCTGAGTACGGTGCCCAGGTTTCTCCCTCTTCACTTGCGTGCAGGGATTTCTCCATCTCCTGCTTCCATTCTGGTTGCTTTACCCCCCCGTCTCAGGGTCACTTTTCTTGATTCCTTTCCCCACTCACTTTTCTTTCCAACACCCATTGACCAGCAAGGCTTGTGGTCCCGTGTCTCCACCACTTCTTCTTCTGAGGAATCTGATCTCTCGGATCCTGATATCTGGCAAGGTTCCAGTCGGGGCAACGGCTCTCTTTCCAGGGAGTTTTCCCCCTCTCTTGCTCCATTGTCTGACATGGTAATTTTTTGCAAAATCCCCTGGCAAGGGTCTCCCTTCCAGGTGGATTAATTTTGCAAGTCCTGTCTAATGTAAGGACCCATCCCACTTTGCATCTTAAGAAGACAGAACTCTTGGAATAATTCTTCCAACAGGCATCCTTTATTAAAAGAAAATTGTTGCAGGCGTTCTAGACAGGACTTGGGGTCCAAGCTCTCCCATTCAAGGTTTTAAGGGGTTCCCCAGTAGCCCCACCCAATCACCCCCTTCTTCTAGCGACAGTCTCAGGCATTACACTCCCACCCCCTTTTTCTTTACTGCCGGTTGGAGGGAGACTTCAGAGAGAACTACATGAAAGGTAATAGCCCCATTCTTATGGTTAGCTCTTTTGGTGATATACACATCCAGTTTCTTTGAAGTGTACCAAAGGAAATGAGGGCCATAAAGCCCCTTTGTTCACCCCTTTCCCTTCATCGTATGACAGAATACAGAGAAGGCAGAAATGGTATTTTCTATAGTTGATAACTAGAGATGAAATATAATTGGATTCTGACAGTCATACAACCCGCCTTGCCTACCCTACAAGGTTGCATCCAAAAATGGTGCCGGAACTCCGTTCTGGGTGTTCTATGAGAAAAAAAGCCCTGTATATATTTATATTATTTTATTCAAATACAAATAACACAAACATAACAAATATAAATTTAATTAAAAAACCAGTTTAAAAAATACAAATACTACAGTGGACCCACACTCCTGGAGACTATTTTTATTACCTATATTTCTTCTCATATAACAAATAGCAATATACAATATATTTCAACTGTGCCCTTATCCCCTTCAAAACAGCATGTATTCTTGGGCAGGTTTATTCCCTTTGCCTTCCACCAAAACTGTTTTTATGAAATCATCCCATATTTCATTATAATTATTTATTTTAATTATCCCTTTTTTAAATTTAATTTCTGTTGTTAACATCATTTATTGCCATATTCCATATTTCATTATACCACTCATTTCTAGTTCTTTAATTTCCTCCTCCAACCTTTTTGTATGTTTCTCTTTTTGTTTTTTATATTATAAGAATATTTTATTCCTTAACCTCTTACCACTGCTTTCATTGCATCCCATATTACTACCTCCTTTTTCATTTATAGTCCATATGTCTTTTAATTCTCTTTCAATTTTCTCTAAAATCTCTTTATTTTTAAAATCCTCAAGTCCGTTCTCCATCTACTTGCCTGTTTATAATCATAAACTATTTCCATTTCTATAGTTACCATTGCATGTTCTAGTATTTTAATTATTTTTATCTCTGCTTTCGTTATTTTAGATAATATTTCCAATGTTACAAATATATAATCTATTCTTGTAAAATTTTTATGTCTACTGGAAAAATATGTATCTCTTTTGATTGCCATGTAATTCACTCCAAACATCTTTTAATCTATTTCTATTAATAAATTTTCTTAAGTCTGTATTATTATACTTTATTTCTGCTTTTGATGGATTAGAGTTATCAATTCCTATATCCATAACCACATTATAATCAACTGCCATTATCACATAACCTTTTTTAATTTCTTCTATTTCTTTATATACCCTATCATAAAACTCTCTTTGATTTGTATCAGGTGCATACAAATTTCCTAAAATGACCTCTTGTCCATAAATCAAGCCTTAAATTATAAGAAATCTTCCCATATCATCCCTTTTTATGGCTTTTATCTTAAATTCACATCTTTTAACTACCATGATTGCTACCCCTCTTGCTTTTGATGTACCAAATGCCTTTACATATACATCAGCCCAATATAACCTAAGTTCATTCACCCCTTCTTTTTTTGATGTTTCTTGTAAAAATACAATATCTATTTTCTTTTTGTTAATTGATTTTTCAATTCTTGCTTGTTTATATTTCTCTCCCAAGCCATGTAGCTACCTTCAATGATTTCCCCATCTATTTCTTATATTACATATTCCCTTTGGTCTCCATATATGCTCTAACATAAATCTTACAAAATAAAACTACAAAGTAAGCATATTGACCCAAAAAATAAATAGTCTCTTACCCACCCATAAACATATATGTTGTCCACCTTTCCTTCTTCAGGAGATCTTTCTCCTCTCTGCTGCTTCAGGCCTCTGGGGGGGGGGGAGAGGAGCCATCCCTGCACGGACTTTGATCGCCCACTTCACCTCCCTTGACCATCATTACCTTTAATTTCTACACCCAAACATATATTATAAAATTACAAATACTTATATGCTATCTCTACAACGAACTTGTAACTCCTGTTGCTTCATCCAGCTTCCCTTTCTCCTGTAGATATTCTTTATTGATGATTCCATACTCCCTTAATTTCTCCATCGCCTCCTCCTTTGTTCCAACTCTGTAAAATCTTCCCCCATAAGAAAATCTCCAAAAACCCAGATATCCCCAGCTATAGTTAATATTAGTTTTTTTCAATATTTGACAAACTTGATGCACCTCTTTCCTCCATTGTAAAGTCTCATTGCATTAATCTAGAAAAACTTGAATCTGATGCCCCCCAAACATTATAGATAACATGTTTTGCAATTTGCGCATCAATTGCTCTTTTTTTGCATATGATCAGAATTGCACCACAATATCTCTCAGCAATTTTCTTCCCAACCTTTTTGGGCCGATTCTATGTATTGCATCAATATCATATCTTGTAAAGGGGACATCTGGGAGGATCGAGGTAGCTCAATCCAATACTAATTGAATCAATTTTGCTTCATTTTCTCCACGTATACATAAATTTGATCAGCGCTGATGATCACATATCTCAATCAATTTTTTTTTCACCTGATGCATCATAGTTGTCTGACTTTTTAACACCTTATCATGTTCTCCCATCTGAGTCTTCACTTCTGTAATATTTTGTGTCATATCCTGACTTTGTTTTGCCAGATCTGTTATTCTTACATCCATCTTGTCCATTTTATCTTTTATTTGCTTTAATTCCTCCTCTATGTTTGTCTTCATTTCTTTTATATTTATCTTCATTTCTCTTAACTCTTGTAAGAGAATATCAAGTTTATCTGGTTGGGTCAGTGACTTTTCAGGTGATGTTTTCCTCACATCCATTTCTAAGGCTTTTTCCACTCGAATCAGATGTAAATCTGAAGGTCTAAGGCCTGCTTTGGGTCTTTGCCAAACTCTTTCTGCACTTTGGCTGCATTTTGACATCCAACCACCAAAAAGAGCTCTTAATCTTCTAAGAACTTTTACACAGTCTATAGTCCATACACATCACTTCTTCTCTTTGTCTTGTCCTTATCAACTTATCTCCGTGAAAGTGACATGATGGAAATAAAAAAATCCAAAGGCAGCAACTATCTTTATTACACATGCCTTATCAAGGCTCTGTCTTCAAGGTATTTAATATTTTCACTTTCTCCAGATCTCAACATTTCGACTGGAAGGAGGAAGTAACAGGCCTTCACACTGTATACACTGTACACTTATAAATCAGCTATTATCTTTTCAGCTGTACTCCTTTAAACTCTCTCCAAATTCTTTCTCCTATCAGTCTTCAATCATAGGGTGCCTCCTCTCCCCATCAGCCTTCAAAAACCTCTCAAATCTCTTAATCAAACATCCAAATTCAGAGATTCTCTGGGACAATGTCCAAAACCGAATCAAATACAATCCAAACTTCAGGAGGAAAGCAAGGGAAGTAACTCACATTTCCTAATCTCTTAAATTTTCATAGTCCTTAATTGAGTGTTATATTTCTTAATCAATACTCTGTGATGGTCCGGAGGAGGCAGAAATTCAGCGTCCATCATCTATTCAAGCTAGTTCCACCCCTCCCCCTGTCATTTATAATTTAAATCATAATTTATGATTTCTCCATTCAGACAAGCTTTTACTATTATAAAAGAATGCAGGCTTGAACTTCAGAGAGGGGTATGCAACTGGCTCAGTTGGTTCTCTGTCTGTACAGTTCGTATCTCTTTCCAGATTTTCCAATGGATCTGCAGCTTTCAAATCATATTCTTTTTGTGAATTTAATTTATCCAAAGCTATATGCATCTGAATATTTTCAAGAGCCATTATCATTTCATCAAACTTTTTAAAAAGGCTTTCAACTAAAAAATTGAATGTTACCAAAAGATTTTTCTGGATATCAGCCACCCTTACTTGTTTGTAACTTGATGCATTATTCTATGTAACTTAGTCAGGAAATAAGAATGGTGAAACAAAAGAACAAAAATAAAAACAGGAAATATATTTTCTGGGTATTTTGATCTGAAATTAAAATTAAAAAAAAATGAACTTCAAGTATTTTGCAAATTTAAAAAAAATGCAAAAAAAAACCCCCTGTAATGAGAGTCCAATATTAATGTAAATCATATGAAAGCACTTTCGCCATCCAAGGACATGCCGTGTTTCCTTATAGGAAAATGAATTTTTTAAAAAATAACAATATGAATTAAAGGAAAAAGGAAAAAAAAGAACAGCTACAGTCCAGCAAGGGGTTAAAATAAATCACCATTCAGATAAGCAGTCAACTTTTAAAGATTAAAAAGCAGAGTGAAAGAGGAAATTCAAAAAGTGGAGTTAAAACTCAGGCATACTTAAGAAAATGAACTGCTGAAAGGAAGAGAGATGCCCACTCCCAAAGGAAACTGGAATCTTCAAGACTCATCTTACCAGATTGATCCATGGCCATCTAAAAGCCATCTTTGGTCATCTTTGGTTTAGCTATAATATGTTGCACAAGTTCGATGGACAATTGCACCGTATTTTTGAAGGTTATAGCAGCAAGATTATAAATCCTGTACCATAAATTGAAGGATTATTGCCAATGTAGTCATGGTTCTGATAGATAAGACCAGTAGAAGAGAACTCCAAGACAAAACATTTCCTTAAAGAACATTTATTTGGCTATGTAGTATCGACACGATCAAAAGTGAAACCAAGACTGAAGTTTCTTCCCAAAGGTTACAATGTTACAAAGTTAAACTTCCCACCCCAGTAATATGTCATAAATCACATTCCCCAATTAAGTTGAGTGGCTTTCTAATGGAAGCCTCAGCCCACCAAAATGCAATCAACAATGACCTCGGTTCCCACAGAACAAGTTATTGTTTTGACTAAGCTAAAAAATACTCATCCCCCCTCCCAATTCTATGGCAACCAAAAATGGCTTCAGCCAAATTTGTTTGTAGTGTGACAGTTGACATGCCTTAAAATTTCCTATATGATCCAAGTATTAAAAAAGAACAAAAGAAAACAATTGGAAAGTTAATGAACCAACTAAGGGGAAAAAACCCCAGAACTATAAACATTTTGAACATAAAACAAGCAAAAATGCATTTTTTCAAAAGGTTAAGGTACTTAAAATGCTTCCCCTGGGTCACAGAGATTCTTAATTAATGACAATTAAACATGTTTAATCAAGAATCTGTGCAAATATACTATTTTAGCATCCGGTTACTACTGTATTTCAAAACTCCATATTGCTAATTATGCAGGAAGGTATGAACTTCAAATAAATAATATTTTATGCAGAAATCTAACAAGAGTCACTTCCAAATAATATATGAAGCAAAATTTATGTTGTACAGTTATTAAGTGTTTATTTGTAATTTGCTGGCTTTCTTGAAGTATGAATTGACATTGGAAAAAGCTTAATATTATTATCTTATATTGAAATGGTTTTTATTATAAAATTTGTTTTTTTATAATGTTGGTATTTAAAAATGCCAATATATCAATATTTATATGTATTAAAAATTTTTAATCTGCTATATAATCTTTGCAATGCTCTAATGATGACTCAGGATTAGGGTAACTCAAGTTGTTATATAATACCTAATAATATATCATTTTATTTGCATGATGAAATAATATGAAATAGCATATTTCATCATATGAAAGTATAAGTAATAAACCATACATTGCATCTGTCATTATGTTTGGTACGTTACATAATTTGTACCATTTATGAAATGAAATCATGGTATTTATGATTTCTACTGGATTCATTATATCACATTTTATGTTCCTAAAATATCAACTTTTTATTCTATATAAAGTAAAATTGAATAGAACACTTAGAAAGAAAAAAAGCATGAACAAAATAGCACCATTTATGCTTAATAAAGAGAGCTCTTTCCATGAAGTGGTGTAGTGGGCTAGTGGTACAACTGCTCACCTCCTACCTGGAAGGTTGACCGTTCATTGCTACAATAGGTAACAGCAGATGTTTCTCTCCTTGGGTGAAAAGAAAAAAAATATCTCCTGTGAACTCCACATAGGCATCAGGAAGGCACCCGGCCAGTGAATGTTCACCTCCACTCAATTGCTCTGATTCTACTCCAAATAGGGACTACAGGGTCATATAAAAAAAGAGTTATTTCCATGATATAGAAATGTCTCTACACATTCTCATTTGAAACTACTTATCATTCTTCAGGGCTGCTTTTAAGGCAGACATCACATCTTTCAGTATTGGAATTTTTTCTCTTTCTTGAGCCTGGTTAGTCACTTGAACAGCTAATTGATGGGACGGGAGCACTGGCTGAATTATTTCAGGTTTGGAGCAATTGTAGTGCAGCATCCTTGACAGTGTGCCTGCCAGGAAATCCTTTCCCCAGGAAGATAGTGCAGGTTAAAGTTAAAGTGGTTAAAATATTGCATCCACCATGCTTGTTTAGGAGAGAGCTTGCAAGGTGTTTTAGTGCCTCTAAATTCTTGTGGCCAGTCCATACTTCAAAAGGTATTTTACACCCCTCTAAGCAATGCCTCCGTGCCAGAAGCACCCATTTCACAACATAAGCCTCTTTATTCCACATTGCCCATCATTGTTCTGTTTTAGAAAGTTTTTGAGAGGTGTAGGCACAGAGCTGCAAGTGTCCGCTTTCATTTTCCTGCAGTAACACAGCTCCCACAGCCTCATCACTAGCCTCAGCTTGTATAACAAATGGTCTCGCCGGGTCAGGGTGTTTTAATACAGGTTTGGCCACAAAGAAAAGCAAGTTTCTCAAATGTGGCTTGGTGTTCCATGGACCATTTAAGTGGCTGACTAGGTTTAAGTTTATCCCCTTCTTTTGTTTTTAGTAAGTTCGTAATGGGGAGGGCTATTTGGGCAAACGAGGGAATGAACTGCCAGTAAAAGTTAGTGAACCCTAGGACAGGGCTTTTCAACCTTTTCACCCATTGTACCACTTTTAGGATATGGCAATATCCGAGTACCACCAGTCGCCTAGCAAGGTGTCAAAAACTTGATGACCCCCCCCCAAAAAGGAAAAAAGTCATAAAGTACAGGTAGTCCTTGACTTACAATAGTTCACTTAGTGACTGTTTGAAGTTACCATGGCACTGAAAAAAGTGTCCCCAAGCCACAGCCGAGCAAGACATCTGCCTGCCCACCCAGCGACGCTCTTCCTCCTGTCTGAGGTTTTCATTGTTCTGAGCATTTCTGTTGAGGATTGGTAGTGGGGGTGGGGTGGGTGTTTGGCTTTTATTACCCCTCCCTGTCTGCTGGATGGCTGCAGGTTTTGGTCACTTCACATGACCCTGGGACACTGTGACCTGGAGGGGCTGCAACATTTCAGCTGATCGATGCTTCTTCTGGGCTCAGCAGAAGCACCAGAATCAGTGCCAAGCTCCAGCTTGGAATCTGACGCTGATCCTGGTGCTTCTGCTGAGCCCTGACAGCCCTGCAATTCCAGCCATCTCTCACTCAGACTTGTGCGGTGCTGCCACCGGTTTAGCTCATTCCCCTCCCCCGCTACCACTTTTCTAGGATGGTCGTGTACCACCTGCCAGGTGCCAATGTACCACAGGTGGTACCGTACCACTGGTTGAAAAGCCCTACCCTAGGAAACTTTGCAGTTTCTCCCTAATGCAGGGTAGTGCCCAACTCCACACTGCTCTGATTTTCTCCAGATCTATTTCAACCCCCTCATGCAAAATATGGTAGCCTAGGTAGTCTATTTTACTCTGGTGGAATTTACATTTAGAAAGTTTGGCATATAGTTTGGTGGCTTATAGCTTTTGGAGGACCACTCTCACGAGCTTCATGTGCTCTGCTTTGGTTTTAGTGTAGATTAAAATGTCATCCAAATGCACAAGCACCCCTTTGTACAAATGTTCATGCAGAACCTCATTAATTAATTGAATAAACATGGCCTTGGAATTCAAAAGGGAACATCATAAATGGAAACAGCCCAGTGGGCAGTTAAAAGCAGTTTTCCATTCATCTCCTTTTCTGATTTTCACTCAGTAATAAGCTTCCGACAAGTCCAACTTTGCCCTTTTCAAAGTGGGCCAGCATGTCTTTCATCATGTTTTACACACACACAGTGTTTAACCCTGTATAGTACACACATAGACGAAGGGCCCAATCTTTCTTTTCTCAGAATAGGACTGGGGCTGTGACCCTAGGTTGTGCTAGCTGGCTGAAGTCTCGAGCCAAGTTTTTTATCAATGAACAGCCAGAGTTCTTCCAGCTCTCTAGGAGTCATTGAGTACAGTTTCAGGTTTGGCAACTTGGCACCAGGCAAGATCTCTATAGCACGGTCTGTGAGGGGGGAGTTCGTCTGAACCCCTCTTGCCAAATATATTTTGGAGTCTTGATATTCTTGGGGATGGCAGAGAGGTCATTTCCTTGCATCACCACCTCTAATTTGTTTTTAGGGGTGATTGCCTTAATTGGTTTCTGCTGGGGTTGGGAAGAATGGCTTATCCAGAATTTTAACAGCCCCTTCCTCCACATAAGGGTTCAATTTTTCAGCAAGGCCAGCCCTAGGACTAAAGGTTTTTCCATCCCGGGTGCCACTCTGAAACTCATTACTTCCAAGTGCACCTCCATCTGCATACCTATAGGTTCAGTGGCAAATGTTGCGAGGATGTCCCCTGCGACAAAGCCATCTAACTGACAAAATGCCAGCAGGACTTTTAACTGTCTCTGCCAAAGTCCCAGTTTCTTGACCAGTGCTGGGTGCAAGCTGAGTCTAACAGGGCTCTGAGACTAGCTTTCAGCCCAGAACCAGGAAAGTTCATCTCTATAGGGACAGTCACTTGTGTGACCAGGTCACTTAGCAGGGGGTTAGAGCCAATGTCAGTGTCCATGAACCTCTGGCATCGTCTGGTGGGACTGGAGTTCCCTCAGCCTTTTTGGTGTTGGGGTGAACTCCACAACTTCCACTCCTTTCAGCACTGTCTTTTTGGCTTGTGATGTCACCTTTCGGGGGTTCTTCATGGGGCTTGGGCAGTTCTTCTTTACTGGATGCCCAGTTTTGATTCTTCAGCTTGATGCCCCTCTTGGCCATACTTGACACAGGCAGTAGATCTGGCTTGCGAAAGTTTTTCCAGGATTTTGCTGCTCAGTACTTGTTTGGAGTTTGATTGATCTCCACTTCTTCAGCAAGCATGCACCAGTTGTGCAGAGTTGCAGGGGCTCCTCGAGCCATGCAAGCATTTGTAAAACAGCTGATGATGATGTCTTCTGACTAATTGAGTTAGCGTGCCAGATCGCAGAATTCCTCATTGTGCTCCCCCATGGCTCTGCACCCTTGCCTTACAATCTTAATGTGCTCTCTGGCTTTTTGATCTGTGAGAGGGTCCTCAAGCTGGTGATGGAGCACAGTCATAAAATGATTGAAATTCATCAGCTCTGGAGTGTTTGCTTTGTGGAAGGTCACCATCCAGTGAACAGCTGCCAACATGACACACCTCACTTTGGCAACTTTGGTGGGGATGTCTGGCCCATACTTCTGCATGTAAGTTAGGACATGAGCCAGGAAAATCCCAGTGAGTCCCTATCAAATCTTACTCCCAGTGGAGGGGCCTTCCTTCTCTGTGGGTCTGTGATTCTGGCATGCCGACTTGACTGGCCAGAAGACATCCTTGTCAGCTGTTTTAAAGATGGGCTAAACACATAATGTAATTCTGCTTAATGTAAGGATTTGACACAGCTGTCCCTCTCAGGAAAGCATGACTCTTGATGCCAGGTGGTCAATCAAAAGAACTTTTACTGAGAAATAGTGGTTGCAGTAAAGCCAGGCAGAATCTAACATTCCCGTGCAAAGCAACAAGCTATTCTTCCAACTTTGAAATCCAACTCCCCTGGCCAGTCTACCGGTAGCCAATACAGTGCCACAATGTTGTTTTGAGAACACCAAAGCACAGACCAGATAACAGTTCATCGTTGGAGCACAGCAACCTTGGTATCAGGCTGGAATCAATTGGGAATGAGTCTGTTCCATCTCTGAAGATGATCCCTCTCTCTAATTCCCCAGCAACTACAGCATTACAGCAAAAGCAAAAGTATGCAAAGAATGCTTCCCCGAGAGCCTCCCCCCCCCCCAGAATGGCAGGGAACCTGAAAAAGGAGACCTGATAGCTGTATTGGATTATGATATCTGAAAAGGATAATACTGTCAGGGAGAAACCATAGCATTAGTGTTTCTAGCTTGCCCCAGATCTTCTCACATTATGCCAATAATTCAGGGAAACCCAGTATTCAAATAAAAATTTTCTGAAGGAATGCAGTCCTGTGAGGTTTCTTGCCCCAGTTCAGAATTCTTAAGAAGAAGAATGCTTAAGGCTCTTGAGAAAACATTTCTAAGTTAGGTTTGGAAGCAAAAAACTGAGAGTGATAAAAATAAGATAGACTTAAAGTGACCCCATTTTTAGTCTGCTGGCAGTATAAAGAAAGTGTGAGCTTTCTATTAATTCCCATTTACTTATTTTTTATTAAATTTAGTGGCTGCCAGAAACAGAAGACTCTGGGCAGCTTATACTTTAAATACTAAAAGAAAAAAACAATAAAGTAAAAAAGAACAGTGTACATCCAGCAAAAGAAATAAAACAAAACCATATATGTAGAACCCATGTTCTTGAAGGCCAGTAGGAAAAGTTGCCAAGGCAATGATCAAATAAGTGATCATTGATCTTGATCCCAGATCAAGAAAATAACTTGAGAAACTATCTCAGAAAAGCCCCTTGCCCCAAGATGGAGGTAGGAGAAAGCAGATTTACAATATTAGCAATAAAAGTTGCTCAGATCTACATTGGTTTCTTAGTCTTGACTGACATTAATCTTACTATCTATATCTTGGTGGGGGGGTTGCTTGTTGTTCATTTATAATGCTTTTCATTGTTTTATTAGTTGACTGTTTTTCATGCTTGTTGATGTCGAACAAGTAAAAATCAAGATACAGTTTTGCTAACTAGAGTGAGTAATATGTTTGCTTACTTTGCTCTGAATTTACAGAATGACAGAATTGGAAGGGACTTTGGAGGTCTTCTAATCTAACCCCCCTGACTGTCCTTAAAAACTTCTAATGTTAGAGCAACTCACAACCTCTGGAGGCAAGTTGTTCTACTGATTAATTGTTTTAATCAGGAGAGGTTAGTCCTTTTCTGATTAGCTTCCATCTATTGTTTCTTTTCTTGCCTTCAAATGTTTTGGAGCAATGATCGGCAAACTTTTTGGCACCAGGGATTGGTTTCATGGAAGACAAATTTTCCACAGATTGGGGGGGAGGTAGTTTCAGTTTCTCTGAAGGTTTACCCCTTCTTTTGTCATGGCTTCCTTAGAGCCCAGTTCAGAGGAGGAGGAGTTGGAACTGGGTCCATCTGATGGAGATGGTACATCTCCCTTGGCCTGCGTGGAGAGGCATTCAGGGAGAAGGTCAACCAGACAGACACACAGTGGAGGATGAAATACTGACAGACAGTGGTACTGACAGGCAGCAGATCACCTCTGATGAGGAACAGATGCCTCTCTCACATGATCCAAGGGCATGGAGAATGGAGCATAGGTAAGCTCAGAGAAGGGCTACAAGTCTACTTGGGAGAAGGTTGGCCCACCCCTCCTCACAAGGAACACCTGGAGTGGATTAATGTAAGGAGAAGCGAGGGGAGTTAGTCTTTGCCAGAGGCAATTGTTTTGTTTGACTCATGCTTTTTGTCTTGCTTCAAAGACTACCATTAATTTTGATCTTATGGACTGCTTTTGTCCTTTGCTTTGCTTTATTTTCAGAATTGCTCTTACTGTGTACTTTGTCTTTGTCCTGAGGACTGCCATTTGTTTTATGCTTTGCCTTATGGATTTTCCTGGTAATATATGGGCTGTTTTGGGGGGGACTGAGGGTGGTTGCCTCCAGGCTTGTATGGAATGGAGCCTTCCTGGTCATTGGAGGGCTGTTTGTTGAACCCTTCTTGAGGGCAATGAAATACTCTCTAAAGGCCTGCCTTGCCTTAACCACCTGGGTCATACAGTAGTGGCCAAAATTGTGTCTAATGTAAGGACCCACCCCACTTTGCATCTTAAGAAGACAGAACTCTTGGAATAATTCTTCCAACAGGAATCCTTTATTAAGAGAAAATGGTTGCAGGCATGCTAGACAGGACTTGGGGTTCAAGCTCTCCCATTCAAGGTTTTAAGGGGTTCCCCAGTAGTCCCACCCAATCAACCCCCCTTCCAGTGATAGTTTCAAGTATCACAATTCCACCCCCTTTCTTCTTTCTTCCATCTGGATGGAGACTTCAGGTAACTACATGAAAGGCAAATACCCTGCTTTGTTATGATAAGGTCCTCTAGTGCTAACGCTTTGATTTACAATAAACACACATTCAGCATTCAGCTCTTTGAAGTGTACTGAAGGAAGTGAGGGCCATAAAGCCCCTTTGTTCTCCCCCTTCTCTCCCTCTGATGGCAGAATCCAGAGAAGGCAGAATTGGGAGTTTCTAAATTTGATAATTAAAGATGAAATATAATTGGATTCTGACACCTTTTGGGAAAAGTGTACAGTAGAAATGCCACCTTTGGTTAAGCTTCCACAATTTTTCTTCTAATTTTTTAATAACTGTAGCCTTGTTCATTTAATAATACTATTTTACATCACTTTCTATGCACTATTTAATTTTATTACATTTGATAGGCTCACTAAATGAAAGAAAAAACCCCAACCAACTTGATAGTGATCACATAACACACTGACAAATGTCCTCCTCTCAGCTTCAATACATGACATCAATAACTGAATCCTATTGTGATCTGATTGGATCATTGCCAAAACAAGATGATACCTGATTGGGTCTCTAAACACTCATACTCATTGGCTACAATCAGATGAAGGAAAGCTACTGATATCAACCTAAGCAAGTTGTGCTTCCTTTTTCTGGTTATTTGGCTATAATGTTTCATAGAATACAGTAAAGATAATTGAACAAACTTTGTTGCATTACATTCTTGATTAAATTATCTTTCCATTGATATATAATTTTATGGTACTACTTCAAAAAAACTGGTGTTATTACCCATCAAATCTCAAAAATACACTTTTCCCCAAAGGTTTCCACAATTTTGGCCACTACTGTAAGATCTTTGCTGCAGCCCCCTTAGATATTGGGACTCTTTTATCATATCAAAATCCTTCTTTCAACTAGACATAACAATTGCTGCAACTGTTCTTCATATGTTTTAGCCTTGAGCCCCTTAATTATCCATGTTGCTCTTCTCTTCACTCTTTCTAGAGTCTGAACATCTTTTTTATATGAGGGCAACCAAAACTGGATGCACTATTTCAAGTGTGGAATTAAGGAAACTGACTAGAGTATACAGGTGCAAATAAAATTAGAAATTATTACAGTAATTTTTCCAACATTCAATCAAATAACAGGTAATTTAGTGCTTTCCAATTGTTTTAACATGACATCAATAAATCTAAGCTAATGTAGCCCATAGTCCAAAATATCAAAAGAGTATAGTTTCCCTAATTTAGTATCTGTTCATCATGTCAGCTTGAGAATTATAACTCTAATAGAGAACTGAAGTTTAGTAAAGATTAATCTAAACACTGAAAATAATGCATATGTGTGAGTGTATAATGATCAAAGTTACATTGAAATATTTCTGATTCTTGATACATTGGTTTTACAACCTGTTATCATTAATTTTACACACACAAGAGAAACCCCTTTTTAATATTTGATCAGCTTTATTTACAGCTTTGTGTTCAGTTTGATAAAGAACACCTACATAATTTTACAGGACTCTAAAGGATAAGTTGGAAAATGAGCCTCTCAGGTCAAAAAGTATCCAATATGCTACTGGGAAAGAGCAGAATAGCACCAGAAAGAGTGAAGCAATTGTGCCAAAGCTGAAAGGATGCTCAGCTGTGGATGCATCTGGTGGTGAAAAGAAAGTCCAATGCTGTAAAAATCTTTTCTCCATAGGAACCTGGAATGTAAGATCCATGAATCAAGGCAAACTGGACGTGGTCAAACAAGAGATGACAAGACAGAACATAGACATCTTAGGAATCAGCAGACTAAAATGGATAGGAATGGGTGAATTTAATTCAGAGGACCATCAGGTATACTATTGTGGGCAAGAATCCCTCAGAAGAAATGGAGTAGCCTTCATAGTCAATAAAAGAGTAGGAAAACAATACTGGGATACAATCCCAAAATGACAGAATAATCTCAGTGCAAATCCAAGGCAAACCATTCAATATCACAGTAGTCCAAGTCTATGCCCCAACCACTAGTGCTGAAGAGGATGAAATTGACCGGTTCTATGAAGGCCTATAGCAACTTATAGAATCAACACCAAAAAATGATGTCCTTATCATCATGGGGGATTGGAATGCTAAAATAGGAAGCCAAAAGATAACTAGAATAACAGGCAAGTTTGGCCTTGGAGTATAAATGAAGCAGGGCACAGGCTGATAGAATTTTGTCAAGAGAATACGATGGTCATAGCAAACACTCTTTTCCAACAACCCAAGAGACGGCTCTACACATGGACATCACCAGATGGTCAACACAGAAATCAGATTGACCATGTGCTCTGCAGCCAAAGATGGAGAAGCTCTATACAGTCAGTAAAAACAAGACCAGGAGCTGACTGTGGCTCAGATCATGAGCTTCTCGTTGCAAAATTTAGGCTTAAATTGAAGAAAGTAGGGAAAAACACTAGGCCATTCAGGTACGAACTAAATCATATCCCTGATGAATATACGGTAGAAGTGACAAATAGATGTAAGGAATTAGATCTGATACAGTGCCTGAAGAACTATGGACGGAGGTTCGCAACATTGTACAAGAGGTAGCAACTAAAACCATCCCAAAGAAAAAGAAATGCAAGAAAGCAAAATGGCTGTCTGAGGAAGCTTTGCAAATAGCTGAGGAAAGAAGGGAAGCAAAAGGCAAGGGAAAGGAACCCAATTGAATGCAGAATTCAAGAGAATAGCCAAAAGAGATAAGAATGCCCTTTTAAATGAACAGTGCAAAAAATAGAAGAAAACAATAGAATAGGGAGAACCAGAGATCTCTTCAAGACAATTGGAGATATGAAGTGAATGTTTCATGCAAAGATGGGCATAATAAAGGACCAAAAAGGCAAGGACCTATTAGAGGCAGAAGAGATTAAGAAGAGGTGGCAAAATTACACAGAAGAACTATACAAGAACGAGCTTAGCATCCCTGATAAGCACGATGGGGTGGTCACTGACCTTGAGCCAGACATCCTAGAATGTGAAGTGAAATGGGCCTTAGGAAAGCTGAGCAACAACACAGCTAATGGAGGTGACAGTATTCCAGCTGAGCTATTCAAAATCTTAAAAAACGATGCAGTAAAAGTGCTACACTCAATTTGTCAGCAAATTTGGAAAAATGAACAGTGGCCACAGGATTGGAAAAGGTCAGTTTACAATCCAATTCCAAAGAAAGGCAATGCCAAAAAATGTTCAAACTATCGCACCATTGCACTCATTTCACATGCAAGTAATGTTATGCTTAAAATCCTACAAGCTAGACTCCAGCAGTATGTGTATTGAGAACTTCCAGAAATACAGGCAGGATTTCAAAGAGGCAGAGGAACTAGAGATCAAATTGCCAACATACGTTGGATCATGGAGAAAGCTAGGAAGTTCCAGAAAAACATCTACTTCTGCTTTATTGACTATGCTAAAGCCTTTGATTGTATGGATCACAACAAATTGTGGCAAGTTCTTAAAGAGATGGGAGTACCAGACCATCTTATTTATCTCATGAGAAACATATATGCGAGTTAAGAGGCAACAGTGAGAACTGGACACGGAACCATTGATTGGTTCAAAATTGGGAAAGGAGTCCAGCAAGGCTGTATTCTGTCACTCTGCCTATTTAACTTATATGCAGAGGGCATTATGAGAAAGGCAGGGCTAGACGAATCAAAAGTTGGAATTAAGATTGCCGGGAGAAATATCAACAACCTAAGATATGCAGATGATATTACTCTAATGGCAGAAAGTGAAGAGGAACTAAAGAGCCTCTTGATGCGGGTGAAGAAGGAGAGTGCAAAAGTTGGCTTGAAACTCAACATTAAGAAAACCAAGATCATGGCATCCAGCCCTCTCAATTCCTGGCAAATAGATGGGAAAGAAATGGAGGTAGTGACAGATTTTATCTTCTTGGGCTCGAAGATCACCACAGATGGGGACTGCAGCCAAGAAATTAAAAGACACTTGCTCCTGGGGAGGAAAGCTATGGCAAATCTAGACAGCATACTAAAAAGCAGAGACATCATCCTGCCAACAAAAGTACGTATATTCAAGGCCATGGTTTTCCCAGTTGCAATGTATGGCTGTGAAAGTTGGACCATAAGAAAGGCTGAGTGCAAAAGAATTGAGGCCTTTGAACTATGGTGCTGGAGAAGACTCCTGCGAGTCCCTTGGATTGCAAGGCGTTCAAACCGGTCAGTCCTAGAAGAGATCAACCCCGACTGCTCTTTAGAAGGCCAGGTCCTGAAGTTGAAACTGAAATACTTTGGCCACCTAATGAGAAGGAAGGACTCACTGGAGAAGGGCCTAATGCTGGGAAAGATTGAGGGCAATAGAAGAAGGGGACAACAGAGAATGAGATGGCTGGATGGAGTCACTGAAGCAGTAGGGTGAACTTAAATGGACTCCAGAAGATGGTTAAGGACAGGAAGGCCTGGAGGAACGTTGTCCATGGGGTTGCGATGTGTCAGACATAACTTCGCAACTAACAACAACAACAAATAAGTTATTTTAAAATAGACCATGCTTTAAAAATCACAATGACTACAAATTGTCTTCATTAATCACTCTGGGGGTTGCTCCTGAATCTAGTAAGTATACAGAAAAATGTGGAAAAAATGGGGGGGGAAGGAATTGAGAGTGAAATTGTCATGTAGTTTCTATAAAACTCAGAATTACAGTATTTCTAATAGATCTTGGTTAGAATAAGAAGGGAAAAATATAGATTGCTTCACAAACAAAACAAGAAGAAATCAAATTCAGACTATCTTGTAAGCACTGTATTTAGATTGCATAATAGAAAAACATTGTTTACCCCAAAGAATAATAGAAAGTGAAACCGTAATATACCTACATACCAAAATTCCTAGCTGATGCCCCAATACAAATATACCTGAGAGGAAGTGGTAAACTTTATTATCTCCATGGAACAGCTGGCTACACAGGTAACCACCAGGCAACAGGTGAAAAGGAAATCCCCAGATCTTAGTGATGTTCTAATATAGCAGATGAAGAAGGAACTAAAAACCAATGTGCCAGAATCCTGACTTTATATAAGCATTGAGTTTTCTGTCTCTCTTGGGTTATGCTATTCTTCTGGGCGGAGGGGAAGCTCGGGCTGCTACAGTGTATCAATTAACCAGTGGAACATCCTGCTTCCAGAAGCGGTGAATGCTCCAACACTGGAAGTTTTTAAGAAGAGATTGGGCAGTCATTTGTCTGAAATGGTATAGGGTTTCCTGCCTGAGCAGGGGGTTGGACTAGATGACCTCCAAGGTCCCTTCCAACTTTATTATTATTATTATTATTCTCAATCATCGCACAGTCAGCCAGATGTTCAGACTGGATTTGGCATTTTGTCTACCTATCGAGTCCTTACCCAGGACCTGGGATAGGCAGATGTGGATGTTTGATGGTATTACAGGTATCGTCGCAGGATGGAAGCAGTTCCTAATAAGGCCGCCTTTTGCAATTGACTAATAGCAAATTTGTCAATGCCAATGGTGTTCAAGTGGTGCTCCAGTTGTTTTGGGATTGCACCCAAGGAGCCTATGACTATTGGTACTACCCTTGCTTGCTTTTGCCACAGTCTTTCTATTTCTATTTGTAGGTCTTTGTATTTTGTTATCTTCTCCAGTTCTTTCTCTTCTATTCTGCTGTCTCCAGGCACTGCCACGTCCACTATCCAGACTTTTTTGTCTTTCTTATCGACAATTGTTAAGTCTGGGGTGTTATGTTGCAGGTGCTTGTCTGTTTGAATTCTGAAGTCCCAGAGCAGTTTAATTTTATCATTTTCTATGACTTTCTCTATTTTATGATCCCACCAGTTTTTGCTTACAGGCAAATGATATTTTTTGCAGATCTTCCAATGCACCATTGTTGCTACTTTGTCATGTCGCTGCTTGTAATCAGTCTGTGCAATCTTCTTGCAACAGCTTACCAAGTGGTCCACTGTTTCTTCAGCTTCTTTGCATAGGCGGCACTTACTGTCTGTTGCTGTCTTCTCAATTTTGACTTTGTATGCATTTGTCCTTAAGGCTTGGTCTTGTGCAGCCAGAATTAGTCCCTCGGTCTCTTTCTTCAATTTTCCTGCTCTTAGCCATTGCCAGGTTTTATTATTATCTGCTTTCCCAGCTATTTTTTTAATGTATTGGCCATGTAGTGCTTTGTCTTCCCATGCCTCTATTCTGTTCTTCATTTGGTCTTTCTTGTAGGCCAGTTTGGTCTCTCCAGTAGTTAGTAAGCCTTCCTGATATACTAATTTCAGTGCATCTTCATCATTGTTCTTCAGATATTCTTCCAAAGCCATTTTTTCTTCTTCAACCATCTGATGTACTTGTAGCATTCCACGCCCACCTATTTGCCTTGGTAGATAAAGTCTATCAATGTCACTGCGTGGATGAAGGGCATGATTCATTGTCATTATTTTTCTGGTCTGCCTATCCATTGCTTTTAGTTCTGCTTGAGTCCAGTCCACTATTCCAGCTGTGTATCTAATGACTGGGATTGCCCAGGTGTTGATTGCCTTTATGGTATTTCCTCCATTGAGTTTGGACTTTAAGATCTTCTTCACTCTCTTGATGTATTCACCTCTAATCTTTTTCTTGACTTCAGTGTGCTTGATGTTGTCAGCTTGAAGGATACCCAAGTATTTGTAGTATTCTTCCTCATCCAGACTCTTAATGTTATTTTCGTGGGGCATCTTGATTCCTTCAGTTTTCACTATTTTTCCTTGTTTGATAGTAAGTGTGGCACATTTGTCCAAGCCAAACTCCATTACAATATCTTGGCTATATATACGGACAGTGTTGAGCAGCGATTCTATTTCAGATGATGTTTTTCCATACAGCTTCAGATCATCCATGTAAAGGAGGTGGGATAGTCTAGCAGATGTTTTTGATGTTTGATAGCCATGTCCTGAGTTATTCAGTATTGTTGACAGAGGAAACAGTGCAATAACAAATAGTAATGGTGATAATGAATCTCCTTGAAATATTCCTCTCTTGATATTAACCTCTCCCAGTCTCTCACCATTGATCTGCAACTGTGTCTTCCATTGTGCCATCGATCTTTGCACAAATTTTCTGATGTTTCTACTGACTCCTGTTATTTCTAGGCACTTGATTATCCAGTCATGTGGCAGAGAGTCAAATGCCTTTTTGTAGTCAATCCATGCACATTCAGGTTGGTCTTCCTTCTCTTGCAGTTTTCCAAGATCATTTTGTCTATTAGGAGTTGATCTTTTGTTCCTCTGCTATTGGGGCGGTTTCCTTTCTGCTCAGGTGGAAAGAGATTGTTTTCAACTAGATGCTGTTGCACTGCATCAGCTACCACACCAGTTAGTAATTTGAAAGTTGTTGGTAAGCAGGTAATTGGCCTGTAGTTACCTGGTGTTGCCCCTTTTGCTGGATTTTTCATTATTAGGTAGGTTTTCCCAGTTGTTAGCCACTTTTCAATTTCTCCTCCTTGTAGTATATTGTTGAATTGCTTGGCAATGAGTGGGTGTATAACAGTTAGATGTTTCAACCAAAACCCATGCAGTTCATCTTCACCTGGTGCTGACCAATTTTTGATTTTCCTTGCTCTTTTTTCTACCATTTTTGTTGTTATTACTAGTTCTTTCATTTCAACTTCTGTTTTATTTGCATCCACCTCTTTTAACCAAGCCGCATCCTTGTTGTATTTCTTTGGGTTATCCCATATCTGCTTCCAGAACTGCACTGTTTCTTCCTTGTCAGGTACTGACTGATTCCTTGCAGTTTCTCCATTGATGGATTGGTAGAAACGTTTCTGATTGGATTGAAATTGGAGGTTCTGCCTATAGTTTGCAATTCGAGCTTCATATCTACTGATTTTCCTGGCTATAGCTGTTATTTGTTGCTTTATTATTTCCAGTGCTTCCTTGATCTTCCTTGTTTCTAAGTGGTATTTCTTGATTAGGTATTCTTTGGTCTTCTTGTTCTTCAGCTTCTTTTCTTTCATCTGTTCTAGCTTGCTTGCATGTGATCTTAACTTGCTGATCTTATTTTCTAGTCTAACCTTCCATTTTTGTGGTGCACTGTTTGTTTGTTTTTCTTTTTTGTTGATTTTACATCCCAGGTATTCTGTTATAACTGCAGCTGTGCTGTACATTAATTGGTTTGTTTATTATTATTATTTCCTCAGAGTGAGAATGGAATGTGCCTCCGGCCATCTGCCTTATCTCCGGGCACAGAGAAGAAGTGCAAAGATCTAACAGCCTTGGAAGTGGCACCTTATTGCTCCATTCCCACAACATTTTCACACCTGTGTATTGGTCTATTTGAATCGTCCAGATAGACAGTTGGGGTGGGGTTTTCATTGTCTCTTTTAAACTATTGATTTGCACAGGAAATCTTCAGATCCTGCTTTCTACTACTGCTGTCAACACCTTCCAATAAAAGTTCCTTTTGAAATGATGTCCATTTCAAGACTTCTGTTTTCTTGGGAGGTTTAATTGAGACAGATCCTTACATTAGACAGGATCTGTGAAGTGGTCAGGCCAGAGGGAAAAACCCTACCATGGGGACCGTGCAAAGCAATGTCAAACCACAGCAGTGAAAAAGGATAACGTAACCTTTGCAGGGAAGCTCTCCCCAAGGTTAGCCTCAGTGATAGCATCTTGGATTCTTCCAGCTCATTTGATGAAGCCTTGATCAGAGGAAATCGAGAAAAGCTGAGATGGTCAATAGGCATGGGGAAGAAAGAAGACTGGGAAGCAAATGCCAGAAATGTGACCCTCAAGCATGGCAGGGGATGGAAGCAAGAGATGAAGAGGTTGCTCCACCTCAGTGAAGAGGCAGATAAGAGACCAATCGGTCCGATCGCTTCCTTAAACAAGCCATCAATCTGATGGTGAAAGCTTTCAAAAACCTTAAAGAGGAAGAAGCTGACCCCAGTGGTGCCGAGGTTGGAGGAGGAAGAATGCCAAGAGGGTGAGTAGCAAATCCTGGTCCCTCCACCAGCGCCTCAGAAGCTACATAAGTGATGGCCACAGCCACTGGGGGAGATGGACAAAGGGCCAGACAAAGTAGGACCCATTGGCCCAACCAGAAGATCCCACTCTTGGGTGTGAAGTACAATGGGGCACCCCAACAGCTAGAATTTTTCCTAGCCCATGTCCTGAGTTACATGGAGGAATATGGCTGAGACATCCCCAGTGACAGCAGACAGGTCAGGGTGGTTACCATGGCTCTGGAGGGAGCAGCCACTTGGTGGATGGTAACCCTGCATAATGCTGACACCCCTGAGCTCCAAAACTTTAATCAATTCATGGCAGCTTTGAGATGGAGGTTCGAGGACCCCTTAGCTAGCCAGAAAGCCAGAGAAGGTATCAAAATAGTGAGGCAAGGTCATTGTCCAGTGGCCGAGTACACAGAGGAGTTCAGAGACTGGCATGCCATCTCAACTGGCCAGAGGAAGTCCTAGTGGGCCACTGCAAAGATGAGTTGAATGATGATCTGTACTATGCATGCATTGCCCAGAGAGATACGGATCACCTTCACAAATGGTGCATCCTGGCCGAGGAAGTCGAGATCGACCAAGCCGAAGTCAACGATGACTTGGCCAAACATGGAGATGCTCCCCCCCCCAGAGGGAAAATGAGAGGCAACAATATCCCCCATAGTGGCACCACATTCAACTGCCTGCTTCTAATGCAGTAAAGAAGGGCACCGAGCTGCAGGATGCTGTTTGAAAACTCCTGTGCTCAAGCCAGAACGATCCAGTGGAGGGAAGCTGGGAAAGACTCCCCCCAAACCCCAGGGAGACTGTCATGAAGAGTGTTAAGGTTGTCGAGGTCCAATCCCCCAGGACTGCAGGGGGAGGGACTTTGGCTCCAACAGGAAAGCCACAAAACTTGCCTGACAGCAACTTTGAGGATGAACCCCTGGTAAGTGGACCCATCATACCCCTCACCAGAACAATAGAACTGTTAAGGCCAGGAATTCAGGGGAAAGTAATGCTGAAGATCCTAATGGACTCAGGTTTACCCATTGCTTAGTAAGCCTAACCTTAGTGGGAAATCTAGGGATTCCAGTGAGGAGGCTGAAGAAACCAATTTCACATGGCCAGCTAGATGGGTCCATCTCAGGGGGAATCACAGCCACCCTGGCCACACAGCCAGTAGAGTTCACGATGGAGGATCATACCAAGACTTTGAATTTTATAGTAACCCCCAACATGGAGTGGTCCTTGATTTTGGAGATGACATGGCTGAGGAAATGGAATCCAAGTGTAGACTAGAGGACAGGAGAGCTGAGATTTCCTAAAGAAAGATCCATAGCATGGGGAGGGACCTACAGACCCAGGAGGAAAGGAGCTCCCAAGGTGGTGGTAACTGCAAAAGATCGGGGTTTGGAAAATGTACCCAAGGAATACCAGGATCTAGCTAAAGTATTCAGCAAAGAACAGTCTGACAAGCTACCCCCTCACTGGCCCACTGACTGTGCATTGAAATCCTACTGGCAGCCAAATTGCCTGAGCCCAAACTATACTCAATGACTCCCTGGGAGCTGGAAGAGTTGCAGAAATTTATAGAAAAAAAATTAGCATCAGGCTTTATACAGCTAGCAAGACCAAAAACGGCAGCCCTGATGGGTCCTTTCACCTCTGTGTGGACTATAGATCCTTGAACACAGTGTGTGAAAACAATATCTACCTCTTACTGCTAATGAAGCACATGTCAGCCCATCTAGCAAAGGGGAAGATATTCTCTAAATTGGAGTTAGGAGAGGCATATTACCGGATCAGGATTAAGGAGGGAGATGAATGGAAGACAGGGTTTAGTTGTGGTGAACCTTTTAGAGATCGAGTGCCCAAACTGCAATCCAAAATCCACTTATGTATTGCTGGGTGCTGGGTGGGTGTGGCCCACTGGGTGGGCATGCCTATGGTGATCATGGCAGACTGGGTGGGTGTAGCTGGCTTGATGTTGGGGAGGGATGCCTGTGGGGGCTGGGCAGGGCTGGGGGAGATCCAGGGGTCTCTGGCAGGTGCCCACTGAGGGAAATTAATTGTGATGGGGGATATGGTCTGGAAAGGGGACAGGTTATATGTCCCCAATAGACTACGAATACAGGTCTTACAGTGAAGTCACAATGCTAAACAAGCTAATAATTTTGGGTTTCTAAAGACATTACCCCTAACTAAATGGCAATTCTGGTGGCCCAGGATGAAAAAGGACATAGAAAGCTATGTAAAAAGTTGTGCTGTGTGTGCCTCCTTGAAACAAAGGCCAGGAAAGAGCCTGGGATTGTTGCAGCAAATAGCGGAACCAACCCGACCTTGGGAGAAAATAGCTATGGACTTCATAGTCAAACTTCCAGGAAGTGGAGGGAGTACTATGATTTGGACTGCAGTGGACCTGTTCTCCAAGCAAGCCTGCTCAAACCTCCCATCAGCTGAGAGGCTGGCTAAGATGTTCCTGCAATGCATCTACTGGTTGCACGGAGTGCCAAAACAAATCATCTCAGATTGAAGGGTCCAATTCACAGTAAAATTTTGGTGGGAATTTATAAGGCTGATAGGGTCCTCTTAGGGTCCTCTTAGGGTCATCCGAGTACAAATGGGGCCACATAATGAGTTAACACCATGGTAGAACAATACCTACACTGCTGTGTCAACTATCAGCAATCTATATGGGCAGAACGCCTGCCATTCACTAAAGTGGCATACAATGATTCAGTACATAGTAGCACAGGACTGGTCCCCTTTAAAGAAGCTACAGGGGTTGAATTCTTGTCCATACCGGAGAACCCATGAGAACCCCCCCTCCTCAGTAACCCTAACTGAATGGTAGGCTCCTTCCAAAAAGCATGGCAAAATTTAAAAAATGCTTTAGCAAAAGCAACCAAGAGTCAGAAAAAACAGGCGTACAAGAAGTGAACTCCCAAGGAATGTTCCACCTAGGAGATAAAATGTATCTATCCATGAAATACCTCAAACTGAGGCTGGCATACAAAAAACTAGGTCCCAAGTACATAGGACCCTTCCCAATTGTGAAAGTCATTAACCCAATTGCAGTAGAATTAAAGCTGCCCATAATATTTGGTAAAGTGTACCCTGTAATCTACTGTAGTTTATTAAAACTAGCCCAAGGGACTAGATTAAGATCAGAGGGAAAAGATGCTCTGGGGCCAATAATAGTGGGAGGTGAAAAATATTATGAGATTAAAGGGGAAACTACAATATCTGGTACAATTGAGAGGTTATCCAATTACAGAATCAAAATAGATCAAAGCCCATAATATTACAGTAGATCATTTAATAAATAGATTCCATGCAAAATACCCTCAAAAGCCAGGAACCTTCTAAGAGAGGAGGTGAGGAAATGAAATGTCATTAATATATGTTTATATACAATGTATGTTTTTCAGGTATCTCCTACATTTTAGGGGGGGTCCGTGTAATTAAGCATGAAGTGTGCATATGATGTTGCCACCATTATTGCTTCTCAGCTTGCCAATGCATTGGGGAAAGGAGAAGAGGAAATGTAATGCAGGCTCCAGAAAACAAGAAGTCAGACTGTGTGAACCAAGAATGTTTCAGCAGATGTTTGCAAACCCACAAAGACATTTTTTTTCATAATAATATTTTGAGACTTGATTGGACCATGTGCTCTGCACTAATAGGGGAAAGGAAAATTCTATATTTTTAATTATTGTGGTTTGCACGGGAATTCACCAGAACTGGTTTTGCTTCATTTGTGCTGAAATGATGTACTCAATAAAGTTTTGCATTAAGAGATTAGATCGTCTGGATGGTGCTTGCTGAGTTGGGTTTGTCAGTCGGAATTATGATATGTTCATTCACTAAAAATGTCCACTATTTAAAATAATATAAATCCTAGTCTTGGGAAGAAGTTGCTTTTTTAGTTTAAGTTACTTTACAATGGCTATTGTTGGAATTCCAAATTTTTGTTGACTGTTAAGTGTGATACATAGCTGTTTTCTCCTTTACTTTCCTAGTCTAAAAGACAACTGGTATAGATTGACTCTAGGTAATATGTGTGATTCCTTGCTATATACCAAATGTTGCATCATGAAATGTAATAATATGGGAAGTTATAGCAAATAACTTTTAGATAAACTCTTGAAATACTCTCCTGTCTAAAGAAATGCAAGAGCCAGTCAATCTTCTTTTTCTGTAGCAGATTTTTGTTTACCTTCACACTGTTATGAATAATTCTGCTTTTAGTGCAAATATCAAACACAGGACTTTTGAATCCAATATAGGAGCCTAGCACAAGGCAAACAACTGAATCTCCCTCCCAGTTTCTACTGCTGATTGTGCTTCTACATTGTGCCAGCTTGCCAACTGATTATACAAGATGGTCTGCATCATAGATCTGATAAGTGGCAAAATCAGCATTTTTTTATGATTAGCATGAAAGAGAGCAGGATAATTTGGGCAACTGTCTATGACAAATTGTCTGACCTCCATTCCTACTTCCTGTGCTACATTGCTTTTGATGATCTGGGTCAATAGTTCTTCCTTTGGCACAGAGAACCACACTACATATGCTAATTTGTGTGGCTAAAAAGTTAAGTTTAGCCATGTAAACAGTAAGTGGGATCCATTAAATGTACTTCTACCAGGCTCTGAATCTGATTTATTAATTCTATAATTCATTTTCTTTTTTTCTACTAGGAATCCAATGTAATTGTTTCAAAATTCAAAAACTGACAATGCCAAGCATGGCTGCCACATTCTAGTTTGCCTAAGCAGAGTTTTTCAACTTTTTAACCAATTTTATCACTTTTAGGATAAGGCAATATTTGAGTATCACCAGTCACCTAGCAAGGTGTCAAAAACTTGATGACCAAAACAAAAAAAAAAGGAACAAAATGATAAAGTACAGGCAGTCCTCAACTTAAAACAGTTCGCTTAGTGACTGTTCAAAGTTACAGTGCAACTGAAAAAAGTGACATGACCATTTTTCACACTTCACACCAGGGTCACATGATTTACATTTGGATGCTTGGTAACTGATTCATATTTCTGATGGTCACAGTGTTCCAGAGTCATGTGATCCCCTTTTGCAACCTTTTGACAAGTGAAGTCAATGGCTGGGGGGCTGAGGGGGATCCAGGGGTCTCCAGTGGAGGGGGGTGGGACTGGAGTGCACAACAGGGCATGGTCCTCATTGTCCCTCTTGAGCTGCTCAGGGGACTCCCAGATGGTGGTGTGGGCTGCCCAGAGCTCCCAGCCTGGCCCTTGAGCTCCCAGGGCACCCACCAGGACCCTGCAGCTCAACCCAGTACAGCCCCACTTTCCTAAAATACAACCCAGTACAGCCCACTTTCTTAAAGGGGTGCTGGCTGCACTTATCTCCTCCTCAAGGCTGCTGCTGCTGTCCTCACTCTCCTTGGCCAGGTTGCTCATGGTGGGTGCAGGAGGACAAAGTGCATGGGTCAGGGGGAGGCCCACTCCCTCTCCATGCGAGGAGACCTGGCTTTGTAACCAAAGCATCTTTCACAATAGGATGGGAGAGCACCAGGTTAGGCCAGGAGGAAGAGGCAAGGGAATGGCAAAAGGGCAGCAGGGCTGCTGGTGGCCAAATGCTAAGGCAAGACTTCCCTCAGAGCCTCCCTTCCTCTCATTATAATCTCCTTCCTTCCTTCCTTCCTTCCTTCCTTCCTTCCTTCCTTCCTTCCTTCCTTCCTTCCTTCCTTCTTCCCTTTTCTTTTTTCTTCCTTCTTCCTTCTCCTTTCTTTTTTCTTCCTTCCCCTCTTTCCTTCTTTTTCCTTCCTTTCTTCCTCTCTTTTCTTCTTTTTCTTTTTCTTTCCTCTTTCCTTTCTCCTTTCCTGTCTCTTCTTGGATGCTCAAATGCAAAAGGGGAAACATTTCTCGATGCCTCCTTGCCTTGTGATCAAATGCCTCTTTTGCTAGTAATCTGTGGCCACTTAAAAGATTGAGAAAAACCAGGCTCAGTTTATCCCTTGCTTGCATTTAGTGAGGGCATCCACTGATAATAGTAGAGCAAAACTGTCAAAATGGTGGCTATGATAGTTGATCAGAGCTCCTCTGTTTTTTATGTGCAACAGTTTTAGCGTTTAGGAATAGAGGTAGCTTTGTTGCTTTTCTATTAATACATAATCCTTAAAATGGCTCTCTCGTAGGGATCCTGCCTTGGTCTAATTCAGACTGGAAATATAGCAAAGGAAAATATTTTTCCCCACTCTGCTTTGTCCTGTTTTCCCTGGAAATGACTGTTAGCAACACACAAGGAAAAGATACTTTCCTAAGAGCTCACAATTCAAGAATACCAATGTTAACTTGGATTGCCAACAAATTTCTGTCTGTAATGAAACAGAACACAAAATTGCTCTCTCCTTTGAACTTTCAACCAAATTGCCTCTCCCTCCCTCCCTCCCTCCTTCCTTCCTTCCTTCCTTCCTTCCTTCCTTCCTTCCTTCCTTCCTTCCTTCCTTCCTTCCTTCCTTCCTTCCTTCCTTTGTGTACTACCAGTTGAAAAGCCCTGGCCTAATGGACAGTGAAAAATTGTTTTAACATAATTCTAGAAAGCTACTATAAAGCAGGTCGGGTGAAACAGTTGTGTCTTGAATGAATGAATGGATGTCAAGTGCTATTACTGAAAGGATAATGGGAAGTACTTACTAGTGATACTCATTTTCCCTGGGTAACAACCAAATGCAATTAGAATAACAGCTTGGGGTGGGGACTGAATTTTATCCTCTTTGGCTTTCCACTTCATTCTCTCATACAACTAAGGTTAGTAGAATCTGTTTAGTTTAAAGATCTAAAGAATATGTTAAATAAGATGCTTTTAGACTGAGGTATAGAATTCTGGAGTATAGTGTTTCAATTACAAACACTATACTATATAACAAATGAGGTGTTGCAATTACAAAAGATCCCTCTGTTTAAAATCAACTCTTTTAGATTTCCTGTATTTAAGTAATTGGATACATATGACAGTTTCATTGAATAAAGAGAGTAATGTATGTTGATAAAAATGAGAAGGCAGAGTAGTAAAGTGAATTGGACTGCTATAATTTAATGATTTTTTCTGTTATGTTTATTAAAAAGCAGCCCTTATAACCAGCTTTTTCTTCAAATGTATGAAGGCAGCATTATACCGCCTTTTGTATATTATAATATACAAACCTATTCTAAAGGATTAAGCTTGCACCATGTTAGCACTGTTTTTATCATTTATCTCCCTAACTCCCCTTGTGGGCACCTCTGCCTCCTCAAAATCTTTTGCTAATTACTTTTTACTCTTACGCTGTACTTGCTTATTCCAAAGGAGAATAAATGATGGATACATACATATTTATGAATGTCCTGTAATTATTAGAGTCATGAAAATCTGTCTACATCTGGAATATGTCAGTATTGCCTGTATACATGTTCAGTTACTTCTGTCCAAGTTCATTATCATTCTGGAAATTTAAATAAGTTAGGAAGTTGGAATTTGTTTTCATATATATAGTTTTCCTACTGTACATCTCTTTCTCTGAATTATTGCACTTTTGTACGCAAAAAGCAAGAAATATTTAAGATAAACTTGTATGAGCTCTTTCAACTACTTATTGAGTCTCAACATACACACATATGCTGAGTTCCTTGCTAGAAGCTATTTATATAATGGTAAATTTTAAAACTACCCCCTATCTGTTGATAGAATTAATAGAGTATGAAATTCTCCTACCTAAATTTATGACTTCATTTTGGGTAATATGTACATGAGCTCAAAGAAGGATGCTTTCAAATATTCAAAGAAGAAGAAGTCCCTTGAATAATTGAAAGCTATAATATTGTGGGAAGTCACACCCCCCAGAGAAGGAAATATTTGGGGGAATATTAAAAAGGCAGAATATTATATTTCCCCAAAGGATCTTAAAGACAGAAAAGCGGACCCAGTTTTTCTTAATAGCCCCAAACAGAAACTGAACAGGACAATTCTGTAGAAATCCAGATTTGATAATCCCATTCAGAATGAGGCCCCATTCATGAGCAAATACTGTGTGCAGAAGCCCATTCAAGACAAAATATTTTAAAATTCCTTGCAGCAAAACTGATAGCTAACAATAGCAGAATGATAGAATTAGAACCAGCAACCCCTCACCCAAAAATCTAATACAGGACATAGCACCAGCACCAGCCCCAGGGATGACCTTTAGGATATAATAGGATTAATCCACCATAATCAGAATACCAAAAGGACACACTCATAAGCTCAGGTAAAAGTTTATGCCAAAGGAACAGGAACAACTCCAAACACAAAAACGCAAGCTCCCAGCTCCATGTGGTCAGTTGCCCCAGAATCACATTTCTGTCTGGTTCTGCAATTCAGTAAACTAGAACCTTCTTTCTAAAGCAGCCTCCATTTTGTTTATTCCTGGCTTGGACTTGATGAAGATTTTTCTTTCAATAATATATATTTTCATCTTACATTTCTAATATTTGTTAATATTTTTTTCCACTGAAATTCTTTCAGTCCTATTTTCTGTAGGAAGGTTGAACTGCTTTTTTCAGTTACAAAACATAGCAAGAAAAATGAATCTTTAACGAGGTTATAAATATTCAGAGGTTTAAAAATTGCTAGCATCTTTCTTTGAATCATTGTCACTACCACTAACATGCAGTTCTTGACATTAAAATATTTTAAAATAATTTATTCTACAGTTTGTTATATTAAAGATTAAAAGATCTCATAAGGTAATATAAATAAAAAGGTATGCTAAAATCAAATAATTTATTAGATAACCTTTTGTTATCATGCAAACTTCACTTCTATATGTAATTGTTATCTAAAATATCATTAAATCATGGGGGAGGGAGAAATCTCTATTCCTGATAACTTTTACAGATAGATTCCAGTTCCATGGAAGAAGCAAATATTGGTAAATCTAGCCCATTGTGGACTTACCCTCCAGTCTGTATCTATGCTAGGCTTGGATTTAGTAAAAAGTGAGCTCAAGCAGAGCATTTAGATCTTGATTTATTGCAGATTTAATAGTATTCTCAGCCAGGATATTTATGTATTTGCTAAATTTCTGAATTAAACATTTCAGGATAACATCCTTTTAATTCACTGAAGTATAAGAAGGTGAGGGAGGAACAGCTCGATCTCATTTGCATAGTTCTATTATTATAGCTAATCTCAATTAAATTAATTTTAGCCTGCAGATAGAGTTGATTTTCTGGTCTGATAATGAAATGTCAGTTGGGCTGTCTTTGACTAAACAACCAGGATTAGGAAGTTTCTAGAAGTATCAACAATTTTTTTTTAGATATGATTGCTCTTCCAGGTATATTTAGTATTTAGTTAAGAATGAATAGGCTCCATTCAAATGCTGTTAGTATTTATGATACAAATACTAATGAAACCTGAAGCTTTTCTTTCAGCTATGATGGACAAGACAATTGGAAAAAAAATTGAGGTGCTGTTCCTTCACATGGTGATGGCTGCAAGGATTGTACTTGCCAAACACTGGAAAGAAAAAGGGATGTCAGCTGTTGAAAAATGGATTTTGAAATTGACTGAATGAGTAGAGATGGCAAAATTAACTGCTTTGATTAGAGATAATAGACTAGATAGCTTTATGAGAGACTGGAAACTGTGCACTTTCTATGTACTAAATAAAAAACAGATGGCTAATAGAGGGAAATAATAATAATAATAATAATAATAATAATAATAATAATCCCCCAGTGAGGCACTACCTTGACGTGGTTGTGGGGCTTGTGTACTCTGAGGAAGATGAGAGCTATGCCAGAGGTTCAACCATACTGGACAGGTCTCATCAAAGGAGTCAGACAAAGAGTGTCTCTCCCATAAAAAATATGGTGAGACATAAATTTCAGAATGCCATACCGGCTCGGATGTCGCGCGGGTTAACAAGATCCACGCTAGATATTGGAGTTCCTGGATATCTGGTGAAAAATGGGTTACAGGATTCAGGACTGTTGGCTGAGCAACCAGGGCCAGCAGCTGCAGAACTACTGGAAGAAAAGGTGTCTACCCATCGCAAATACACAGTGATTGAAAACAAAGAAATAACGATCTGTTACTACAGACAAGAAGAGGATATCTAAAACGAATGCACCAGTTCTAGAAAGAAATCCAGAATCAGAAATAACAGAAAAGAGACTAGCAGATCAACGCCGATTTATAATACGAAATAAAGTATTCACAGAAACAGAATTGGACAAACTGCAAAGGTTTACCCAGGGCAAAGAAATCAAAGCCTTACCAGAAGTAATTCAGAATGTAGAGGCAAACCAGGGGGAGTTGGCAGTGAAGGAATCCAGCAGAGATATACAACTGTTCTCATTTGGAAACTAGGCACCTCTTCCTCAGGAAGAACAAAACCCTCTAACTAAAGAAATAAAAGAATTGAAACAAAGAATAACTGAGCATCTAGAACAGCACAAAAACAAAAGAATAAGGCTCATGGTTTCAATATAGACAAATAGTGGATAGATGGAAGATGGATCGTAACATGGGCTTGCTTAGAGAAGATGAAAATCTTTTTAAACAAGTAAAGGATCAAAGACGAACTCACATTAAGAGGATTTACGGGGTTCTAGTGGAACTGGATTCAGAATCAGAACTAATTAAAGACTGTATGATTAAATGGGCACAAAATTTTGGTGAACCAGTTCTACTGGATACCTGGGAAACTATCTGGGTGAGGAATGTTAAATGTACACAAGCCCAGAACTTAAGGGAGAATTTTTACAAAATGTTTTATAGATGGCACCTTGATCCACAAAAAATGTCTCGTATGTATCCTGACTTACAGCCTAAATGTTGGAGATGTGGTTGTTTGGATGCTACTTATTATCATATTTGGTGTTCGTGTAAAAATATAAAAGTCTTTTGGATTAAGATATGGTGGAATATTCAAAGAATTTTTAGAAAGAGGGTAAAATTTACCCCACAATTGTTTTTGTTAGGTATTGTTACTGATTGTGATGCTAAGGAGGTTATATTGATGTTGAACTTGATTACAGCCGCAAGGCTGTTAGTAGGGCAATATTGGAAGAAGGAATCTTTGCCTACCTTGCAAGAGTGGCTTTTTAAAGTTTCTTATCTGGCAGAAATGGCAAAGATTTCGGCTTTCTTAAAGGAGCAATCGCAAGAGAATTTTTTTGCCGTATGGGAAAAATGGATAAATTTCACACAATATAAATTGGATATAAAAAAATACCATTTAGCCTTTTTATAACTTGTATATAAACTTTGATATTTTATAGATTGTATTTTTTCTCTTTTTTCTTTTTTTATCTCTTTTCTTCTTTCTTTTTTCTTCTTTTTTAAGCACTTTTTCTTTTTAATGCTTATTTTTTTTTGTTATATATATCTTATTGTTAATTATTTTATAAGTTTAACTTTTTTTTAGGATTTTTAAAATTTTAATTAAGCCTATATTCAGCTCTGGGAAGCTCGGGGGGATGGAGGGGGTGGTTTGGGAGGGGTTGGGTGAGGGTTGTTTTTTTTTTGTCTTTTTTGTTTTTTGTAAAAACTTCTAAAAATTTTCAATAAAAAAAACAAAAGAATAAGGCAACCTGCATTGAAGCTTGTTCCAAAGAAACAGCTAACACAAGAATTAAAAGATGCAAATACTGCAATATCAAGCATAAGCACCAATTCACTGCAAGAAACAAACCAACTAATATACAGCACAGCTGCAGTTATAACTGAATACCTGGGATGCAAAATCAACAAAGAAGAAAAAACAAACAAACAGTGCACCAGAAAAATGGAAGGTTAGACTAGAAAATAAGATCAGCAAGTTAAGATCACATGCAAGCAAGCTAGAACAGATGAAAGAAAAGAAGCTGAAGAACAAGAAGACCAAAGAATACCTAATCAAGAAATACCACTTAGAAACAAGTAAGATCAAGGAAGCACTGGAAATAATAAAGCAACAAATAACAGCTATAGCCAGGAAAATCAGTAGATATGAAGCTCGAATTGCAAACTATAGGCAGAACCTCCAATTTCAATCCAATCAGAAACGTTTCTACCAATCCATCAATGGAGAAACTGCAAGGAATCAGTCAGTACCTGACAAGGAAGAAACAGTGCAATTCTGGAAGCAGATATGGGATAACCAAAAGAAATACAACAAGGATGCGGCTTGGTTAAAAGAGGTGGATGCAAATAAAACAGAAGTTGAAATGAAAGAACTAGTAATAACAACAAAAATGATAGAAAAAAGAGCAAGGAAAATCAAAAATTGGTCAGCACCAGGTGAAGTTGAACTGCATGGGTTTTGGTTGAAACATCTAACTGTTATACAGCCACTCATTGCCAAGCAGTTCAACAATATACTACAAGGAGGAGAAATTGAAAAGTGGCTAACAACTGGGAAAAACCTACCTAATAATGAAAAATCCAGCAAAAGGGGCAACACCAGGCAACTACAGGCCAATTACCTGCTTACCAACAACTTTCAAATTACTAACTGGTGTGGTAGCTGATGCAGTACAACAGCATCTAGTTGAAAACAATCTTTTTCCACCTGAGCAGAAAGGAAACCGCCCCAATAGCAGAGGAACAAAAGATCAACTCCTAATAGACAAAATGATCTTGGAAACCTGCAAGAGAAGGAAGACCAACCTGAATGTGGCATGGATTGACTACAAAAAGGCATTTGACTCTCTGCCACATGATTGGATAATCAAGTGCCTAGAAATAACAGGAGTCAGTAGAAACATCAGAAAATTTGTGCAAAGATCGATGGCACAATGGAAGACACAGTTGCAGATCAATGGTGAGAGACTGGGAGAGGTTAATAACAAGAGAGGAATATTTCAAGGAGATTCATTGTCACCATTACTATTTGTTATTGCACTGTTTCCTCTGTCAACAATACTGAATAATTCAGGACATGGCTATCAAACACCAAAAACATCTACCACACTATCCTATCTCCTTTACATGGATTATCTGAAGCTGTACGGAAAAACATCCTCTGAAATAGAATCGCTGCTCAACACTGTCTGTATATATAGCCAAGATATTGTTATGGAGTTTGGCTTGGACAAATGTGCCACACTTACTATCAAACAAGGAAAAATAGTGAAAACTGAAAGAATCAAGATGCCCCACGAAAATAACATTAAGAGCCTGGATGAGGAAGATTACTACAAATACTTGGGTATCCTTCAAGCTGACAACATCAAGCACACTGAAGTCAAGAAAAAGGTTAGAGGTGAATACATCAAGAGAGTGAATAAGATCTTAAAGTCCAAACTCAATGGAGGAAATACCATAAAGGCAATCAACACCTGGGCAATTCCAGTCATTAAGTACACAGCTGGAATAGTGGACTGGACTCAAGCAGAACTAAAAGCAATGGATAGGAAGACCAGAAAAATAATGACAATGAATCATGCCCTTCATCCACGCAGTGACATTGACAGACTTTATCTACCAAGGCAAATAAGTGGGCGTGGAATGCTACAAGTACATCAGATGGTTGAAGAAGAGAAAATGGCTTTGGAAGAATATCTGAAGAACAATGATGAAGATGCACTGAAATTAGTATATCAGGAAGGCTTACTGACTACTGGAGAGACAAAACTGGCCTACAAGAAAGACCAAATGAAGAACAGAATAGAGGGATGGGAAGACAAAGCACTATATGGCCAATACATTAAAAAAATAGCTGGGAAAACAGATAATAACAAGACCTGGCAATGGCTAAGAGCAGGAAAATTGAAGAAAGAGATTGAGGGACTAATTCTGGCTGCAGAAGACCAAGCCTTAAGGATGAATGCATACAAAGTCAAAATTGAGAAGACAGCAATAGACAGTAAGTACCGCCTATGCAAAGAAGCTGAAGAAATAGTGGATCACCTGGTAAGCAGTTGCAAGAAGATTGCACAGACTGACTACAAGCAGTGGCATGACAAAGTAGCAACAATGGTGCATTGGAAGATCTGCAAAAAATATCATTTGCCTGTAAGCAAAAACTGGTGGGATCATAAAATAGATAAAGTCATAGAAAATGATAAAATTAAACTGCTCTGGGACTTCAGAATTTAAACAGACAAGCACCTGCA